>NW_011888791.1:3630001-3653818 GCF_000151845.1 Pteropus vampyrus
AGTACCTAAACACATTTCATTAATTTTATCCTTACATCAACACTTTGAAGTAGGTACGATTACTAGACCTGTTTGTTGACAGGCAATCAGAGACGCAGAGAAGCTAAACAACTTGCCCAAGATCACACAGCTGGAAAGTATTGGAAGTGGGATATAATCCTAGGCACTCTGGCCCCAGAGCTCTCTCTGCTTAGCCTCCCGGAGTCCCAGGTCCCTGCCCGAAAAACAGCGGAGTGATTCCTAACTCACAGTTACTTTAAGGATGACATGAGAGAACACATGTAAGAGACATGTATATAATAGATCCTCAACAAATGTTATTTTCATTAAAAGAATATTTCCCCCTCTGGGCTTCAATTTCTTTAAACAAGAAGCTACAGTTTGGGGTTCCCTAAGGTTTCTCCTGGCTGTGAACTTCCACAGTTCCAAAAGCTGGGCTGCAAATTTTGGGGGGCCTACCTCAGAGGAGCGAGTTGGGGTGGGAGTGGGGTGAGGGTGAGAGGCATCCGAACCTCAAGGGATAGAGAAAGAAAAAGTCAGAAGGTAGGAGTGAGTGTGACATGCTCTGGACAGCTCCATTTCCCAGCTCAGGCCAGAGCATCACTCCTGCGTTCCCAAATAGCTGTGAAGTTCAAATAACAGATTCCAACTGACACATAAAAAGGAACACATGTAACCACTTACAGCCCAATTAATATCGGGGCAGGGAGAAAGCCACAGGGGGGAGGCCACTGGGGTTGAAGTGAGCACAAGAATGATGGCCGTGCTTCCGGCCCTCCGGCTGAAATGGGCTATTATGTGTCATCAGGAAACTTAAGAAGGGGGGAAAAAACAACCTCTGATCAAAGTCCCTTTTGTCAACTTCTAACAGATTAATAGATGACAGATTTTGCACTTAGAGCTCTACTGCAAGGTCAAGGGCAGTGAAACAGGGCTTGTTGGGACTTTTTTCTTCGTTTCTTCAGCTGCTAGGCTGCAGAACTCATTATTCTGACAGGCTTGTTGCCTGAATGACTCTAAAAAGTTCTGCTTTCCCCAGGGCCTTTGGGGGCGAGGGGGGGCTCCTCCTTAGCATAGAGACAAGCCAGGTTTGTCTTCTGCCCACAGCTACTTCCCTGCTCAGGCTCCTGCTCTCGGTCCCTCATCCCTAGAGTCCCAAGCTATTCATGCCTCTGCCTCACCTCATGGTGTCCTTCTGTGGATCACAGAAGGAAGACACACTTCTAAACCTGGCTTCTAAGTCCCACAGTGATGTGGCTTCACCCCATTACCCCAATGCATTTGTATCAGTCACACTGGATTACTTGTGGTTCCCCAAACCCACCTCACCCTCTGCCTCCACATCTTGGCCCTCTCTGCCACACTTTTTGTCTTCCTGTCAATGTCATACTCATTCATCAAGGCTGTGCCAGTGTCAACTCCTTTGGGAGATCTGTTCTGACCCCACTGCCCTGCCCTGCCAGCCTAACAGGAGACTCTACTCTCTGTGACTCCCAGTCCCTTTAAATGTGCAGCCTTTGGCATGTGCCTTACTATAGGGCCATGATCTGCTCTTAGGCTCATCACCCCCCACTTGACTGTCTGCAGAGACCATTGTGCTGCCTGACATGGAGCAGGGGCTTCCTGTTATACAGAGGTGATTCACCAAGGTGTGAGAGATTATAAAGGAAGACCCCAAAATCACCCTGTTAATCTCTACCCATAGCAGAACCTGTGACTTGTTTCTAACCCACAGACCGTGGTAAAGGTGAATGGATGTCAGTCCCACGATTAGGTGTTGTTATGTGGCAAGGGTGATAGGCTGTCAGTCTCACGATGATGTCACTTTATAAAAAAAATCCACATTAGCAGACTAGAGTGAGAGTCTCCTCATCGGGTTGGTGAAGTTAGCAGCTGTGTTGAGGAAGCTCATGTGGCAAGAAACTGCGGGTGGCAGCTTCTAGGACCTATGGGCCCCTATAACTCACAGTCAGCAAAATGCCAGGCCCTTAGTGATACGGCCATAAGAAAATGAATTTAGCCACAACCCAAGTGAGCTTGGAAGTGCAACTCCCCATTCGAGTCTCCTGATTAGAATGCAGCCCAGCCAAGACCTTGATTGTGGTTTTGTGAGCTCTCATGCAGAGAACACAGCTGGGCGCTGCCTGGTCTCCTGATCCATGGAAACAGTGAGATGATAAATGTGTGTTAATTTGCTACATTGGTGCTAACTTGTTACTCAGCAATTAACAAACTAATAAAGAGATCATTCTTAAAGATTCATCTTTTGGGGTTGGAAGACCCAAATAATTCTGGGAAAAATCCATTTCACTCTTAACACTGGCAAGAAATTGTGCCAGCCAACTCATAGGAAGACTCCAGAACAAGGGCCCAAAGAGTGAAGGTTAGATCAGGCCTGGGAGAGAGAGACATAGGAAGATGAGAAGCCACATTCAGAGAGGGAATAGGAAGAGCCCTGGGCCTGATGCCAGGCTCTGGGTCCCAGTCTCTGCAGAGGATTTGCTGCTAGAGTTTGGGCGAGGCAGCTCCCCTCTAGACTTCCATGAGCTCGTCTACAATTCGTGTTATGAGTAGTTTGAGCTTCATAGCTTCCTCTGGTCCTGGCATTATAAGTCAACAATGGTTCCATTTTGCCAAGGAACTCTATATTTTGGAGCATACTCAATTTTCCACTTGTTCGTTCATTCGGAATGAGTTGCTTCTACTTTCAATACTTTTTAAATTGCTTCCCATGAAAGACACATATTTGCTAACGCAATTAAAAAAGAGAGATATAAAACAAATTAAGGGAGCAGGAAAGAAAGTTATACCAGAATCCCAGGCTAAGGTAAACACCTAATTGCATAGTTCCTTTTCCCACTCATATATTTCCTATAAGGAATATATTCCATGTGCTTAAGGTAGGGTTAATTTTGCCCTTCTTTCCACTTATAGGATGGTCACATGGCCCAAGTTAGGCCAATCAGAGTACCCCAAGTCTCCGGCCACTATGATTCATTCAAAAATGAGAGTATGTGCCAAGCAGGACCAGTTAGAACCTCCTATAGACCTTTGTTGAAAGAGTTAGTGGAAAAGATTATCTTTCTATTGAGGTTGCTGAACTCTTAGGATGTCAGTTTGGGTCTTGAATGGCTGCCTTGTGGAGAAAACCTGTTTGAGGTCTAAAAAGGAGTCCTGACGACACTGAACTCCAGAATCCAGCCATCTTTGAAGCCATTTGTACTTACTTGACCTGATAGATTATGTTTTTATTTAAAGTAGTTTGGGTTGGGTTTCTACCACTTACAACCAAAAGAATCTTAACTAATATAGAGAGTTATTTCAACAGAGCATATGATTTAGCTCTGGTTCTCTTGAAAGCCAAAGCAAAAAGGGAACCACATCGCATCACAGAACTCTCGTTCTCTGATATCGCAAACCCAAAACGCCAAGCAAGACATCCTGTTCTCAGTACTCGGCCTTTTTCTCATGTTCTTTGACATTGGTGGCCCAGAGCAACATCTTCCACAGTTGTTTCAGAAATGACGCAGAAACATTCCTCATGTGGCTGGCTGCCTTTTGGACTGAACCTCGACAAAAGACAAGCCACAGAAACCGAGCGTCAGTCAGCACTCACGAAGACCTCCTAGGCTTTCACCCAGAGAAGAAAATGGGCCAGGAGGCTTGGGGTCCAGCCATTAATTGTCCCTGGCCCCTCTTTACATAGCTTCCCCGGGAACATCTCTTCCAACTGCTGCCCTGAGGTTTGACTCTAATCCGTCATTTCTTTGGTTTGAAGGTTGGTGTTTCCTTGCAAGGGACCACAAAGCCATATTACATTCAAAGTTAAATAAACAAATGTTTGAATTTGTGTTTTATTGGTTCCATACCATCTGCCATCTGGTTTGAAGGAGCAAGGAAAACTGTGGTTTTGTTGGTTTTGTGTGTGAGAGTATGTGTGTGTTGGTGGTGGCGGTGGTGGTGGTTTTTTTGGCTTTTTTTTCTTTTCCCTGTGAAAATTCTCTAAGGTTGAGTGCTGGCAGCAGTACGGGCTGGTTAAAAGCCACCTAGTTTCCCACATCTTAACTCACAGCTAAACGTTGGAGGTTGGTGTGGGTCCCCATCTGCTAAGCAGCCTGTTGTGTGAAAATGAGATCTATACATATGCAGAGCTCCACAGACTGGCTTCCAAGATCTGAAGAATTGTTATGAGTGAACTGCAAGAAGTGCTTATTTAATGTTGACAGGCTGCACCCAGACCAAAGGCTACAGTGGGGCATATGGAAAAGGAACAGAGGAAAGCTGGTGTCTGAGCACCCTGGGGCTGTCAGGGAGGGCAGCTCCGCCTTCAAGACCAGGGTTGCTAGAGATGTCAAGCTTGTAATGACTTGAAGGAGAAAATTCGCCCCAGACACTGGGTGGGAAATGCGCCCTGGCTTGCCTGGAATCTTTAATCTGCAAAATGCAATGGGTATGGAAGGTGGGGAGGGGGACATTCCATAGTGGGGGTGGGGTGAGGGCCCACATCTCAGCATTTCTTTTTGGCCCAGCTGTTTTTAGCAAATGGAGCCTAGAGCTGCTTGAAAGGGGTTGGGGAAGGGGACAGAGTACTCTCAGAGCTTCAGTTTCCATGACTTTAGAACCAGGTCTTCAGCTCCTCATCTACAACACAGACACAGATTTGGCCATAGATCACAAACGCAAATGCCACAGGGCCAGGCGTGTAATGAAAACGGCGGGGACCCAACTGGCTCCAGCGATGGTGGCCATGCAGGAACCCAGCCCAATGGGGCCAGAATTCCCAAGTTTTTAAGAAAGGCCAGGCTTTTTTTTTTTTTTTTAATGTGAAAACACCCAATGTTTTAATGCTGGCAGCTATTGCAATTATTGAAAAGAATTCTTGTCATATAAAAACCTGTCTTCAGTCTACATAAGGCCCAGAGGTATACAGTCAGTGACCCCTGTGGAAAACTCAAGGAGAGAGTCTTTGGGAAAAACCAGGGATGAAGATCATCTCTCTCCTGTATAAAGGGCAGGAAGGCCAGTCCAGGCTTGTTAATCCTGCTCTCACCTGCATGTGGACGACATGGAGTTACTCTCTGGGCACTGGTTCCTCTGGGTTTGGTCCTCAGAGGCTGAGAAGAGCCTTCCCTAAAATACTCTCACTCACTATTGCTGAGCCCCAGCAGGTAGTAAAATTGCAGTGCCAGGCCAACCATTCCTCCTGGCCCTTAGTAACGGAATGACAGCTCAGAGCTACTCAAACTCTGAGCATCCCCACACTCTCTTCTTTGCAACTCATTGCTGGGAAAGAAGTGAACTCTGCCGTGTGTATATGTGATGGTCCCCTCCTAACCATCCATTTATAGTATCATAAATGAACAAGTTAGTGACCTGCATAAAGTGAGACACAGCAAGTTAAATCTCTTACCAAACGTTGCCTCTTATGGCATGATGTGGAACAGTCCTTACTGTGTCAGCAGACAAGGAACTTTTAGTCTATGTTTTCTGGGTTTATTTGGTTGTGGTTGTTGTGTTTTCTTTCCAATCAAGGTGAGAAAAAGCCCTAGGTTCAGTTGAAGTTCCTGATGAAGAAACACAATTTAGATTTTTTTCAGTAATAAAAATCTACATATCTGTATTTCAAATAATGTAGCCAAAACAATGCAAATTCCTCCTTTTTTTTCTTTTTTCTTTTGGTTAATGAATATCATTTATTCAGTATGAAATCTTTATATTACATGGCCCACGTATTAAAAATATGTACATTAAATCTTGGTAAGAGGTTTAAAAAAAATAAAGGCAGGCAAGAGACCTGCCCTTCCACTGAATGCCATCTTGCTACGTAGTCTCGGTGAGTCATTACTCTTTGAGCTTCATTGGCCTCAACCGCCATATGAATAAGAGGGTATATGGAGGCCCCTCCTGCTTTCCATTCTTGCAGAGTGAACGTGTGGGATGGGAAAGGGTAAGTGCATTGGGGGGAGGAAGGGAGCCAAGCACTATAAGAACTCCAGCAAAAAATTACAGGCAGGCAGATTATATGCCAATGATGCCCAAAAAGGCACACAGAATTGAAGTCCACTTCTAGAAACAAGAATAGACTGTGAGCTCATGGGGGCAAAAGGTAAGTCCTGCTATCAGTGGGTGCCAGAGCCTAGTGTAACACTTATACAAAGTCTGTACCCAGTCATTGTGAAATTCACTCATGTGAGAATCAACTGGAACAGACTGAGTTGGCAATTCACCCACTCAAGATTTGTATCAACCTGTAAGGTAAGATGAGGCAGGCACCACTGTTGTCCAAGCAGAACTGGGAAACTCAGGTCCAGCAAGGTGTGGCCACTTGTCAAAAGTGGGTTGGTGGGCATCACATATAGATCCCAAGTCTCCCACCTCCTGAAGAATAATCTTCCCTTTTGAGCAATGGTTCTCAGTCATTCTCAAACCTTTCTTTGAGCAGACAGTCTAGAAGTGAAGGTACTCTCTGAGAAGACCTAGAGATAGTTAAAGAAAATAACTAACTAGCTGATCAGGTGTTAAATCAGATTCAGACTGACACCAGATTCTAAAATAAAAGTAACATTAGGCATCAAAGATTTAAGAAAATCTGCAGAATATAAAATTAAAATGAAGAGGAGTCTATTGCTTACTTGTTTTTATCTTATATTCTGTGACTTGCATAATTATATGATTTTCCAGGAGCAACACTCCACCTCACTCTCACCTGTATGAGAGATGCACCCCATTAGCACTCACTGTAGTCTGCTCAGGTATGTCCATGTCTGGCTGGGTCCTGGTACACAGCCTGTTGGGCAGATCTGAGAAAGTCCTGGCCTCCTCAGGTGGACATAAACACTGGGGCCAGTGAAAGTCGGTTACTCACACACACACACACATACACACACACGCACACATGCACATAAACACTCAGGCACACACATACAAAGAGAAGAAACCACATTTGGTATGGGCTGGACCCAAGCTGAGGAAGAAACTTCGAAGAGTGACTACCCCACTCAGTAAATCGAGATGTGGGATTCAAACCACTTCCTCCCCCAGCTTTATGTTAGGAACATCATACACCTGCTCTTGGGGAGTGCTTACACTTCCAGAGGGAGGTGTCACTAACACAAATTACATAAATCCAAAACCCATTCAGAGATGCCAAGTGACTTACCCACAGACACAGGAAGTGAGAGGCAGGGCCAGTGTAGGCATCCAGATCTGCTTCACCTACTGGAAGAGACCTCCCTGGACCCCATCTGCCAAGGCCCCCTGGATACAGAGTTCCTGGTCCATGGAGATATCCAGGCTGCCATCCAGAAATGTATGGTGAGCCATTTCCTGCACTTTCATCTGCCCCATCAATTCCAGCTGAGTGTGGGACAATCCCCACCCATTTCCTGGGCTCATTTCCCCAGAAGGAGGTTCTATAATATCCTCTAAGTGCTGTGGCCTTTCATCTAGTCAGATACCTCGCTCAGGGGCAAAGCTTAAATTATAAGATCCAGACATACATTTCAGAGAACATCCCACAAAATCTTTGGTTGATGGTCAACAATGAGACCACTTTAGGCAAAAGGCTTTTCCTATCATTGAAGCCACTGCCCCTCCCCCTCCTGCTCCCCACTCTCTCAGATGGAAAGGTAAGAGTCTTAGGCTGTTTGGGTTAGGCACTAAAGTCACTGAGCTCCCTTCAATATGATTCCTCTCCCGCACTTCCATGGGGGTCTTATACAGCCTCCACTTGGCCATCTCCTGCCACAGAGAACTCATTACCTCTCAGATAATCTTCTCGCAATTCAGACAGTGCTGAGCATTTAAGATGCATTTCCTCAAAGGAACTGGCATCTGCCTCCCAGTTCATGAGGACCCACAGTTCTCATTCTTCCACTTGGGACACATGAGAAAAGGCAATGGCTTCTCAAAAATTGCAGCCACACCTTGTAGCAAAGGCAGCAATTTTTAGGCTTAGATTGAGTTTATTCTGTGTATGCTTAGGTTAGTCATGTCTATCCTCTCTGGCCTCAATTTTTCTTCTGTGGGATAGAAAGCTGGACTGAGTGAGATCTAACTCCATTTCCAGATTTGTCCTTGTGTCCTTGCCCAGGATAAATTGGGCAAGAATTTGAGGCCCCTGAAAGCGAGCATCATAGAAACCATGAATAGAATCTGCATTCCCAGTACCTGATCGGGTGTGCTATTTCCATCCACAAAGATGTAAACACAACCTGAGATAAGGAGGACCACTCCCTACAACTGAAATGGAAGTGATGAGATGCAGTTCAATAATTTTCCCGGAGAAAGAGAGTTTGTAGCATGAAGGCACCCCAGAAGGACAGAAAGCACTTGAGCAGAGGTAAGAGACAAGAGTTCAAGTCCTAGCTCAGTCATCGACTCAGTCATGATCTTGGGCATATTGCTTGACCTCCCAGGACCTTGACTTCTATTCAATTAGAGATATTGGAACAGCTGGTCTCTAAAGCTTGAGAAGTCAGAGAATCAACAGGAAACATAAAACTGGGCCAAGAAGATAGGGTTTGATGTGTTTTAGTAAAGTTATTCACAAGCCTGGTGGGGAAATGGCACCACGCAAAAATGAATGAAGCTGTAAGAAGGTGGAGACCACATGTTTGTCATTGCTAAAGCATGATACCTGGCCAAAGGCGGTCCTTCCTTAAGAGGGGAGCATAGAAGGGCTAGTATGGCAGAAACAAAGGCTAGACTCTGGGTCTAGGCTGCACCACTGCTAACCAGGGGCAGACAGCAGGTATAGAACCTCTCCAACCCTTGGTTCCCTAGTCTTTAACAGAGGAGCAGTCCCTCTTACTGCATGGTGCTGTTACGAGGTTTAAAAGGATTAAGTGCTTGGCACATAGTAAGGACTCAGAGGTAAGCCATGGAGGTTGAAGCTGGCCATATGTACTTCTGCATGAAAAGAATAAGCTTAGTGAAATCTCAGAATCTCCTTTAATTATTTAGCAGCCTGTAAAGAATTTGACCCTACGATTGGCTCAGAAATACCTCTCTCCTCTTTGTCTCTCTCTCTCTGTCTCACTCTCCGTCTCTGTCTCTCTCCATTTCTATCTCTGTCTCTCTGTCTCTGTCTCTGTCTCTATCTCTGTCTCTGTCTCTGTCTCTGTCTCTCTCTCTCTTTCACACACACACACACACACACACACACGCACACACTAAAAGAAAGAGAAAACTACAGTCAGTCTGGGGTATCCTCAGGCATAGGAAAAAACATTTGTGGAACAAGTACCTGGTATAATAAATCAAACCGCGGATTCCACCTCTGAGCCAGAGTTCAACTTCCAGCTCCAGTTAAGTCAGTCTGGGGCGTACTCTCGGTTTCTGCAGCCAGAGGTACCCAGTGGTTCTGGCCAACTCCTCAGGCCTCTCCTGGGGTGGTTGATCCCTCCTAGGGAGCTTGAGAGTAAGAAGGAGAGAGAAGAACCCGGCTGCTAGCCATTGGGATGTTTGGCTTAGCTCAGCCAAGGAGATGGCTAGAAAACTTTGCTGTGGCAAACTGCCCTGATTCTTGAGTGTTCATGTTGGAAGAGATTGTAGAAAGACAAGAAAGTGTGCACACAAGAGAGCCTGGGTGTGGGAGTGGAGACTCAGACTCTAGATATGCCTCAGCCCCAAATTGCTGGGTGACTCCAGGCAAATAATTTTCCTTCTCTGGGCCTTGTTTTCATCATAGAAAATGGGGGACTTAGGTTACTAGAGAGCCTCTAAGAGCCTTTTCCACAGTATAATTTGGCTGAACTTCTCTGATATAGTTTAGCTAGTCTGCTTCTCACTGGGCTTCAATTCATTTCAAGAAAGCAATTACTGAATGTTGATCGCTTGCCAGGCACTTGTGCTGAGCTCCAGTTAGGCCAAGAAGAAAAGACGTGATTCCCATTTCTCTGCTGCCAAGGAGCTCACAGTCTTATGAAGGGAAGTGTAGGTTAAATCAAGTAAATATAATGCAAGACACTACAAACCACAGTCTTTATTCATTCTCCAAGGGATACTGGGGGAGATTCCATAGAGGAAAGTGACACCTGTGTGGGAGTCTGAGACATGGGTGAGAGAACTTTCCAAAACACTGAAGGTGGAGGGTACAACAGACACCTAACCACAGATTTCTTTGTGGATAAAGTGTCAGTGGCTATGAAGACTGATCTATGTGGTTATAGCATGAAGAGGGATGGAAGGACATGAGACTAGAAAGAAAGCTGGGACAGAGTGTGGAAGATCATGAATGAGAATTAAAGAATTAGTTCTTTATTCCATGGGTAATGGGGAGCCATTGAAGATTTCCTCACAGGGGAGTGAGAGGATCAGGTCTGCATTTTAAATCTTTCATTTGGCAGCAATGTAGACCCCCCTGGATCAGGAAACCATGGGCTGTGGGCCAAATGAGGTCCATGGTTTGTTTTTGTATGGCCTGTGAGCTAAAAATGTTTTCATAAATTTTTAGTGTGGCTTTATATGATTCATGTACTATATAATTCACTCATTTAAAGTATATAACTCAATGGATTTTAGCATACTCACAGAGTTGCCATTACCACTATCAGTTTTAGAACATTTTCATCACTTCAAAATAAATACTATACCCTTTAGCTATCACTCCACATCTCCCCACCTCAGCACCAGCTTCAGGCAACCACTAATCTATTTTCTGTCTCTTTAGATTTGCCTATTCTGGATATTTTATGTAGATGGAACCCTGTACTATATGGTCCTTTGTGACTGATTTCTTTCATTTAGCGTAATGTTTTTTAGGTCATCAGTGGTATAGCATGGATCATTTTTGTGGCTGAGTAATATTCCATTGAATGAAGATATATATACTGTATTTTGTTTATCCATTCAGCAGTTGATGGACACTTCTGTCCTGTCTACCAAAGAAGAATAGACAACGTAGGCATATGTGGCTCACAAAGCCTAGGTATCTACCATTTGGCTCTTCACAGATCTGATGCAGACTCTGGATTTCAGGGAAGCAAGATGAAGTCAGAAGCCCAAGTCGGGGGCTCTGACAGTTTTCCAAATGAGATATGATGGTGGCTTCAGTCAGGGGAAGGAAACATATTTGGGGTGGTAAATTCAACTAGACTTGGTGACCGGTTTGGTGAAGGAGTTATTGAGGAAAATTCACTTACCACAAAGAAACTAAGATTCAGAGAGTTTGAATGAGTTGTCTGCAGTGAAGTCGCTGGCTGATGGCAAATCTAAGAATCGAACTCTCCTCTTGGACACAGCATATTGGCTAGTGAGACTTCTAATCATCATGAATGGGGATGAAGACTGAGCAGTGGCCTTGACCATGCTACATGGAGCTCTTGCCACTAGGCTAATCAGCTATAGGAGTGCATCCCACACTGGTTTGGTGCCTCATAAAGAGCTGATAGTGTCTCCTGGAGCCACCTGGAGTGTGTCCCTTAAAACACCTTTGTAGGCTTCTCCTGATGAAACTCCTTTCTTTCGAGTGGATGGATAGGGCCCTCCTCTGTTGACTTTCTGGACCCTTTCCAGTCCTGCCTCCAAACCTGTGAATTGCTGCTGTACTCATCTCTGTGCAGAGGCACACCTCTGCTCAGGCACAGAGCAGAATGGCCTCAGTGCCCCTACCAAGGTTGCCTGGGGGAGCAGGATCTGCGGCTCCTGCAAAGCTACCAGAGTGCCAGGCCAGTCCCCTGAGGGGTACTGAGTGCACTAAGACAAAGAGTTTTCTCTGCAGTACTTGTTTCTTATAGCTATGCCTCCCAATCTCCTTCAGCTTCTCTGGATTTCAAAAGAATCCAAACTCTAACTTGCCAAACATGGCTCTTCCTCACCTTGCCTCAACACACCTCTCCAGCCAAACCCCCTTCCATTCCCCATGTCTACACTCTCTGCTTCTTTCACACTCCTTGTTCCTCAAACTCACCACACCCCTTTCTTGGCTCTGTGCTCCCCTTCACTTAGCATTATCCTTCCCCTCTCCATTCTCTACCCAGAAAACTCCTGTTTATCCTTCAAACCCCATTCAAATATTCTGCCTCTTGGAAGTCTCTCTCTCTAACTCTTGTTCATAACATTAACCACAGTGAATTGTGACACCCCTATTTTTGTGTCTTTCTGCTCCACTAGGCTGTGCCTATTGTCTGTCTCCTGGGGATTTAAGGGAGAGCCTGGCCCACGGTCTGTGCCCTCTAAATATGTGCTGAAGGAGTGAGTGAGCTGGCAAATATTCTTTCCCCTTGTCCTTCGATTTCAAGGAGAATTTCATTCTTGAAGCCCCTCTGGATCTTTCAGAGGAAGCCCTCCCAGCCTGGCTGCTTTCTTTCCCTCTATTGATCCTGGGATTTATGGCACTATTGTTTCCTTTTATTAGGCTGTAATGGCCTCCGTCAAAACGTGTTACATGGAAATAGGCTAATTAAGTGTGTCAAATAAGTCACCATCCCCCAGAGTCTCCAGCCCACCCCCGGCAGTTGTGCCTCAAGGAAAAGGAAGGCAGGCAGGGTACAGTGATAGTGTACCTTTCTCATCCCCATTTCTCAAAGCTAGGCAGGCCCCTGCCCCATTCCTCTGGGCCCCTCTTGGAGTCAGTGCAAGACATCACTCAGCAGCTCTGTCCACTTGCACGAGTTGGGGTTGACAGTGCCTATGCTGGGGAACTTGCTTCCTACTCCTCTGCCTGGTCCTCAGCTAGGTCCTCATACAAAGGGGAAAGAGATCCTGTCTCCATTTCAGGGGAGCTTCTATTAATGAGCCTGAGATGATCAGACCTCATGTGAAACCTGTTTCCATTCACTTCTGTCTATTGATTTCTAGTCCAGCAGCACTTCTCAGTCCATGCATGTTTGCAGCAAGCCCAGCTGGCAAGAGATGCTCCAGTCCTCGGATGAGTGGTAAGTGCCTACCTTTTGAGGAATTTCCAGTGGGTCTCTGGGCTAATAACGACCGGATTCCAAGACAGTCGTGTTTGGTTTTTCAGACAACACAGATATCATTCTGAGTTCTTCCTGTCCATGGGGAATGGAGTATTTGATGGAATTCTCATAAACGAGACCCTTGAGGAAAGGGACTTTAACTCATGAAAACTTTTCAGTTTCATCTACCCTTGGTAAAAGCCTCATCATCTGCTTAGTTAAATCCATTCTTCAAGGCCCGATCAGATCCATTGCCTTCTCCTTCCTTGGACTTCTGAAGATGAACTGCCTACATGAGTGTGTCTCAAAATATTAGTGCTAACAGAGTTAAACAGGCTTACTTACTACAGGACTTCCCAGAGCTCTCGACATATCAGTGTGCATTATGAGTCTTCAAGAAAAGTGTGACAGGTCTCAACTTTTACTACCCCTCCCCAATATTAGAACCATATCTTCTTGCCCTGTGCAATGTGACTTTGTAGTACCTCCCACTAGGCTAGGGGCATATACTTCTAGTTCCCACCGATATTCAGCTTGGCCATGTGACTTACCTTGTCCAATAGAAGGTGGGCAAAAGGGGCATGTTTCAGAGCAGAAATGATAACAGGCATAGCAAGTATCTGCCACTGGCCATTAAAGAGCACACCCTTAGCAGCCACTGTCCCAGAATGCAGCAGGTGGAGAGACTTAAAACCAACTTATAATCTGAAGCAGAACTGCTGCAGCCAACCCTAGGCCCAGGAATGAGAAAGCAGCATTGAGATAGTTTATTACTTACCAATAACTGCCTATATTAGTTTCTGATTGCCGCTGTAACAAATTACCACAAACCGAGTGGCTTAAAGCAGCACATATTTATCCCCTCACACTTCTGGAAGTCAAGAGTCTTCCAGTCTCTCTGGGCTAAAGTCAAGGTGTTGGAGGGCAGGTTTCCTCTGGAAGATCCAAGGGAAAACCTGTAGCCTTGCTTTTTTCAAAAGCTTCTAGTGCCCACCTGGCTCATGGCCCCTCTCTCCATCTCAAAGCACATCACTCTAATTTCTGCTTCTGTTATAACATCTCCTATTTCCTCTTTGATCCTCCTTCCTCTCTCTTATAAGGACCCTTGTGATTACATTGGTTCTATCTGACTAATGCAGAATAAACTCCCCATCTCAGGATGCTTACCTTAATCACATCTACAAAGTTCTTTTTACCCAATAAGTTAACATTCTAAGGTGCCAGAGATTAGGATGTGGATATATTCGGGGTCCATGATTCAACTTACCACACTGATACAAAAATAAAGGATAAAGGTATGTAGGGTTTCCCTAAAGTATTTGGAATTCTTTCCCACAGAGCATCTCGGAATATCTCCTCCCTCCTTCAGGATATCATTTTTGGAAGTGGGCCCTACCTTTATTATTTGGCATTTCTATTGCTAATCTGCAGTTATTGGTAAACCGATTCCCCACTGACTACTGTAGGATTACAAATGCCTGCGGGTTCAGGTCAGCCAAATTTATTTCCTTGGCGGCCTTCTACTTTCCTAATCTATAACATAGGACTCACATCTATCTGCCTGGGCTGAACTGATGATCAAATCATATGAGAGTATCTATGCAGTGACTAAACACAATTCTCAATAAACAGTATTTGCCTTCCATTCCTGCCTGCCTTTGCTGAACAGAGAGAAATCATGTCTCATGCAGTTGGCTGCCATGGCAGACAGTAAAGTGCTCTTTGGTTGATGGAGGTAAGGGCTCCTCAATACCCATAAGCCTGTTTTAAACCCTCTGCCCTTCCTTCTGCAGTATTGGGTGTGCAGCATGCACTGTCCTGTGTCTATTTACCCTGTTGTCCTCTAATATATGAAAGTCCCTGGAGGCAGGAACTGTGCCAGGTGAATAAATGAGCCTGACTCTCCACTCAACAGCTCTATGGCTTTGGGAATGAATGTTCCCTGTTTTCTGGGGGCTTCAGTTTCCCCACATGCTAACATGAGGCTACAAGAGGGGCCCTGAGGCCTCTCTCTGCTGGATCTGAAACCCTGGAAAAGGGAGACTCTCCCTTTTCCCACCGTTTTGCTCAGCACAGGTGCTGGACCCCTTATAAACATTTGGTGAGTAGAACATTGGCACATCTTTTTGTGCAATCTTTTCCTATTTTGCATTTTAATGGGTTCTTTAAACCAAAATACCTTTCAGAACCAAAAGAATAAATGGCAAATTACCCAGACACCAGAACAGACCATCGGGACATATTCATATTACGACCTCAAATCCCCCACTGCAAAACTGATACTATGGAAATAAATGCCACTAGTGAGTCCTGTGTCACAGGGAGCATTGCAAGCTGCAAACCAACTAAAATCTACAGAACCCTCAGCAGTCACTGGTCCTTTCATGGATGAAAGAAAGCTCTGTTTTGCAAGAGAAGGATCACCGAGAAAAGGGTTAAGCCCTAAAAGTTTCGTTTCCTCTACTCTGCCTGCTCTAGAATCTGGGATAATTCCTGCCATTAATATTTTAAGCAACTAATTTGACATTTTTCCATTTAATTAACTTGCATACATATGAGAACAGAGTTTTGAGAGTACCATGACATTTAAACAAAGTCATTTAAGTTTTCCCATTTCTGGTGGAGTGCTGCTTTTTTCTTTGCCTTTTTTCTTTTTGCTCCATTTCTGTTTTGCATTCCTAATTCTGAGCCTGGCTTATTAGCTCAGAGAAATGACCAAATTTCCCAAAGCAAATGTCCCACGGCCTCAACCTGTGTGATGTGGGTGGGCCCAGAGCTCTGGGCTGCGGCTCTTTTAAACTCGATCCTGCTCTTTTCCATGCCTTTTTACAAATGGCGTTTCAATCAGAGCAGGCCTGTGTCCCAGGCGTCACAGGCGTCTCAGGCGTCTCAGGCGAATGTTTTCTTGTTGCCACACCAACCCGGATGAGAGTGGGGGAGGGGCAGCAGGAATGCAAAACATTTATCAAATGTAGCCATCACCACGGAAGAGCTGGGGTTTCAAGAGGGAAACAATAGCTCCATGACGATTTTCTCTTCCAAATGACAAATAATTGCTGTCATATCATCAAATGATTAAGAAATAAAGGAAAAGAGACAAATGGAGTGAATCCACTGAAGAGCGGTGTGGGGGGACTGGGGAGAGGCTCGCTCAATGTTCCATAATTGAAAAATTGCACCCTAATTAGGTCCCGCCCCAGAGAATTCATGAGTTCTATGCGCCCTCCAATCCGCAGCCCGCCAAGTCACAGAATTTGCAGCCATTAAAGTTTACTGCTGGTTTCAGAAGGATCTGTGCAATCTCCAGATGCATTCAGAGAGCAGGCTCTTCAGCTCGCCCAGACCTCAAACAGGATTCATTACTTCATACTTTCATCTGCTGTAATTAATCACAGATTTTCTCTGCCTATCAACAGCTCCTCCGGCTGCTCTCCCCAGATGAACCTGGGCACTCATGTCTCCAGCTTACAGTGGTGGCCAGCCCAGCCCAGCTCAGCTGCCACATGGGAGTCTCAGTCCCAGAGTGCAAAATGGAGGCCCTTAATCCCAGGCATCGTGGGGAAGGATGGGTCCTGCATTAAAATGAAATCTCATTTGCAAACTAAGCTCATAGGACTCTGGAGAAATTCTATGTCTTTATTTCTACCCACGCTCAGGATATCCTTTTGGGATTTCTAATGAGGCTGTCAGAGTTTAGGAAGAATAACACTACACTGTAAGAGAGGCGTGTCCCCATTCCCTTCCCCTGGGCCTGAGTTTAAATCCCAACTCCATGATCTCATTAGCTGCATGACCTTGGGAAATCGACTTGGTCTGTCTGACCATGAGTTTTTCCTTTTGCAAATTGGAGATAATAGTACCTACTTTTCAGGAATATGATGGTAATAGATCTGTGTTATAGTTGCTAGCAGTGCCTCAACCCTTATATGTAAAGTGAGGATAATAATCTTACCTCCCCACTAGAGTTTTAGTGAGAATTGAGTAGAGATTGTGCTTTATGCATATGAAGTGCCTTGCACAAAATTGGTGCCCGTGAATATTTGAATTGAACTGAACTGAATCATACATAATTGGTTCATTTATTCATTTATCCATCAGCTACTAGTTGTTAAATGATGACTTTGGTCCGACGCTTTGTTTGGCATAGGATATACAAAGGGGAATAAGACAGACTTGATTCATGCCCATGGGAGCTTATGCTCTAGGGTAAACACAATGAAAAACAAATTATACACACATGCACACGAGTTGTAAAAGATTCAAAATTAGACAAGAACACAGATATAAGCTAACAGTTAGGTGGTGACTTTTAAATGAAGACCCAGGGGCTAAAGAGATAAACATGTGAGGAATGATCGGGAAAAGCATTCCACACAGAGGGAACGGCATGCGAGAAGTAGGATGAATCTTAACCTTATCCATGCACGGAGAACAGGCCATTCATCAGGTTAAGTAATTCTAGCTGTGAGAGCACTCAACCCCAAATCTCAGTGATTTCAGACAATAAAACTTTATTCTTCCTTCTTGTCAAAGCCAATCAGGTGTTTTGTGGGTGGTCTTCCACTCACTTATTCAAAATCCAAGCTCCTTCTAATTATCTGCTTTACCATTCCCTAAGGTCTGCTTGTAGCTCTCCATTCTACCCTCTGTGTGCAGCCAAGAGCAAAGAGAAAAAGCTCCTGGGACATTTGGGGGCCAAGCTCAGAGGTGGCATACATCACTTCTACTCATATTACATTGATTGGAATTCAAATATACGGTCCTGCCCTACTGCAGAGGAGCTGGGAGATGGAGTTCAGCTATGCGCAAAGGAGGACAGTTTACAGGTTAGGAGAACACAGAGCAATTTTTCTGCCTCACAAAGAAAGTAAAGGTAGGTAGCGTGGCATGAGATGAGGTTGTACAGGGCCATGTAAACCAGGGGAAGAATGTGAGGTTCATGTGAAGAGACTGAGAAGGCATTCCAGATATTCCTTAAACACCAGTTTGAATTTTATTCATCGAGAATAGGAAGCCATTCAAAACTAATGACATGATCTGATTTATAGTTTAAGAGGATCCCTCTGGCTGCTACGAGGAGTATATACCTGCAGAGGTCAATACTGGTACCTTGAAGTGCCTTGAATTACCTTGAATTAGGGTGATGAGAAAGAAAATGGAGAAAAAGTGACAGATGCCAGAGATTTTAGTCCCACTGGAATTGGTTCCAGTCTCACTGGCTAGCCAGCACGCAAGCCCCTGCTGAACGACTTGAGAATCAAGCAAGGCTCCAAAAGATAAGAGAAAACACAAAAGTTCTGGGCAAGGCAGCTGGCTGTGCAGAGTGGAGTAATCCCAGAAATTACCACCTAAACTGCTGAACTGAAAGTGGGGGTCTGTTTCCTTGCCAGCCCTCTGGCCCAGGGCACTGGCAGACCCTCTCCAAGCCCTACTTCCATTGTGGTGAGAGATGTTAACATTCAGCCACACTGGTGCCTGCTGGTCCCATGCAGGTGGCTGGAGGGCAGTGGGGAGGGGGTGGAAAGTTTGCACAGATCATGACCAGCACAGGTTCCAAGTTGTTCCATTGAATCCTCCCAACTGGGCTGAGAGGATGGAGTTACTGCTGATCCCATTTTGTAGACAAAGAAACAGACTCATGCTGCTCCTGCGACTTCCCCAAGGTTACCCTGTTAGTAACAAGACCAGGTTTGAACTCAGGTCTTCTGTTCATTCTGGTGCGACATAGCAGAGTGCTCCACTGGCAGGATGTGTCTAGATTCACTTGGAGGCTGAAAGGAGAGTGAAGATCTGCTAAGTCTCTTTGCAGTCCATGCTTCCTGCCAACATGGCGTAGCCTCCCAGAACTGCATGCTGCCCAGCCCCATGGTGCACAGTTGTCTTCTTCAGCAATGCCTGGAGATTTTCCAGCTTACAAACCTGGAAAATCTTAGGAAGTATCTGTCAGCCTTTAAACCATCCTGAGCTACTCTAGATGTATTGAAGCAGACCCTCTCGAGTGGATGGGAACAGGCCAGCTGTATTTTACAAGTCTCCCTAGGCATACAGTTACAAAGCCCTCCGATAAAAACTCTGTGACATTGTCAGCATATATATAGGTGGGTTAGGTGGCTCAGGGAAAAACTTATTAAAAACTGTTAGTACAAGATGGGTCTCCTGCCTCCCTTGTCTTCCCCGACCCCGCACCCAACTCCCACAGGACTGCACTGATGCTCTTTAAGAGCTCATGGGAAAATCCATCCTTATCAATAATCTGAAAATGTCAAAGCAGAGCAGGAGCTCTGGGGTTATCTTTCCAACCCAGTGGATCCCAACTGCCCATCGGACCAATCGTGCCAGTTATACAAGGCGCTTATTACAACACGGGTTCCTGGCCTCAGTCTGTACCTACCGTATCAGAGTTGGAGATATGCCACCTTGAGATTTATATTTTTCAAAGTATCTCTGGTGATTCTAATATCAGCCATGTTTGGAAACCACTGATCTAGCCTCCCCTACTTTACAGTCAATAAAACTGAGACCCAGAGAGAAGTGGTTTGCCTAAGATCACTTGGCCTAGAAGCCAAGTTTTCTGACTCAGCCTAGAGCTCTTTCCACTACCCCTCACTCATCAGAAAGCCCAGC
Source organism: Pteropus vampyrus (assembly GCF_000151845.1). Classification (NCBI taxonomy): domain Eukaryota; kingdom Metazoa; phylum Chordata; class Mammalia; order Chiroptera; family Pteropodidae; genus Pteropus; species Pteropus vampyrus. The sequence continues at coordinate 3,649,525 of NW_011888791.1, forward strand.
CACACATGGGGGCAGGGGAGGGCATGGTCAGCCAACAGCAGCAAGATGGACCACTATGTGGAAAAAGCTGCCATGAGAGACATCCAATTAACAGGTTTTCTTCCCCTGGTTATTGATGCTTCTTCTTCTTTCTCTTCCTGGTACTTTCCCTTTCTCATCCTGACGTGGTCAATTACTCACGGGAATAAATTACGCTCACAGCCTACACTCTATTAGGTAATCTGTGGTGCACTGGGTCAAGGAGCCAGCAGGCAAGACAGTCTGTCTGGAGTGAAGGCCAGAGGAAGGGACAACCTGGGTCCAGCAGATGCAAGAATCTCTAAACAAAAGCTCCAGCCCTCCATGCTATATGGCTGAACTGTCTGGGTCCCCAGAGACAGGCTTTCTGGCCAAACTTGAGAACAACTTGCAGACCAACTCGGGCTGTAGTTCCACAGGCCGACCACCTCAGCCCACCCTCTGCATCTCCCACACCCTCAGTCCCTGCAGGAGGCCTCTCTCTAATCCAGCTGGAACTACAGCCTGCCTCTCAGACCTTGGCATGCGTGTGAATCACCAGGATCCCGTTAAAATTGAGGTTCTGATTCATAAGGTCTGGGGGGGCCTGAAATTCTGCATTTCCGACAAACTCCCAGGTGATACCAGTGCTGCTGACCTGAAAAGCAAGGGCCTAGAGATCACAGTGGGCAGAGATGACTGGTCAGTTAGCTTGTTTACTGGTAGGTTCTTTTCTGGGCCAGCGCCTCTGCATGTACTGTTTCCTCTAACAAAATACCCTTCCTCGCCATATCTGCTTAGAAAACTGTTCACCACTCACATTTTGACTTTGCAGTATCTGCGCTCTAAAATCTTCATTGACCTCCTCTGATCCCAAGTAGACTTAAGGGACATGATACTTTGTGCCCTGATCACACTCCATTATAGCAACACTTATTCTGTTGTGAGCATGGTTTCCCATCTGTCTCCAGTGGCCTGGGAAATCCATAAAAACTATACTGAGCCTTCCATCTCTCCATCTCCAAGCCTGACAGAGCTTTGTCAGCCACTAGGCACTATGGAGCCTGAGAACTTTTCAGAGATCCCTGAAAAAGTTTTGAGACCCGAAAACAAAATTATTGGATCCAAAACATAAAGGGAAAACTTTGCAATAGAAACTAATAAAATTTTAATGAAACTTCTACAAAACAAAATATTCTATCAACCTCATTAATGGTTTCATTTAGTATTCATAAAAATTTCATTATATTTGAAAACGATGTGCAGGTTAGATTTTCTCACTTTGCAAGAATTCTTGAATACCCCCATAATTGCTGAGAAATCGAAGCCAACCATAAATCAAACGAATTACTTGCAGCCAAATAATTTCAAAAACAGTTATAAAAATAATCTTTTTTTAACAGAAAGAATATACTTAACATGGAATATGGGTGAATTTCGATATGTTTAAGGTGAGGTGGATCTTCCAAAGCAAATGTGCTAGTTCTTAGAAAGTCTGCAAACGATCTTTATGTCTGTCCGGCCCAGGAGAAGCAGGCAATAGATTGCTCCTGAATGAATGGATGAATAAATGGCAACCCAATGTGAATCTGAAAAGTATAAAGGTGGAAGGGAGGGAAGAAAAACAGACAGAAGAAATACACAAATGTAAGCCAAAGTTTAAAGACAGCAACAGAGGAAGTCCTTGTTCCAAGAAATCCGTCAAGTTCCAACTGCCTGCCAGAGGCAGACGATATCGCCCCCTACTGGCTGGAGGAGTTCTGTCTTGTCCATATACTCTGGCTTCGTTTATTGATCTGTCATTGCGGCTTCTCCAACACCAGGAACATCAAAGCCCCTTGGAATTCCCTCAAAGAGAGAAATCAGTGGTCCCTGAAGATCCATCTCTGCCTCTCCTCAGAGAAGGGGGCTTGAGGGGAGCTTTATAACTGACTGTGTCAGATATCCTGAAATGGATCCAAACCCATCTTGAACCGATTTCTACCTTCCTCCTGAAGCACCTCTTGGTTAACATATTCCATATGTTTTTTTCTCTGATGGAAAATAGGCTTTACTTTTATTTCAAAGTGCATCATTGAAAAGTTTGGGGGACAGGTCTTCATTCTAAGACAAACAAGATTTGGGGACTTCTTCTAAGGAAGCAATAAGAGATAAACAGAAAGATTTACATACAAGATGTTCACCACAGCATTATTTATAATAATGAAAGATTGGAAACAGCCTAAATGTCCAACAACAAGGGGCTGCTTAAATAAATTATGATCTACCCACACAATAGGAAACTACACGGCCATTAAAAGTCATGTTTTTGAAGATTATTTTATAGAACTATCCAACCTTTAGTGAGCCCTTCCTAGGTGCCAGAGGACATTGTCTTGAGCTATCCATGTATCAGTTCATTCCTTCTCACAATAGCTCTATGAAGAAAGTACTCTTTGTATTATCTCAATTTGATATACAAGGAATGGAGGCACAGACAAGCCAAGGTCATACAGCTAGAGGTATGCATTGAACTAGCACATCAGAGCTGCCTTGTTCTGCATTGCATGATGCTACCTCTCCCCAACAGAGCTGCACTGAAATTCTGAGCCTTGGAAGTAGGAGAGGGAGGGATGAATTCCTTCCCCCTGAGGAATGACAAGGTCTTGGCCTGGCAGCTCTAACAGGGAGTGTTATGTAGAGGAGGAAAGAGCCCAAGTGAAATCCCAGAGGTGGGGACAATGTTCAGAAAACACTGGGGAGGCAGAGATGGCTAGCATATCAGATGCACTATAATTGTCCACTGTAAGTCAACAAATAAACCACAAGGGACTAAGGTGAGGCCCTACAGTGTGTGCCAAGGCAGGGACGGTAATAACTGAAACTGTTAATATTATGGCAGACACTATGCTGAGTGCTTCCTCCAAGTGTCTTATTAAATCTCGAAGACCACGACCTCTCTGGGCTATCATTATTCCCATTTCACAGGTGAGAAAACTGAGACTTGGCAAGATTTAAGTAATTCGTCTGAGATCTCGTTTGGTAAGTAACAGTGGCTAGAGTTGAACCAGGTGGTGCAGGGGCTGCATGCTTAACCACTCTGCAATATCCCCTCTCCTGGGGGGTGGCTGCCATGTGCAGGGATAGGAGCCCACATTCATCCCCCAGCAGCCGATGTTCTGTGTTCTGTTCCATCAGCTACAGCTGGTCTTTTTTGCTATTCAGGGAAACCGTTCTATATGAAAATGATTGCAGGGCCTCCTGGGTTTATAAGAACCCCCGAGAAGCTCAGCTTCTGGCAACACATGAGAAGGGAAAGAATAAAGATTCCTCCACGTTTGGGGAAAGCAACCAAATGGCTTCTGGTTCCTCAAGCTGTTGCTGTGTGAAATCTGAGGGGAATCTGAAACAAAGAAACACCTCAGACTCACCCCCAGAAGTATTGGGCCCTCCTCAGCCCAGGCTGCTGGCTCCTGCTGGTTGGCCTCCAGCCGGTGCAACTCAGCGGCTTTCTCTAAGAGCTGCTACCTACCAGCTGGTCCCTGGGCTCTGAAGCTGCTCCCCAGGCCTGTGGCAGAGTGGCCCAGCCCCCCCAGCGCCCCTACTCATCACTCCAAAGACAAGGGCCTCTCAGAATCCTTCTGAGTTCCCCATTCACAATAGCATACCTGTGGATTTTTCAGAATTTTCCTTTCATTGTCCCTGTCTCCTTTTTTGAAGAGGTATGTGGAAGTCCCTGTGAATTCTGGCTACTGTGTATCTTGAGAGCAAGTTCATCCAAAAGCTTTTTGACTGACCCTGCTCCCCCAGAGTCAGGGCCTACATAGAATAGACAGTCTTTGGGGGCCAATCCAGTGCTAGCACTCCTCTCATAAGAATTACCGGCAACATACCCCATAGGGTGGGCTCTGGAGCCATACTGTATAGGAGACACCCGCTTTCTTGGCCATAGCCCTAGGGTCACCAATCTGATGCATGGGCTCAGCTAATCAGACACTCCCCGCCAAGAAGTTAGCACCAGGATGGAAATTCACATTTGGTGGTAGAAAATAGGAGCTTGGGCAGCTGTGCATTCTCTCTAACAGAGAGAACTGACCAGAAGATGGAGAGAAGAAAGAGGAAGAGAAGCTCTGAGGGAGGGGAGAAGAGCCACAGGCATGACTTTGTAGTTCCTGATTCTAGTTCCTCAGAGGCACCGCTGAATTTTTCACCCTTGGGTTTCATGAAATACCACCATATCCTTCTCACAAGGTCAGCACTTTGCCTGAGCAAAAACTGACCCTTGCAGCGGAATGAGCCCCAGCTCTAACAGCCCCAA
>NW_011888791.1:3653868-3658594 GCF_000151845.1 Pteropus vampyrus
AGCCCTAGGGTCACCAATCTGATGCATGGGCTCAGCTAATCAGACACTCCCCGCCAAGAAGTTAGCACCAGGATGGAAATTCACATTTGGTGGTAGAAAATAGGAGCTTGGGCAGCTGTGCATTCTCTCTAACAGAGAGAACTGACCAGAAGATGGAGAGAAGAAAGAGGAAGAGAAGCTCTGAGGGAGGGGAGAAGAGCCACAGGCATGACTTTGTAGTTCCTGATTCTAGTTCCTCAGAGGCACCGCTGAATTTTTCACCCTTGGGTTTCATGAAATACCACCATATCCTTCTCACAAGGTCAGCACTTTGCCTGAGCAAAAACTGACCCTTGCAGCGGAATGAGCCCCAGCTCTAACAGCCCCAACGAGACCACCAAGGCTGAAGGAGGTCCCACAGAAGGCTGCCCTGATGACCTTGACTCTGCAGGAGAGTTCTCATGGCTCTGGGCCCTATCCCCTCTGGAGAGAGGGAGGGCTATGTGGGGAAGGTTGTCCACCCTGTCTCTGGAAACTAAATGGCACTCCAGACTGGCTGTATGATGGGCTTGACCTCAGACAAGCGCCTTTCGTGTTGGCATCTAGGACTCTGAAACTTGCCTCCCTTGGCCCACTCACAATTCCCATACTGGTGGCAGAGCCTGATTAATACTATGGCTTATGCTTCTAAATCTTAAATGCCTCCCCGCTGCATATGGGATTAAGTCCAAGTTCCCTAACACAGTGTGCAAGTTCACTGCCTATCTTCTGCAGCCTCACCTCATCACTTCCCATTTCAGATTTTATGTCTTAGTTGGATAGAACTGTTTTTGGCTTTCACCTCCATGCAATGGCCCATTCCCTCTGCTTAGAATTCCCTTTGCTTCCTTCTTTGCCTTGCTAACTTCTACTTGTCTTTCAAGAAGGCTTCTAGTTCACATAGTGCTTCTGGGAATACTGACTTCCCAGGCTAGATAAAGGACTCCTTCCTCCTCTGGGCTCCCATACCTCCTGGCCTCACTTAGCCTATTATAACTCAGACCAGACTGCGCTGTGATTGGCTGCTTTCTTGACTTTCCACTGCACTGTGGACTTTACAAGGTCTGAGATCACACCTTATTCTCTGGATCTCCCCAGTGCCATGTTCAATATAAATTGACCTCTATCCACCCACCTACCACACCTTCTGGCTACTCTAGCTTTTCAAGAGAATGCTCAGGTCACCTGTCCCTATTTTAAAGATGATAAAGTTGAAGCTCAGAGAGGTTCATAGTGACCCAAGGTCACAGAGCTAGGAAGGACTTTGGACTGAATTAGAAGCCACGACTGTGTACTTTAATCCCTGTACTTTTCCTACTATGCCCACTGCTAAACAGGCAAACCACCTTGGCCCTGCACTGTGTTGACACCATGATGAGTTTATTTAGATGTGTGTATCCCATTTAGGGCCATCAACTTTTCTGACCTCCAGGAAAACTTCCAATCTGCACCTTGGGATCAAAATTTGGAATTTAGGCTGCAGTGGTTCACTGATGCCCTCATGTGGGCAGGTTTCATACCTCCGTGCCTTGTGCCTACTGTTCCTTCTGCCCAGGTTCCCCAAGAGGATTCTGTCCCTTATTCTTGCTCCTTCTTCAAGGTTCACCTCAAGTGTCCCCTTCTATCTGAAGCTTTCCAGGAGCTTTCCTGGGCTTGTTTCTCATTGCCCCCTTGCCTTATGCCCATTGGACCCATCCATTTCTCTATGACAGTCCCTGGCTAACATGCTGGGCTTCATACCTACCCATTTGCTCAAGTTTCTTCCCTAGTAGACAGTGGTTGCTATATTATTCATCTCTTAGCCCAGCATCTGGCTTATAATAGGTGCTTAATTAAGTTGTGTTAGACGGAAGAGAGAGGGAAGGATGATGTTTTGTAAAGCATTTCACATTGAGAAAGCACATAAGGCCCCCGAAGAGGGAACGTGACCAGCAGCTTCTAACAAAAGGCTGGGGGCATAGCGAGGAATCCGCTGGCATTTTCTAACCAAATTCTACATACTGTAACTTTCTTCTGCATTTGTGCTGATTTAATTTTTGTACTCATTGACTTACTTAATTTTCACAACAATCATAAGGGGCCATAAATTTTCAGAAAACATTTGTATAGAAGAACCACTAGAATCAGCCTCTAATCAGCCTTACATGGTGGCAGCCTACCTCGCAGGATGTACCCATATCTGAGATCAGAGACTTGCTGTCCAGACATGCCTACATATGTGCTTCAACCATGTGCTGCTATACCTGTTACAGGCTATCCTGTCAACTCATAGTTCATAGACGGCATGGTTACATGATACTTAAGGGTACAGGGAGTCTTTGGCCAAGAAATGATCACTTGCTCCCACTTGCTCCCACGATCAATGGCCCAAGTCAAATAGCTCAGCCCCACTCTAGCTTGTAATTCCGTCCTGTAATTTCCTTCCGTTCTCAGCCTCTGGACACAGAGAAGGTTTCATGCCTTTAGAGTTTTGTACCCCAGGGCACAGTGCCAGCCCCTCTCAGGTGCTGGCACACAGATGTAGCTAGAACCACATCTCATTTTCCTTTCATCTTAATTAGGCCTCTGCAGTACTGCTCAGGCTGTCACCCCAGTCCCTCTAGTGTCCATGACCATATCTGTACTCCTGAGCCGCCCATCAGTAACACAAGGCTCCCAATCCTGATGTCTGCCCCAGAGAAGACTTGCCAGAGAAACAAAAATGGGGTCCCCGGGAGGAACTGACTTTGCCAGGGTCAGACCCAGAGCTGGGGAAGCAAGGCAGACTGACATGAAGGGTTGAGGCTGAGAGGGACACATACATTCCCCAGGATGTCCTGGAGGACCCCTCCCCCAAATAAATTCCAACCGATCCTCTTGCCCCCACTGAGCAAAGAAACAGCAATGCCCAAAGCAACCCACCAACCCCAACCTAGCCCTCTTTCTATAGCTTCTCTTGGATCTCACTGACCTCAGAGTCACCCTTCGCACATGGCAAAGGTGTAACATGACAAAGCTCAGAGGTTGCCACTCCACCAGAGCTTTCAGCCCTCCCTACATCAGAGAGGCTGACCTTCGGTCAACTGTCTATTCTTTCAAGAGAGAAACTAAAGTGGTTGCCAGCAAAGGAAGAAAGACTGGCCAGTTTAGACCTCAGTTTGAAGCCTGTCTTTGCCACCAAATTGCTGTGTCCTCAGACAAGTGGCTCCATCCATCTGGGCTTCAGGTGCCTTCCTGTAAGGGGAGTGTGATGGCTGCATTGAGCCATTCATTTCTCTGTTCTTCCAGGCCCCACAATAATCTGAAACGACAGTTCTGGGTTGGAGATAACGCTTAGGGCATGGACAGTAAATGTTCCTCCTTTTCTGCAAAAATAACAAAACAATAACCATAATAGCAATATTAATATTTAGGAAGTGCTTACTCTTTGACAGACGTCATTCTAGGCATGTTTATGTACATAATATCATATATCTTCACGGCAATGCTAAGAGGTAGATATTATTATTGTTCCCATTTTAAAGATAAAACGTAAAGCTCAGAAAAATTCTGTGTTTTTGTTCATAGAGAGACACACAGCTAGAAAAGTATAGAAGATTTGAAACAGGGCAAGTTGTCTCCAGAACAAGGACATTCTAGAATTGCATTCTTTTCTGCATCCAATTGACTAGCTTGGCTTCTTTTACCCAGAGAACATTTATAAACTTTGATCGCATACTTGGGCACAAAGAGAAAAGTTTTTAAAATTTAAAATTAGAGATTTTACAGGCCATAGTCTATTATTATAAGCTGAAATTTTAAATAAAAGAAAATAATGTGGCTGAAAATATTCTTAACTACTTGGAAATTAATAAACATACTTCTAGATAACCCATGGATCAAAGGAAATATTAAAAGTGAAATTAAAAATCATCTAGAAAGAGATGAAAAAGGGAACATTTTACTTCAAAACCTATGGGATCTGGAGAAAAGCCGAACTCAGGGGAAAATGTATGGCCTGAAAGCTTTCATTATTAAAGAAGAAAGCCTAAAAATAAAAGAGCCCAATATACATCATAAGAAATTAGAAAACCAAAAAACAAAAAAGGAAGTACAAAATGGGAATTAATCAATAGCTGAAATTAATAACAGAAAATAAGAGATAGAAAGGAAAAAACATATTCAGATTCTTTGAAATCGGAATTGGTTACACAGGCTGATGGTGTGTCAGGCGCTGGACAAAGGTCTCAGCTTCCAAGAGTGGATCCATAGTGCCAGCCCCATCAGGTGGGTCAGTCACAGGTGTGTCTGTCCCCCTCTGTCTCCTGAGCCCTGGGCTAGTGGCTTCTTTCCCTCTAAACATCTCATTGGGGAATCTGGCGATTCAGCTACCCAAACTTGGACTGGAGTCTTTAGCATTTCCTCCCAGAAATAAAGCTCCGTCTGGGCTTATTAAGCAAACGAGTCAGTTTTGTGTTTTTCAGCAATGAAAGCTGCTGTGGTTTTGTTTTCTCTCTGTTGCCAGGAGTCAAGAGGAAGTCTGTGGTTAGACATCTTCGGGTGGAGACATACACAAACACAGCGGCTAGAAATGAGCTCCTCAGATTCAGCTCTCCTAGCCTGAGTGAACAGGCTAATGAAACTGAACAAATGGGAAAGGGGGAGGGAAAGAGGCAGGAGGAACAGGGCGAGGAAGAGTGGAGAGACAGAGAGACAGAGAGAGAGAAAGAGAGAGAGACAGAGAGAGAGA
>NW_011888791.1:3658644-3660245 GCF_000151845.1 Pteropus vampyrus
AACATCTCATTGGGGAATCTGGCGATTCAGCTACCCAAACTTGGACTGGAGTCTTTAGCATTTCCTCCCAGAAATAAAGCTCCGTCTGGGCTTATTAAGCAAACGAGTCAGTTTTGTGTTTTTCAGCAATGAAAGCTGCTGTGGTTTTGTTTTCTCTCTGTTGCCAGGAGTCAAGAGGAAGTCTGTGGTTAGACATCTTCGGGTGGAGACATACACAAACACAGCGGCTAGAAATGAGCTCCTCAGATTCAGCTCTCCTAGCCTGAGTGAACAGGCTAATGAAACTGAACAAATGGGAAAGGGGGAGGGAAAGAGGCAGGAGGAACAGGGCGAGGAAGAGTGGAGAGACAGAGAGACAGAGAGAGAGAAAGAGAGAGAGACAGAGAGAGAGACAGAGAGAGAGAGAGAGAGAATGAGAGAGAGAGACCTACATCTCTACCTGTTTGGCTTTCCAGACCTGCAGCAACACTCACCCGTCCTCTTGTCGTCAGCTTGTGTCTGTTTCCCATTCTGACATTAGAATACTGTGGATTTATATTTTCTTCAAAGGATGAGGCAACCCAATTTGCTTTTGCTCAAATCCAGAAACTGAATTTAAAAGATCCCTGAGATTCAGTGCCAGTCTCAGTAACGGAACTGTGGCAGGCACTGCCCGTTGCCCCCGCTATAGATCCCAGCTTTTCCTTTTCCATCAAAATCCTGGCTTTGTTTAGAGTGGAAGAGAATGCCCAGCCATAAATGCTCACATCTCCAGCCCTCATCCCGCAACCCCCACCCTGTGTATCTAGAGGCTGGCCATTTGTCACAGTTCTGACCAATGAGCTATTACATTTCTAAGAAAACTTTCACATTCCTCGTATAGAGTCAACTCTTTCACCTTTCCCTCTTTTTCTTGCCTAGAACTTGAACAGAAGGCCCGGTGGCACAGCAACCCTCTGTGTTCATAAGGTTGCTTCACAAGGATGAAATTAGAACAGAAAAACAGAAAGAGAGCAAGCCCTTGATGGCATTATTACGTCACCTTCGGCCCTGCCCTATACCACCTGCCCTGGACTCCCTATGTCGTGAGAAAAATAAAGCTTCAGTTATTAAAACCACTGTAGCTGCTGTTTTGTTACTTGCAGCTGAATGCATTCCTACTTGAAACAAGAACGTTGGCTTTTGTAGGGTTTTCACAATATTTTCATCCCATCCTCTTATTGGGTCCTCACCAAAATTCTTCAAAGTGGATCAATGTCTTTCCTCTCATTTTCAGATGAGGAAACTGAGATTCCACAGACATGAAGTGGGTCAGACACTCAGGGCCTGAACTCCAGGACTCTGTCTCCTAGTCCATTGCTTTTCCAAAAAAAAAAAACCCTTCTTGCTTGTAAGCAGTTCGAAGTTATCCTATCCTCTGCCTTCAATACTTCCTCCAACACAATATTATGTGCAGAATGTGGAAGTTCCTCAGGAACCAAGGAGCATGTGAACTGATTTCAGTCCCAACTTCTGGTGCCAGGAATACACATGTTCATTTATTTTAACACCTGTCACTTTGAATCAAAGGGTCTGAGTTCAAGTCTTGGATCTCCCCCTTACTTGCTATGTGATCTTGGGAG
>NW_011888791.1:3661950-3664130 GCF_000151845.1 Pteropus vampyrus
TATGATAATAAGTTCAGAGATAGTAATCTTTGAGCACTCAGGATGTCAGAGAGTACCCTTTGTGCATGATAAAGCATTTGGGGTCCTTATTATAAGGCTGTTATCATGATGGCTTTGGTCTGTCTCAAAGCTGTGACTCTTCCCTCAGCTCAGCCCTCCTTGTGGCTGGCATGTAAATTACAGATAGACTTCACATGCCTTCCTGACCGCTTATCATTTGTCAACCTCAGGAGAGCTGAGAAAATTGATCTTATGAAACTATACCTTTAAGACAGGACAATGTCAGTGTTACAACATTTATTTGCTCATTAAATCAGGCTATTTTATTTCATAAGTTCTTTACCTTCTTAATGACTCAAACTTATCCATTCATCCACTTTTCAAAACAAATTTATTAGACTATATTCTAGGGACTCTCAGGGTTGGATGGGACTTAAAAATCATCTGGTCCATTCTGTCCCTCCCAGCCCAACCCTTCCCCCATTCAGGGCTGGCATCTCATTTTCATGTTTCCCCCAACCCCAAGTCTCCAACAAACATCTAATCTCCATTTGCACACCTGAGAAACAAGGAGTTTATTTTAGTGCCTCCCAAGGCAGTCTATTTCACCTCTGAACACTCTCTGTTAGAACATTCTTTCTCTAAGAGATACCCATTGGCAAACACAAGGATGTGTTCTTGGCAAACCTCTAATACTGTGCACACTTGACTGTGTAGGATGGTGATTAGCAGAGTTGGTGGGGGGATGAAGGAACTCACGTGACATGTTACCAAACAGGAAGTGCCATCTGTGCTGGAGATGACAGTGAGAGAAAATGTCAATTAGCTGCCCTGGATGGCTCCAGAGACAGCTTTTTCTTTCATCACATTAAAGAACTCAAGAATAGCAATTATTCAGTTAATTCTGACATTCCGGGTGTTCACTGGGATAGGCCAGGCTATGCTGCAGTAACAACGTTAAAACATCAGGGCATTAGTATAATGGAAGTGTATTTCTTGCTCATATAAGGTACAATGTGAGTTAGGAGACCTTTTCCCATTTTGCATGTCATCTAGACCACAGGCCCTCCAAAGACACTACAACAAAGAGGGAAGAAGAAGTCATACTAGCTTTTAACTGCCTCAGTCTCAGCCTATTGATCAGAACAAGTCACAGGGCTCTAACCTAGCTGCATAGGAGGCGGGAAGTATGGTGGAACCCATGGAAAATCTAGTCACTGCTATCTCTCCCACAATCTGCCTTCTCTCAGTACATCTCAGAGTATGCCATTAAAGAAATAAGAGTCAACTCTGCAAAGAAGAGGAGTCTGAGGTAATGGAAATGTACAGAGCAAGATGATGGGAATCTTATGGGTAAAGAAGGGCCGCTGTCTGCTGCTGTTCATTGCAAGTAGCTATCACATGATAATCTGTGGTAAGACTTGTATGTATACTTGGCCAGGCTCTTCCACCCACAGTAATTGTGTGCTTATGCAATGAGGACAACCTTCGTACATAGAGTGTTCCCAGCCTCCCCACAATCCTCCCCGCATCACCATGTATGCTACCCTCACTACCACCACCAAAAATGTGGTCCTTGCCTGCTCTGCTTCTCCTCATCCAGCTCCCTAAGAGGGGTTCTATCTTGGCCATCCTAGTTCCTGAGAAGGTAAGGAAGGACAGACAGCACTGCAGAGACTGAAGGAAGGGGGAGTATCCTGGCTTGCTGAATCAGTTCCAGAGTCCTTCTTTATAGGGAAGAATTTGGGTCAGCAGTAAAGTGGGGAAAATATTAAAGAATAAAGAGATGGAGGAAAATGAGGGACAAAAAAAAGAAGACACGGATGTTGAGCCCATCTAAATAATGGAGAAACGGAAGAACAAAGAGCTGGCATGTCAGGTTGATTAGATGTTGAGAGGGGTTTTTTTGGAAGGTGGGGGTGGGAGTTGTAGGATAAAAGGTTCCAGAGAAGATTTGAAGTATAAGATAATGAGATAGAGAAGTGAAAGGAGACCTCATCCTTCTTCCTCTCTTTGAGACATGTGCAGTAAGACTGACAGTGTCTTATTTTCTTCTGCTTGCTGGATTGTACTCCTTGGGAATGTAGCTTAATGTAGAGACTAGGTTACAAGGAATCCCCACATTTCCTCAGGTTACATTAATTTAAAAAAATCAAAACTGAGTGAATGGTGTATTTCCC
>NW_011888791.1:3665430-3685203 GCF_000151845.1 Pteropus vampyrus
TCCCCTAATATTCTTAAGAAATAACATCAGCAGCCTTCCTGCCCCTTGTCATAATTGACAGTCACAATTGTGGCTACCCTAACCTTGAATTTGGGCCCCACTTCTAGGCTGACAATGCAGAAAACAGCACTAGACTTGGAGTAAGACGAGCCTGAGTTCAATTCCTGTGTTTGTTCGTTCTATCTATCTATCTATCTATCTATCTATCTATCTATCTATCTATCTATCTATCTATCTATCTATCATCTATCTCTATCTATCTATCAAATCTCTTCCTCTCTCTCACCAGCCAACAGCCTCAGGTAAGTCACCTTCTCCCTCAGGTAAGTCACCTTCCCCTCTAAGATCAGATCTGCAAAATTACCAGTTGGGATAATAGGATTTGCCTCATTGGTGGTTGGGGAAGTTATAGGGAAATGTCTGGTTCCTTTTAACCTCAACTGCCCTCCCATCCCACCTTCCTCTCTGCCTTGATTCCTACAAAATGTTAGATTCTCTTTCCAATTTTTACCCCATCAGGCACAGCATAATGAGAATTGAAAATAGTTGGCCATCAAGAGAATTGACTTTGGGTCCAGCCAACTTTCAATGTGGCTATCAAATCACATAAACCATGCCTAAGTTTCTTTAAAATGAGAGGGTCGAATTAACTATCGATAATATCAGCCTCCAGTGATTGCCTGCCTGCTATTTGCCAGTCACGTTATATATATCATTTATTTACATTAATGCAATATCCTCAAAGAGGCATTGTTTTATGGGAGGAGGCAGGGCACAGCACTCCAGAACATGGGCTTTGAGCTAAGCTGCTCCCCTTCATCTCCCTGCTCTCTATTCAGCGGCTTTTTGATCTAAGACAAGTAAATTAACCTCTCCATGACTTAGTTTCCCCTCTACAAACTAAGATTTTATGAAAATTAAATCAGATCCTCCACACAGGGGCTTTGCCCAAGGCTTGGTACATGGGAAGCCCTGCATGAATAACTAGCTCGGAGAATGAGAGGTGTCAGAGACCTGCCCAAGGCTACCCAGTACAGGACTATGCAGTTGGTCCATTGTGGAATGTCATTTCTTTACAGGACTCTGGAGGGCCCTCTAGGAGCCTCTCTGCTGTTGACTCTGGAGTTGGTGGCTGGTGGCCTGGTGGGCTGGTGCCCAGGAGGGGAGAATGTCAGGGGAAAGGCATGAAATCTTGGGGAACTGTAGCTTCTCTGTGCATGGCAGACCACCAAGACCCCAGCAGGCATACCCACAGAGAATACTCATGTACACACACACACACACACACACACACACACACACACACACACTCACTCACACAACACAGGAGCCATTTGCTCAGCTTTGCCAGCCCCAGGGCTCCATCTCAGAGCCCAGGCCTGCTGCAAACAAAGCTTTGAATCAAGATCCAATCAACACATCTGTCTGGGCCCCAGTCTCTGCTGGTGCTGTGTTGCACATAGAAGAGAATTCTCTTTGACACATTTATTGAGCACCTACTATGTGCTGGGCCCCACGTAAGACACTGTGGCCTCACAGACAAATAACCCAGGGTCCCCAGACTCACACATGAGACTGGCTCAAGGCAAAGCAAAGAATACAGTCCAAAAGATGAGTCCGTTAAACTCTTACCCATGCAGAGACATGAGCTGAGTCTTACAGTACTTAAGTATCCGCACCAAGAGGACAAGGAAGATAACAGGCTTCCCAGGCAGGAGAAGCAACTTAAGTCCTGCATGGAGGACACATGTAGGAGACATCCTAGCTTACCTGGAGCTGGGTGGTAGTAAGAGCAATGATGAGAAACAAGGCTGGGGAACTAAGTCAAGCGTTTTGGCCTTGTCTTACTTATATCAATGGGCAGACACCGAAGAACAGTGAATGGGTATAGAGGGAGCACAAGGAGAGAGAGCTTCAAATTAGATGCCTGGAAAGACTTCTTGGATGAGGTGGCTTCTGATTAGTCCCTTAAGCCACAGCCAAGACTTTGGGAAGTAGAGATGGAAAGAAAAGGCTTTTCAGTGAGAGGGCATAAAGTAAGCCCTCTTACTGGGACAGCAGGTATGGGACCATCCGGGGAATAGACAAAAGCAGCAAGGGGTATCAGGAGAGAGGTCACAAGAGATGGCAGTGAGGCTGCAAGCAAGGGCCGCAGGAGGTCAAGGAAGGGAGAGAACTTTGGGTCAGAGAAAGCCTTATAAAGAAGGAATCAATCAAGGAATCAATCGATTCATGAGTAGACCTTGATTTGAACCACCAAGTATAATAGGTTTGAATAAGCACAGGTGTCATACCCAGACAGGCTGCCTTTGCCTGCCCCCGCCCCATGTCCCTTGCTTGTGCCCTTTCACCACAGCCTCCATAAAACCTACCCATCTGGAGTCCCACCACTTTGGAACCCCATTAGGAACCTCAAAGTTAATCTTTTGAGCTGATCAGATTCCACACAACTTAAGAACTTAGGAAGTAACTTATTCAAGGTCATATAGTGACACTTTCTAGTGTCAGAGCCAGAACTAGCACCAGGGATCCCAAGTGCCCCACCTCTTAAATGTCACCCATCATGAGCTCAAGGACTTCTCCAACCCAAAGACATGTCTTTTATCACGGAGACTTCTTGAAGGTGAAATTTCTCATTAGCTCCCAAAGGAATAAATCTACAATGGCGATGCTTCAAATGATGTGACCAGTTCTAGGTAAATATGTGGGCATTGCAGTACCACAGATGGACCAATGGATAACTAATCTCCTTTCCAGATCTGAAACTGCCTAAACCCTAGGTACAGACCAAGGAGTGATCAGGGGCTGCGAATTTCACCTACTTTGTTTCAATTTCCATAGGTAACCACATGGTAAAGGTGATATGAACCCAATTTTGCAGAAACTGGGCTTTCAGGACGCCAAGAGGTCTCCCAAGGCATGAGGTGACAGAATCAGAATCTGCCCTCCAGCCACTCACTCCTGGCAAGAGAACACCATCACTCGCAGCCTCCCCATCAGTTACTTCCTTCAGGGGCAGGGGCAACCCCGCAGGGAGATCTGCTCTTCACCAGGTCAATAACAGCCCATTAGAAAGCCTCTGTTTAATAAACTATCAATGTTGAATTATTGAAAGAATAGGAAAGTGCCATGAAAAGTCAGGTCAACAGGAATAGGGAGGGAATGGACGATAAAAGAATATTAATTGAATGTCCATGATCAAGACATTCTCTTGGGTGTACTGTATGGTTTTATAGCAATCTCACAATAACCCAAGTCCTCTCATTTTACAGAGGAGGAAATGGACTCAGAGGGGTTTATTGACTGCCAGGGATAAACAGCCATTAAGTGAAGTCTAACCTAGATCAGGCTGACTCTTTCCATGGCACCATGCTGCCCCCAGAGAAGTTGGGATGAAGGAGATGGACTGGGAGAAGCTGAAGAATTGGAGGGCAAAGCAGGAGAAGCTAAGGCATGTCAGGTTAAGGGAAGGAGGGTGGGGAGGGGAGAGGCCAGGGGGCTGAGGTGGGGTGAACTGGCAACTCTGATTCTTAAGAGTACTTCAGTTTCTCTCACAACCTTAGTGTTCTTCTCACAATTTTTACCAGCCTTTGTACCATGAAGCTGATCCTTGGGGACAGGAAAACTAGTAGTGAGAGAGAAACTGAGCAACGTCTATTTTCCTTGCATCCATTCCATGCTGCTCTTCCCAACTGGCTTAGCCAGTCCGTGCTTGCTGCTCTTGGCTAAAAATGTCCTTCCAGACACTGGGAGAACTTTCACGATGCTCATGTGGGAACAGAAAGACAAGGAAAAGTAGACCCAAGGTGTCAGGGTCCCTTAACCGGACATTGAAATCTATGTTTCTGAAGTCTTCAGAAGTATCAGATTCACTTTACCAAAAACTTTCACTGTTCACATGACCCCTTGAGGTACTCTGCTAGGGAGTGACAGGTGGCACAGCAACCTCTCTTGTAAGCCCCTGGCTGCTCTGGGATCCAGGTCGGCAGCTGTCAGGAAAATTAGCCAGGCAACTGTGCATCCTCCTCCTGGGACCCTAGTCCTGTAATCCCAGAGGAAAAACCTCTATATTGAAGGCTTTGCTGGCTGCATACATGAAGGACAGGGAACAAATCCGGAAGGCATGGAAGGCTGTCTCCCTGTCCTCAGAAAGCTCCTTCAAGAGAACTCTCAGTTTCCCCACCCTGTGTAGCATGGAGAGTTTACCCACAGTATATGCTCCATAAACATTGGTTGAATGCCTGAGCAAATACATAATGACCATTTAATAACCTGATTCCTCAACTAGATTAGTCAGCTTGGGCCACCATAACCAAACATCGTAGATTGAGTGGCCCAAACCACAGAAGTTTATTTTCCCATAGTTCTGGAGGCTGGAAGCCCAAGATCGGGGTGCTGGCATGGTCAGGGTCTGGTGAAAACTCTCCTCCTGACTTGCAGACAGCCCTTTCTCAATGCAGAGTGATGCGTATGCATAGAGAGAGAAAGGCCCCTCTCTTTCTCTTTTTATAAGGCCACAGACCTAGCAGATTAGGGCCCCACTCTATGATCTCATTTAATCTTAATTACCTCCTAAAGACATTATCTCCAGATGCAGTCAGTTGGGGGTTAGGGCTTCAACATACAAATTTGCAGGAACACAATTTAGTCTGTAACACTGACTAAGGAAGGATTTTAATAATGATGTCATCAAATCCTTCAGCATTTACCATTTCTCTCTAGCATACCTAGCAAAGGCATCACCTTCCTTGCTCCACTGAGAACCCCTTAAAGGGTAGTTTTGCTCCCTTAAGGCTGCCATGACCAAGATAGGCCTCTGCAGAGCCTATTGGGAAGGTACTGTTTTCATGGCCGGTGGTAGGAGCCTGCAGTGCTCAACAGACTTCCTGCAGAAGAAGGGCCTGTAAGAGATTGGAGAGGCGTGGGTCCCCCTGGGCTGCGGGGAGAATGCTGCCTGAGAGCCCAGGCTTCTCATGTTCTGCCACTCTGCTGTGAGGCCTTGAGCCCACTCCCTTCTCTGGACTTTGATTCTGCCATCCATAAAATGAGGGGGTGGAACAATGATTTTTAAGAATGTCCCACTAGTCCTGCTTTACCTATTCCTAGGGGAAAGCAGATTCAGGGAGTCCAAAGTAAATCAGGAGTTAAGCTAATGAAGAATCCCAGCTTCGCTCCTAATGGCTGAGACATTTTGGGCAAATGGCAATCTCTGAATTTCTCTTTCTCCATCTAGATATTGGGATTATAACAATTACCTCCTTCGTGGGCTTTCCAGCATCACTGTGATAGATTGATTGCGTTAAGGGGCCAAGATTCTTCACCCTTCCCTGTACCTCTGGCCTTTGCCTGTGACTTTGTAATTCCTCTCACTATAAAGTAATGAAGTCTATTCCCATCTTCGATTCAGAGTTAGGCCATGTCACTTGCTTTGGCTAATGGCACGTTAGCAAATGTGAGGCAAGCAGAAGCTTGGAAAACCATTCAAAGGGTTGGATTTGCTTGCTTTTGCACTCCGCCATCACCATGAGAATATTTCTGGGCTAACCTGGTGAAGGATAAGTATGTGGAGTGGAGCCGAGTTGCCCCACTTGTTCCAGTGAGGCCAACCAAGATCAACCAGCAGCCAGTCTACCTCCAGAACTTTAAAGAGCTCAGCCAAAGCCAGAAGGAGCTCCCAGCTGACTTGTTAAGTCAAGGAGCTAAACAAATGCTTATGGTTTAAAGCCACTGACTTTGGGATGGTTTGTTACACAGTATTATTTTGGCAATCAACAACTGACACAATCACAAAATAGCACACGATAGGTGCCCAACGTGTGTTTATTTACTCCATCCTTCTACCCACCCCCATACCTTCAGATGCAGACTTAGTTCTCCTAGAGATTGTTGGGAGACGATTGTGGTCTCAGTGGATTTTAAGCTTCACTCTCATTGTTACTCCCACTTCAGATTGATTACAGACGCTGACTGCTCAATTTTGATTAAATACTAAATCATAAGCTGCTTACAAAATGCCTGCAAAAAGCTGACATTTATGAAGTCCAATAAACTACTTGTAAGAACAGGAGTGCTAGATTGGAAGAAAAAAAATAAAATCTTCATCCAAACAAACATCAGTTGACAGCAGACAGATGGTCAGAATCCCTTACTTGTAAACTAGAAAAATTAAGATTTGGCAAGGGTTGTCTGAAAATAACGAGCAAACATCAAAGTTTCCCCTTTCTATGCTGGTGTTTTTCTGGGCCTGACTTCAATATTTTCACAGGCTACTGCACGGAAAAGGTGTTGCAGGCCTCCGCGTTGCTGGCAAGGAAATGCTAAGAAATACCAGCAACGATTTATAGGAAGCAAGGCTGCCAACATCCCAAAGAGTGAGCGTTTAGCAGCCAGCAACTGCACATTCCCATAAATCCCCATAACTCAGCATCAGCCCTTCTCTTAATCTGCTGAGGTGTGAGAGAAAGGGAAGACAGAATTTTCTAACTCGATTTTCCACTCGGATCAGCTTTCACGGGGGTAACTGTGAGTTAATCTTATGGGGCCAGCAGCGATCTTAATAGAAATGGAATCCAGCCTTGAAACCACAGGGCAGGCTCTCCTCACCTTTGTTAAATCAAAGAATGAGGGTGCTAAGAGGGGCTTTGGCTCAGGCACAAATAAGCCCCGTAGGTTCAGGAGAGACACAGGCTTTGGCTGCCTGGTTCTCATTTCTTCCTGACCTCTCCATGACCTCCGAAGGGCTCAGAAAGTGAGCATGTGCACTGATGAGGTGGGGGTGTGCTTGTTTGGCTCTGCACAGAGATGGTCAACTGACATCGCTCCACAGATGGCCTGTGTGCTGCCCCTTGGTCACATTGCCCCTGCTGCCTCAGTTACAGCTTGTGCACAAGCCCGTGACCTCACGAATCACAGAATTTGGGGCCCCTGCTAGGAGAGCAGCAGTGCCCTGTGGTAGGAAGATTGTGGACCTTGAACTTGGAAACCAGACCCAACCACCTCTGCTCCCTCCTAGCTTCGTGGGCAACCTTTAGCCACACAAAGCTTCAGGTTCTCCATGCTCCAGCTGGGGGAAATCATGTCTACCTTATGAAGGATGGCGGGGACAGGATGAGAAAGGACAAAACTCAGAAGCAGATGATTGCAATGTGCAGTGAGGGCAGTGAGGGCAGTGATTAGTATATACCCAGGGCATTATGAGAACACAGAGGATACCTGGCCCAATCTGCAGTGGTTGGAGTGTGCAGGAAAGACTTCCTGGAGAAAGCGATGTCTGAGTCAAGTCTTAAAAGTCAAATAGGAGTTAACCAGCAGGAAAGAATAGGGAAGGACATTCCAAAAAGAAAAGACCAGGTGAGCGAATTATTGCCAATTGGCTTCTGTTTAAACCCTTTCAGTGACTCACAACCTGTTGAAGAGCTCATTCTAGTTAAGATATCTCCAGCTATTGGAAGATCCTTTTTTATAGTTTCTCTATGGCTTCTGCCTATTGGCCCTATTCCTCATACAGGGTATATGTTGAAGGCAGCTCTTATATCAGACATTGCTTGTGCATCAGGGAGCGGAGTCTGCACCATGCTGGCTCCTTTCCTCACCTATCATGGCCCTGAAGATGCTCAATGAGCCCATCTGGAAAATAAGTCACCTTGGGATTGGAGCTGAACTTTAGAGTGGAGGGCTCAGCTCAGGGTGGAGGGTCTGGCTCAGCTCTGCCTCCAAGGGCCCAACAAATCTGCAGTCTGAAGTCCCCGCTGGCAAACAGTCTGGGACCTCTTTAAGTTGATGGCCAGGTGGAAGAGAGGCAGTGAGAGAGAGTGCCTCACCCTAACCTTTACGGTCCAGCATCCAGCTGAGCTATTGGGAAGGCCTCAGGCAGTGTCCCCTTGGTGGGCTAACCATGTTGGAGTTAACACATGACAAGCATTTAGAGGCATACCTGGCCCACGGGAAGGGTTTACAAGTGTTTACTATTGCTATTATTACCTCTCAGAGATGTAGGAGGCAAAACTGTGTGACTTAAGGGCACTCTAAACAATGGTCAGCTCTAAATTGTCTCTCCCACCTGTCTACTACAGACCGAACTCCACTATGAGTTGTCCCTTTGTACAACCCAAATAACCAATATCCCCATTAGAGCCTACTTAGTCCCTCAGATTCCTCCCTCACACAATGAAAATAATAATGCCTCACTCATAGTGCTTAACTCCTGTGCCAATGAGATGAGTTACTCAATATAAAAAACACTTAGAAGAGTGCCTGGCATGTAGCACCATATATAGAGTATTATTATTCATTCCAGGTACTCAATAAATGAATGTCGAAAAAAATTTCAGTGTGTGATAGCTCAGAGGGAGCCCTATGATTTGCTTTTTTATCATGTACATAAAAAACACAGTGAAATATAGTTCTATAGAAAAACAGTTTGTCTTCACCTCACACTATTCATACCTTAGTTCCAACTTAATGGTCACTAGAATCAATTGCTCTTCTTCGCTTTCCCTGAGAGTTGCCCATTGTTGCTAAAAGCGATGAAATGAGAGAGCACTGTTTGGAGCCAGGTGCCTTCCAGCGGAATCCCAGCTCCACCGGGACTCTAGGCTCTGCCCCTCCCACAGCCTTGTCAGCCTCCTGTGTGAAGCGACAACTCGTGGACATAGGCACAATAATATTTAAACACTTATATACTGCAATTCACCTTCTGAATCCCTCAGTAATGTTTCCTAATTAATCACCCTGTGTACTGCATTTTAAATTAATTAAATTAAAAGTAATTAAATCCAGGAAATTGAAATTAGTCTAATTAGATTAGAGGCACATCCAGTGACTGTGGTGAGGGGTGCCATGTAAATTGGCCAATTTCAGTGTAGAAAAGATAAACTCAGATTATAGATAGGCTGTTAGACGGGAGAGGCCAGCCTTATAGAGAATGATCGAGGTCAATGCTATAATGTTATCAATGAGAATAACAGTGACAACAGTGGCAAGTGTTGCCTTCAGGAGGGCTTCTCTAGGCCAAGCTCGCCTAGTTAGTGCCCACAAAATCCCTCTGAAATAGGTGCTGTTATCCCTGCTTGAAAGATGGGAAAACAGAAGCTGTGCTGGGTGAAGGAACAAGGTAGAGACTCTCGGAGTTTGACCCCAGAGACCCCTCCCTCCCACCCCTCTCCAGCCAGTTTTCCTAATGTATGTGTAGAATTGACTCCATGGACTGGACAAAGAAGCATGTGGAATGGTGACCATCACATACACCAGCCAGCACAGTCTGGTACAGTCTAGCACAGCAGTCCCCTCAGATTTTCATCCTCCTGTGAGTCACATCCCCACCAAACTCAAGGGTGGTCTAGACCAGACTTGGCTGTCAAGAACTGCGGGGTGTCCAAGCTAACAAGTTAGCTCACTATACTTTCACAATGCTTGCAGAAGACACAAAACTCCTGGGTCAGAGACAAAGGATTTCATTACTCACAGAAATAGCAGAGCCAGAAGAGCAAAATTTTTTTGCCTCAGTTCCGCAAGCCCCAAATCCCACAACGTAACACAGAAAGGACCAGATAACACCTGCACACATGCAGTGGGTTGCGTTACAAGAGAGAAACCCCAGGTTTAGGGAAGATGAATCTTTTATAAGGATTCTGGCTTCTGCTCCACATTCTTAAAAAGATAGGAATAAAAGCAGGCAGTGTCTCTGCTCACTAAACATGCAAAACTTACAAAAGCCCATGGGGAATTGTCCCCCAACAATGTCTACCCCTTGTTTTTAGTCTCAGATTCTGGCAAATTTTCCCTTGAGTGCACCATTATGCCAGCCACTCTGATTAATTTAACTGACATAGAGACCAAATCTGTTCGGTTATTCTCATGCACAATTTAACTTAGGCAGCTAACTACCAGCGGGTCTCTCCAAGCAGCAAGATGAGACCAACCTGCGTACTGATATCAGCCATGCCCTCCCCAGAGTCCTGGACCCATTTGAACAGAGAGGCTTAAACTATCAGGGTCTACCTGAGAAAACCAGTGGGACTCAGCCTTATGTTTCTGTACTGACCTTTCCACATGGCTTAAGGAGGTAATCCAGGTAGAGAAGAATGTGTTAGGGACAGCACAGACCTCCAGTCTGCCAAGAAAAAGCGTGTGGCAATTCCATGATCTATAACAACCCTAGTCAGTGAGCTGAGGCTGTCATGGTGCCTTTCAGTCCCCAGGGTGAGGTGAGGTCAGCTAAAGTAGGGGACAAATTTTCATGTGCCACCTTTTCAAACTGGATGACCCCCATTATAGGTATAACTGCTCACAGGGTGCACAAATAATGAGTCAGTTATCTATCTAGGAAGCTCCCCCAAGTAGCTGCAGTCCTCTGGGAGCTCAGTGATCTACTAATGGTATTTGCTTAGACACCTGAAGGTCTCTTATCATGACTCCTAAGGTGCAGGTCACCGTGTTTTCAGGAGGGAGACAAGTTAATGTCTGGCTGCCCGCCCCCTCCTCAAGAAGTATATTTTTGGGGGTGCATATGGATCCTCTAGAAAGAAAGTAATCTTTGCAATTGTTGGGGTCCGAGCAGGACCTGCATCTGTCAGGGGGCCCCACAATGTGCGGTAAGCCTCCCAGCTCAGTTGGAATAACTGAGCCTAGTCTAGTCCCTGATTTTGAAGAGACTGCCTGATGGCAGCCTGATCACCTTGTTCTGAGTCCACACCCCTACTTGGGTGACGTTCCCCTGCCCCGCAGAATGATTGAACCACAACTATGAGAATGAGGGTAGGAAAGAGATCAAGAGGTGCTCACAGGTGTATTGTCGGGGGGGTGCAGGAGCTGGGGCCATCCCTGCTGCTCCTGTAGACTTCTCAGAAAGGTTGAGGGGAATGGGGACCAAATCATGGTCAGAGATGGCTGGCAGGGGATGGCAAACCCAGCAGTCCATTAAGTTTAAGGCACTCGGCAGTTCAGGAAAACAGGATATTTTCTTTTGTGAGGAAGTCTCCAGGGGTGGCTCTGAAAGATAAATCTCATTAATGTCCCTCTCTCTCTCATACCTCTGAGGACAAATCAGGGCTGGGGTTGTTGCCCTCTCTCCACTGACATTCTAGTAGATAAGGATCACCATTTGTCCAATAATCCACTCATACTCAGACCTTTAATTCAGAAGGTTCAGGTGCAAAAGTGACAAGAGCATTTTCATAAAACATGCAGAGACCCACTCTTTCCCCCACTTTGGCCCACCTCGGCCACCGTAGGTGAAGTTGGTGAGCTGTGTCCTCCTCCCGGTGGTCACCATCTTAACACTCTAATATCATGACGACCCAAAAAGAGAATCCAAGCAGCCGAAGCAGAGTTAAGTTTAAATTCCTAGGCACCTCTTTGGCTGCCCTGGAATGGCTTCTGGGAAAGAAAGACACATCAGGCTCAGGAATGCTCAAGATCACATCCTGCGTTTCCAAAATAGATCTGAATAATCCCCCACGCCACCCCTTCCACCCTGACCATTACTCAGGAAGCAGCCAAGGAGAAGGGATTGCTTTCTAGGTCAGCAGCATTCAGTGACCAAACTGCTTGACCAACACGCATGCACCAGGGGGAGGTGAGGGAGGCACAGTCAGCAAGAGAAGCAGGAAGAGAGGGAGGGAGACAAGAGGAGAGACCTAGATCTGGCACAGTCACATGCAACAAATTCATCTCTCATATTCCCATTTACATCTACATTCACGTTACTTCCCAGTTTTCCCCGAAACAGCAGGAGGAAACTCACTTTATGGACCTAAAGATCCATTTTGATCATTTCAGCAGCACAAAGGATAAGTCTGCACTAAAGATGAAAGTCCCCACCTATATCAAGAGAGGAATCATTTGCTGTTTTGAGATGACAGTTTTTTCATCTTCTACCTGTCATGGTCAAGCCTCTCCCCAGCCCTCCCCAGTCTTGTCAGCATGCCGCTCATTTGAAACAGCTCTACAGGGGCCCCAAACAGCACAAGTGAACTTCCCCAGTGGCTGCTTAAATGTGACGCAAAGGTACATTTTAGACTTCCCAGAGATAAAGATGCGTTGCATATCCTTCAAGGAAGCCTCCATGATATTAATTTTTATAGCTGAATTGATGATAAGAATGAGGCAACAGAAAAAAAAGAAAAGAAAATGAGACTGCATTCCCAGCCAATCCTTGCACTGCTGATGATGCAAATTAAAAGCAATATTTTACGACAACTTGGTGCAGGCGTCCAGGTGTGCTGGTCTTTTAGGCCCCACTTGGGCAAAGGGATAGTATCTTCCTACCTGCGTCCCCTCTGCCAAATGCTTAGCTTGGTGCAAGCACACTGGTGGTTAGAACCAGGGGCCTCAGTTAGTAATGAAGGCCCGCGGTACCTGTCTTTGAAGATGCCAATCAGACATTACTGGGAGCAGGATGGAGCAGCCAAGAGAAATGTGCCGCATCTCTGTGAGTTCCTAACCAACAATTAGCCTGACCTTTTTCTCAGAAACAATACCAACTGCAACTTGCACTGCTGCTTTGCCTAATTTGCTTCACTGCTGGGGGGAAAATAAGTCCTGAAGAGGAATAAAAGCAGCTGGTTTCTTTCGACCATCAAAGGCAGAACTAGATGCTGCATGGTGATCTTCAAGGCAAGTCAAAATTAACTTCAAATTACCAAGAGTTGACTCCCTCCTGCTTCGCTCTCATGCTCTCTTTCTCTCTCTCTGCCTTTAGCCCGACTCTGCTCACAAAGCAGAACTGTTCCCAGCCTCCCTGTGCTCTGCTTTGAAGCCAGCCCATGTTTTCCCACATCACCCCTTCACCCCTACGGGCAGCCATTTCCATGCGCCCCCACACACAAATGAATCAATGAACCAACCGTTTGCTTTTTCCAAGAAGAAGCTAGTGTTCCGAGGCGCCAGTGTGGGCTTCCCAGACAAGAGGTCACCTCTGGTATGTGGCGGCTGGAGATTGTAATACATCATCATCCAGGTAGGGTGGGCCCTACAGGCCTGCTGGAGCACAGCAAGTTATTCCTGAGTGCTTCCCAGCTGGAGAACGAAATGATGAGGAAAAAAGAGGAGAAGCAGAATTGTGCTGGAGAGATGGATCTGATGGCCCATTATTTCAGTGATGCTCGTTTAGAGCCCACAGTTCTTCTGGAGCTGGTTCCAAGACAACCTCCTACAGGAAGTCTTCTCTCACTGCTTCTGCCCCCGGAGCTCACTTGCTCCTCTTCCTGGGGATTCAGCCTCACTGCCTGCCTACCCGCTTGGTTCCAGGCGCACTCAGTCTGCTGTCTATTAGCAGCTCTGTGTGTGTGAGAACCCCAAACAGCCTGATAGAACTTGGGGTCCCAATGAGTGTTGTCTTATCCGCCTTTTCCTCTGCCCCATCCCCACTCCTAATAGTGAGCTCCATGACAAAAGGGACCCTATCACACTTCAGTGTCCCCAATACCTAGCCTAAGTCCTTTGATGCCTTAATCACAGTCAGACACCAATAACTACCTGTAAATTGGACATGGTTTCCTTCAAGCACTGCAAGAGCTTGTTTTTCTCCGTTAATGACTGAAGAAAACACATATTAAGAATGTTTCCAACCTCATTTCTGTCTCTACTTGCCCCAAGCATGTAGACCGAGGAACCAAATTTCCCTTTAGCATTAGACCAAAGGGCTGGGCAGTTTCCAGTGCAATTAAAATTCAGTAATAAGGGGGCTTCTCTTTTCCACTTGCTAGCTGACTCACTCGGAGGAACTAGGCCAAGTTGTACTCTCCCGAGTTCCCCTTACTCAATGCTCAGTTTGGCTGTGCTGTAGCCAGGTCAATGAGGTCCCCAGACAGCTCCGGGCTCCTGAAAATAGACCACGTGAGAACTTTCCTCCAAAGAAGACACCACACTGCCAGATCACCAGATAGTGTTGTGGAAGGGAGCTTTGATCAGTTGCAAACATCCCTCAGGCTGTGAGAGGTGGGGCTGGCCCTTTAAATTCCTACTGATATCTCCAGTAGGAATTTAACTAGGATGGTCAGGGGAGGCCTAACTAAGGAAGTGACATTTGAGCTGAGGCTTGAATGACAAGACCATGCCACGGCAGGTTCTATGGATGGTCATTCCAGGCAGAGGGAACAGCTACTGCGAAGGCTCTGGGGCAAGAAAGAGCTTGACATGCTCAAGGAATCAAGAGAAAGCCAGTGTGGCTAGAATATGGTGGGCCAGGGAACCTCAGAGGTTAAGAAGGAGACAGGGACTAATTGTGTGAGGCCTTGCATCCCATGGTAAGGAGTTCAGACTTTAAGTCTTAATGTTCAGCAAGAATCAATTAAAGGGTTTTACTTAGGAAAGTGATATTTTGAGGTCATTCTGGCCACAGTTAGAAAATGGATGGCAGGACAACCAGGGTGGGAACAGAAAGACCTGTTGACCAAGAAAGCCTTGATGGCTTGGTCAGAGTGACGAGGCTGGAGGAAAGTGGACAGATTCAGGATACATGTTAGAAGTATAACCAGTAAACCCTGCCGATGGATTGCGGTGTGGGGAGGGGAGAAAAGGGAAGCATCAAGGATATCGCCTATGATTTTGTCTTGAGCAACAGGTTTGGATATCAGTTGCTACTTCCTGGGATGGGGAAGAGTTGGGAGATTTATTAATTTTTTAAAAATTATTTATTATTATTATTATATTTATTTATTTATTTTTGGTGAGGCAACCCTTGGTTGACCTCACAGATTGCAGGGACCTTGTCAGCTTACGATCCCTTAATTTTTATGCCTACAGCACCCAGTCTTCCTAGGTGGTCCCCTATCCAAGTACTAAGCAGGTCCGACCCTGCTTAGCTTCTGATATCAGACAGGATCGGTATTGTTCAGGGTGGCATGGCCGTAGACTGGGAGATTTATAGGCAAGGCTTTTAGCTTAGTGTAGGTGATCAACAGGCGGTAGCTATCATCACCTCATCACTACTGTAGTGTATGCTATGGTGCTCTGCTCTCTTCAGAGCCAACACACCCATCCTCCAGCTGACAGGAAGCTCAAAGCTCGTCCCCCATCAGAACCTGCCTTAGACCACAGCAAACTGATCTCCCAAGGTTACACCTCCCTGCAAGGGAGTCCATGGCCAGTGACTAGCTGGTGTGTGGATACAAGGCTCAGCTCTCTTACCTCAATTGGAGACCATTCAGAAGGGCCATCCCAGCTCCAGAGCTCCTTGTAGGATGGCCGAGGCCTCAATCACAGCTGCATTGTAGGTCAGCTTCTCCCTCTGCCCAGTCAGCCTCCTCACATTCAGAGTCTCTCCTGAATACTCCCCAGCTTCTCACACGACCTGCCTCAGAGTCAGGTATCTAATCTAAGACAACTATTATTGGCTTCATTATCATTATTACTACATCATTTCTAGGATCCCATCCAATGTGAAAACTCTACTATGAAAAATTCTGAAATAGCCTCTCTAACTTTTCTGATACCTCCTATCTGAAGACTCCCAACACCCAGTCTCTTGAAAAAAGCTTCCTAGGTTTGCTGAGAAAATGTTTGTATTTTCTATGCCTTTGTTGGAAGCACACGTGTTAATTCAGATCCTGGGTGCCATGCTGAGAAGAGGCCGGTACCCAGCGAGCTATGAGATGCCAGGGATCTTGATAAACCATCCTGAACCCCTGGCCCCCATGGAGGGAGGGAAATAGGAGAACCACAGTACCTACTGATAGCCCTCTTTTGTATTCAGGGGAAATCATCTCTACACGTACTTCTGCAGTCACACGTATACTATATTTGTAAGAAACGTGTTTTCATCTGCACATTCATGCACGCAAACATGTATGTATTTGTTGTCCACATGTAACAGAACACACTATATGCCAATAGTGGAACAGATGCAGGGCTGCTAGACATGACTATACAGGTTATGTCCTGTACAAGTGTTTCTGGCCGAGAGGATACGTTAGGGGCTAAAATCTAACCCATATTTTCCTGCCCAGCTGGTATGGTGTGCATCCTCCTAAAGGCACCTTTTTCTAATTCTCCTCACCAGGCCATGCTTACCGGCACAGGACCAATTCTGCCCAGAGCGAGTGCTGCTTTCTAATTTGCACAAAGGCTGCAAATAAACAGAAACAAGGTGTCTTGGTGATAACACGCTTGTCTCTCAGCACCGAATCCGCCTCTACTTCTTACTTTGTGATGCTGGGAAGGAACTCTGCAAATCACATTTCCTCTTCACCACATTTCACTTCACCGGGTTCCCTCCTCCCCTTATCACTGGGAGGACAATGGCAGACAGGAGGAGAGAATCCATTTGCTTCCTATTCTTGGCAGCATCATCCCAGCCATACATTTCACCCAGCAGCCACAGCCACGGCCACAGTTCATTCACCCCCTTTCGTCATACTCTCAGAACCATCCGCAACACATTTCCCTCAGAGACATCAGCACCGGTAGGCCAGCGCCCCCTTCTCCGAGTTTGAGGGCCCAGCTCTGCAGTTTCTTCTCCAAGCTTCTGGGTTCTAACAACCCAGATCTCTTTCTTCGTTCTCTCTCACCCAAACTCCCATCCCAAGGGAGGTAGCTGCTTTTTGGAATTACTATCTCTGTGTGTTCTTGGCGACCACTTTCTGCCTTTCTAGTCCTCCAACCCTTTAAATCAATTCTCTATATTAAAATTTCTGTTAAAACAACTTGCACGGGCTCTGTTTTCTGATGGACTGTAGTGGATGCCATAGGTAAAAGTAACCTTCATCTCTTTTGAGCCAATTGCTGTCAAAGAGCCCCATGTGGCTTTAGATATTCGTTTATTCATTCAACAAACATTTGTTTATACTATAATCCCTATATAATATATATGTAATGAAAAATTTCATTTTATATATATACACACTTACATATATAAATACTGTTTATACATTTTGGGATATGCATAGAACATAATTAGAAGATACACAAAAAGTAGATGACTGCGATTCACTCTGGGAATTAGGAATTGGAGGTATTAGATGGGCAAGAATATTTTCCATTCTTTCTGCCTTCCGAGCCTTCTGAGTTTTTTACAACAAGCCACTGCTTCGCTTATATTTTGAAAAACGGGTTAATATTCACACACTCAGTGCCATCTGACTGCCAGGCAGCAGGGAAGCCCCATAGACACACAGAGGTTTTGCCCTCAGCAATCGCTCCCTGCTCAGCCCAGGCTGACACCAGAGACCAGCAGTGCCCCAAACTGGGTTTCCCCTTCTCTTCATCTAAAGAGTCTAGGTCCAACTTTTGGTTGCACCCCTGAATGCAACCCCAAAACCTCATCACTCCATGGTGTATGAGAATTATTAACCTCAACCCCAGTACAAGGGATGGGCCCGATTATTCCAAATTAATTGGAGTGATCCTAAACCCACTGCCATGAGGTTGGTTCAGTTAAGGTAAACCAATCAGCTGGAAATCCTGGACTTTTGTTTGATGACTATTAGAAGTGGCACTCTCTTTCCAGGTGTGATGATCAAAAGATTCAATAATTTCTCCAGGTCAGGCTCTGACCTACTGGAACCAATGCAGGCTCGAATCAGAACAAACCTAGCTCTAAGCAATAAGTTTGGTAATTATTCTTAAGGCTGGAAATAGCCCTGCCTCTCTCTCCTTGGCTGTGAAGCATGTGCTCACAGTAGCTACTGGCAGCCCTTTTGTGAACATGAGGCAAGCCACCCTGAAGATTAAAAGGATATCCAGAGGAGGGCTGAATCAAGGGCCCTCATCAGACTATGTCAAGGCCTATACTCCTTTATTATTTAACTCTATTTGTGTGAGGTTTCTATACATTGTGGCTGATGGTTTGGTTGGTTGGTTGGTTGGTTGGTTGGTTGGTTTTTGCATCCCCTCATCTATTTCCTTACTTTGCACATGGTTAAACTGAGGTCCAGAGCAGGAAATGGGCCCATCCAATCCCTTGCAGGACCAGGATCCCAATCTTTTGTTTGTCAAATGAGTGAGCTTCTAATAAACCATAAAACTTCTTATACCACACTGCTGGCAGCAACAGGGACTTAATAAATGTTTGTTGAATGAATTAATTACTGAATGTGAATGATCAGAGGGAAATGCTGGCAGGGGCACAGGATAAGCAAGGGTTTGGAGGGAGGGAGAGATGATGCAGAGGGAAATAATGAGGAGAAACGCCCAAGAGTTTATTCTATTTCAGTCACATGGACACATTTGCAGTACAAAAGGCTTTATTAAACTCCAGGCTTTCTGTGGATAAATCTCCACTTGCCACTATGTCCAGAAACAATAAATTTCCAAAGCACAGAAAGCTTTTTGAAGTTTATTATAAAAATAACTAAAAGGGCTCTACAAAGATCTTAGAGTGTCAAATCCAGTCAGGGACTTGTGGTTGGAAAGGGGGCTTCCAGAGCTCCCGTACTATGCCCCAGTTCTCCTCAGAACAAGGGGATTTGAAAGGCTTTCATGGGGCAATTAGAAAATGTAGCCCATCTCACCTAAGAATTCTCATGCACTGAAGAAGTGCAGAGCCCCTTCCGGTGGCTGAGAGTGCAGGGTGGCCTGTCACAGCACCCTAGGTTTACGTCTGCCCCTCAAAGGCTTGCAGTGTCTGGCGAGAGAACTTATTCTTTCCAGAACCTCAGTTTTCTTTGTATGTAAAGTAGAAATAATGCAGGACTATAGTTTATCTTAAGGCTGGATGTTTCAACATTCAGAAACGTTGGATTTTACAAGAGTTATATGGTGCATAACAGTATGTTATATAACACCCAGTGGGCCTGAGGAACACCCTGTAATCAAACACATCAATATATTTGTAGGGAAACACACAAATATTTACAGTAAATGGGGTAATTAAGACCATAAGTAACTTCACATCACTTTAGTCCAGGACTTGCCACGAAGTGAGTTATGAAAACCTTTGGTTGTCAGAGGATTTGGATCTTTGGAATTGGGTGTAAGGGATTGAGACGTGAGACACCACTTACTTTATCAAGCTGTCGGAGAACTGAATGAGGTAAGTTCCCCAACCAGCACCCAGGGGCTAAATTCCCATCAGGTAATAACAGGTAAGGCAAGCTCATTATCAATGACAACTTCAGGCTGGCTTCCTCTGTCTCACACCAGATGTGTTTCCAGGAGTTCCCCAGGCTTCCTGGAAGCCCAATTGGACCTCTTCAGAGCCCCAAGGGAACAATGTGCTTATATGTATAGGTTCTAGGTAGCTGTTTCTGAGAAAGACAGCCCAGCTCTCCCACCCTGAAAGGCCTGGCTCAGCCACTGCCCCCTCGAGCTCTCAGTGAACCTTAGGGGTAGGGTGGAGGTGATCGCAAACAGTATGGAAGAGTAAGCCACTGGCTCTGCTATCTGCCTCTTATCTGCTCCCTGGCCACCATGGACCGGAAAGAAAAGAAGCCTCCTAAAAAGCACTGGCAATGTTCCAGGCACTGCCCTCCCCACTTTCCCGTAGCCAATGGCATTGGCGGTGCTGAGAGGAGAGAGAGCGCTCAGCTCTAGTCCCAGCGGCTAGAATTATCTATGTTTTAATTTCTCACAATCTGATAGGTAGTAAAGCAACTTTCGCTCTGCTGCTTTAATTTACACATCCCTGTTTCCTATTCAAGTTGAGCATCTTTTCTACACATCTAAGTTAATTAGCTGTTGTCAGCGGCTCTCCCTTCAGCGGCCCCAACCCCGTGCTTTCCCTGTGGACATGTAGCCTCTGCAGGAGTGTGGGGCCAGCTGGAGTACAGCAGATCTCTCCCTCCACTGTTTTGCACGCTATGCTTCTCTTCATCCAGCCTGATGACTGGGTACTGG
>NW_011888791.1:3686488-3719907 GCF_000151845.1 Pteropus vampyrus
CAGGAGTGTGGGGCCAGCTGGAGTACAGCAGATCTCTCCCTCCACTGTTTTGCACGCTATGCTTCTCTTCATCCAGCCTGATGACTGGGTACTGGGCATGAAGTGCTTACAGAGTAACACCCCAAGCTGCTGTTCCCCCTGCATTATCTAATAATAGAACATGGAAATGTCATGGTGGCATGGCTAACAGGACCCATTTTAAGTGTCGGGACAAAGGTGTTCTATCACACAGCAGGTCAGGAAAATGATGACACAGCAGAGAGACTGTTCTTTGAGCTAGCGCATGTGCAAAGGCTAATAATTCTCTGCACTCAGTGTTGAGGTCAAACAGGTGCCCAAGTCAGACCTGGAGCAAGGCTAGGATGAGGGTAAGGAAAATGAGGAACCTAGGGTGCAAAGTTTAAGGAGGTGCTCCCCCCAGGGACCACTTCACACCTGCATGACCTTGGAGGAGAATGCCTTCTTAAATTTTGCCCCTACATGACTTCGTTTGCCTTGCCCTTGTCCCAGCCCAGGCTGGGAGACAGGGACAGGCTGGGGCCCAGAGAAGAAGGCAGAGTCCCCTTGTCCATGAGAATCTGAGTGAGGAAGAAGTGCTGACTGAGATTGGAGCCCACTCTCCCTCCTTTGTGGCTTTCCAGCATACCGATTCAGTCATTCTCAACCAGCCCTTTGGTGTCTTTGTAAAGTCCTGCGGCAGTCAGCAGGAAACAGAAATCATTGCAGCTATTTTAAACAAAAAGAGATTAATACCGTGATTTAAAAAAAAAGAAAAAGATAAAGAAAGGACCAGAGGAGCAGGAATGTCTCCCCACATCAAAAAAGTGAACCCCTTGTAGACCTGCTGCCTCTGACCAGCCTGGAAGGTGGAGAATCGGGGACATGGTGTATTCAAGACACTTCCATATCCCCAAAGTTCAAGGATCAGGAGCCAGGAACACAAAGCCATCATCACTGCTTTTCTCAGCTCCAACAAGGTGGGAGCTCAGACACTGAAACACTGTGGCCTATGAGCCCCACATCTCCCGACCTCGTTTGCTCAGAAAAATCAGCTAAAGGCAATGGGAAGGTGTCCTTTGCCTCCCTTCTGCTTCCAAATCTCAGCTTGATGCCATCTAATTGCCAGAACTAAATTCACTATCAGAACTCTAGCTGCAAGGGAGTCTGAGAAATGTCAGTTTTATTTTTCCAACCTTTAGAATTCAGGAAAGCACCCCAGAAGGAGGTGAGAACACACGCTGAGGGCCAGCAGACAATGCTCAACTCAAGTGCCAGCATAAAAGACCCCACAGCGGCGATTGAAGAGAAACTCGGATAACTCGACCTAATTATTAGAGTGAAGGATCTAGTACTCAGGACAGACCAGCACGGGCAGGAACTCACTCTACAAAGCTCTGCTTTCGCCTGGCTGCTCACTCTGCTAAGTCAGGTCCAAGCGACTCTTGACAATCCCTTGAGCACCCACAGGAGAATCAGGCAGCCCAGAGACGAGCGTGAACGTCACACCTCCCTTCCCCCATCCCAAACTCTGAAATCAGATACTGAAACTGTAAATATGGGATCAACCTCAGGAACTTGCCTCCTTTGAAATTATAGTCTCATTGCTGTAACTGCATTTGGAATCTCCACTTTGTGAATTTCTGTCTCCCTCAGATTTTTTACTTTGTTTCAGCTAAGTGCTTTTCCAGTATGTCCAGCACCAAGGTTTGGAAATAAGTTGGCATCTGATCCAATCATTTGGCAGAGTGTGTGTGGTGTCCTGGCTGTTAGCTGGAGCTCTTCAACTCCTTTAAAATCAAGATCAGTGTAGCTGCAACCACTAGTCTTTGTCTTATGGGTGTCCAAGGTTCCCACCAAGACTTCACTGAGTTCCCAGGTTGGAGCTTAGGTCCCAGCACTGCCTCTGTCTGCACCCCTCCCTCCCTGCTGTTCCTCTGCTCCAGGCCTCTGTAGATGCTGCTGTGAACCCCAGTCTCTTAGAGAACAAGAGAGATGTCCTAATATGGTTCTGAGCACACTGCATGACAAACATCCAGAGCCACACTCTTTTTTTTTTTTTAACTTAGAAAAGTAGCAAAGTAGTACAGAGCCATATACTCTGATTTCTAAAAGCCCCTTCGATTCCACCCCTACCACACATTTCCGGTGGGCTCTGCCATGCCACACAGAAGTCAGCATCTTGTCATCTTATTGGTGACTTTGTCTTCCCCCTTCTTTTTCTCTATTTTTTGGTCTTCTTTCTATTTTTTTTTTTCATACTTTTTCTTCTCAGGAGCAAAAGTTAAAACTTCCTTTTCACCAGCAGGCCAGCTTGTTATTTAAGGGTCCAGCTGACAACTTGGCCTTCAGAGTCTCTCTCACCAGTCCAGTGGCTTATCAAGGAAATTTTTCAAAGACAGTGCCTATTCTGTGTGGGGTTTTGGCATCAGCTGTTAGAACAGTAAATGTTTCACCTCGTTACATGTGTGTGTACAAATTTATGTATGTACATAAATATTTTACATGTAGCTATAAAATCATATATCTTGATGTCTTCATATATAGACAAACCATACCTAAGCAGTTCCTTTGGGGGCAATGATTTAAAAGGTGTGCTAATACTCAGATCTTTATAAGACTGTAAAATGACCTGCCCTGCCTTCTCCAGTTCCCCTTCTCCCTCTCCCCTTTACCTTCCCATAAGTGCAGCTTCCAGCCCAGGTGTACCACACGACACCTTAGATGTAAATCAACAGTTGTCATCATGAGAAACCAGCAGGACAACTGCGCCTGATTTCATGTGTGTTCTCAGGAAGGCAGAGGCTGTGTCTCATAAAGGCCATGGGGGCCAGCCTCCCACTGGTTTGTGACTTGTGGTTTCTTCTTGTGATGACTCAGTCAAGATGAGATGTTAAATAAATCAAGCAGATGTGTGTCAACAATGTTCTGAAGAAAGGTACCAGTACTCCATGTCCTCACATGCACAGCCCCCAAATACCTAGCTTTAATTGGATACCTACGCCAAGATCTCTTGACCTCAGTGCCATTGACATTTGAGCCAGATAATTGGGCCGTCCTGTGTATTGTAGGATATTTAGCAGCATCCCTGGCCTCCACTCACTGAATGTCAGAAGCACCCATATCCCTCAATGGGACAACCAAAAATATCTCTAGACAGCCAAATGTCCCCTGAGAGGTCAAATTAGCCTCTAGTTGAGAACCAGTGCTCTATATCTACAGAGACACATATTGTGTATACAGAAATGTACATATACATACAAACAATTAAATATTTATATGTCCTTATTTTAAGTTGGCATCTGGTATAAACTTTTCATTCAATCAGCATATGCACAAAACAGAAATGTGACATATTTTCTTCCTTTTCTTTTAAAAATTAATGTCATCTGTGATAATAGTGACATTTGTGGTGATTAAATAAATATAATCATCTTGTGTCTTTCTGTAAAGTAGGCATTTACCTTAGCCAGCAATGAGAGGGGTCTTTTTGATCCTTAATTTATTTCTTATGGTCCTTCTCACCATGACTCCTGACTCCTTGAGCCAGAGAATCCAGACGGACACATCAGGTGTCCAGGACACTCTACATTTGTCTCTCTCCAGCCATGACATCCCAGAGATCCTTGTGCAGACCAATTCAAAAGGAGAGGGCACAGTAAATCTCTAATTTTAAAGGGTTACTTTTTAAATCAGCCCAAATATTAGTCAGGGTAGGACAGGCTATGGTTCAATAACAAACAATCTCCAAGATTGCAGTGCTTTAGGGCATCCAGGGTTTGCTTCTCTCTCATGCTTCATGGCAATTATAGGTTATATCCTCTGTTACTGTTATCTCATTCTGGGGCCCAGACTGACTAAGTAACCACAGTGGAGAACAAGAAGAAATACACACTAGTTCTAACAGTGTCTGCCCGTAAGTGGATGTCATCTGTGCTCGGATTTCATCGGCCGGATCAAATCACATGCCCTGACTGAGTTAAACAGGCAGGAAAGAAGCCTCCTTCAGGAAGGAGAACAGAGAATTGACAGACAATAATAACAGCTCAATACACATGCTTAACTTCTTCTCCAAGAGGCTTCAACCCTGGGCTTCCCATCTCTCCACCCCTACATGCTCTGCTTTATGCCAACCTCTTCCTCTTCTTTCGCCTGGCATTTTCCAAAATCTCTTTTCTCTCCCAGGACTGGGTAGAAATGATTTTCAGAATCTTCATGGTTTATTTAACTACCATTAAATATTCACCTCCTTCCTTTCGTCAAAGTTAATTAAGAGTTTTCAAACATTTTCAAACCCAAAGTCCAACTTTAACTGAGGCCGCACTGATTGCCTTCAAGATTATGAAACCATTGAATATATGTTACAAAGCCACTCTGATGAGATGTTACACTCCTCCACAGGCTGGCTTCCAGCTGAGGACCAACTTGTCCCATGCGAATGTGGGCTTCAATGCCAACCTGCCTAACCCTCACGCAGGAAGGCTTTGGTTGGGAGACCTGGACAGGACGCCTGGCTTGAGTCAGTGCTGGAGCTGCCACAGTCTGATCTTTGGGAAGACAGTTCTGTGACCCCAAGAAGAAAGAAAAAGGGCAAGGAGACAGGCCCCTCTCTGGAGATTGCTTGGGCTCATGCCCATTGGTCGCCCAGCCAATGTCCTAATTATTGAGGGTGAGGGAGATGAGTAGCCCAAGGACATACCACTGGTACCAGAACCAAGATTGGAACCCACGCTTATACAGTTCTCTTTCCACAGCTGCTGTTGCATCATCCAGCCCCTGAAACTCAGCCCTATTCTATTTTATGGAACACTGTAGGGGACATCCCATCACCCCCACAGTAGGCACACACGGATGAGGAAAAGGGCGATGTGGCAGGCTACCTAATGTCACACAGTTGAAAAGTGGAGCCAAGTGGTCCCAGGAGAAACTAGTGCATCTCCTGACTCATGGTCCAGTGCTCTGTCCTCTACCCATGCTTGTCTAGCACTCCTGGCTCTGCATCCTGAGTGGGCCAACCATCTAGTTCACTGGTCTAGAAGCAGACATGAAGCCATGGGGTAGGTGTTGACATTACTATGGCCCCATCACAGTACCTGAGATCAGGGCTTTTACCCACAGAAGTGTGAATGTACATCTTCTTAGAAGAATGAATACCCTTGCTACCCAAAGTGTGATTTGTCAACCAGGTGCAGCAGCCTCACCTGGGCCTTTTGAGAAATGCCCTTCTCAGAATCACGATCTTTATTTTAACAAGATCCCCAGGAGATTCTTGCACGTAGATAAATTTGAAAAGTGCTGGTTTACATACTTTTTGAACACAGGGACTTTCTGGACTCAGGGTTTTCCAGTTCACAAGCTGTTCTTGCACTTTGCTGTTGCCATAAATACCATCATAACTGCCCCGATGGGTTCAGGCTTGGGGGTTCCCAAAATACACCTGGCCCTGTGTACATGAAGATGCTAGTGGCTACCCAGTTTCCAAGGAGAAGAATCAGGGAAGCTATGATCCTTAGTTGTCATCAACAGCCAGAGAAGGAGATTCATAGAGTCCTCTTGGATGTTCCTACCTCTATTCCTCGCTCACCTCCTGCCACATGATGCCTGCTTGCCTTTCTCCTTCAACACTTTGTTTGTAAACAAACCCATACGTGAACCCACAGAAGGATGTTAGGGCAGGAGCCATGCATCGCCAGGATGTAGCATCTGCATTCTTTATGAAACATCGCTCCCCTGGGTCAGAAGAGACCTGCTCCTCGACTGTCACTGTGGTTCTTTTCCTATAGTACAATTTAATTTTTTAAATAGATGTCAGTCCCATTTTTTAATAAATGGTAAAATGCTGCTTTCCCTTTTCTTCTTCTCCACTGAGTTTCTAACAACTGGTACACACATATTATACAGAAGAGCAGGTATTATTCATACAAAATCTTGGTGAAAAATAAGAAAAAAAAAGGAAAGTTTTCATTGTCTTACTATTTAACACAAAACTATAGTGGTAGGAACACTACAATTTCTCAACAGGGAGATGTGTCATCCCCACTACGAGTCGATGAGGATGTGTGCAGACATGTGTCGACATTACTTGGTGGGCGTGAGCAGGTGAGGTGGGTGGGAGGAGGCAGGCCCTTTTGACCAAATGCGCTATCACCAAAAAATTAAAAACAAAACAAAGTATGATGCCCCTCATCGTTTCTTTATTTTTTGTTGATGGGATTTAACATAAAATACTGCTGACCCAGCTGAAATCTTCAGAATTTAAAGTCGACACCAATCCCATGCACCATATTTTTGACTTGCAAATGCCTTCCAAGAATAGCTGGAGTGTCCTTATTAAGCCTGGTTGTGATGCATCCGTACTTCGCGCCGTCTGCTCCGGCACTGTATAATTCATGGACTTGCCTTATAAAGTTAGGGAGAGATCGAAACCGTGACCAGCCCATGAACCTAACCTGACACTTTCATTACTTTAAAAGCAACACAGACAAAGCTGAAACCTGACCCACCTCTCAGCCCCATTCTGCGGAATGCCGAGCCAGCCTTCCTGTAGCCAGGTCCCGGGTCCATCCATCTGTATCGATTCTGTGGCCACTGGATTCAGCGAAGGGAGACTTAGTCCCATCCTACACTGGGCCATGACTCACATATATAAATTTGACAATGGGCAGAGCAGAAAATAAGCCCACAGACCCATGGTATTTAGAGCTGAGCTCCATTAATTTTAGCGAAAAAGGGCAAAGCCCAATCATGATAATCATCACCATAGTTACCACGTGTGAGCTCTTCCAGCCTGCTGGGCCCTGGACTGAACCCCACATTTAAGCCACACAGCAAAGTAGGAATTATTATCCAATTGTACAGAGAAGGAAACCATAGCCCAGAGGCTGGCCTAAAGCTACACAGATCATGACAAGAAAGGCCTATTTTCAAACACAGGTCTGTGGGGCTCCAAAGCCCATGTTCTTAGTGAGTGGTCCTGAAGGGGGAGCTTAACCCCTGGGGCTGAACATGATGGTTAGAACATGGAAAGAAAATAGCTGGAATGTTATTTACATTTTAAAATTTCATTTCAAAACATCTCAATTTGTACATGTTCGTTGTATACATAATATATGACTACATTCGAATGTGCACAATGAATAAACAAATACATATACATGGATTAGTGGTTGTACCATCTATTTTTTTTCTTGATAGAGAGGCAGAGTTGAAAAGTTTAGAGACCGCTGCTCTTAGCTCCTCCTTGTACCGACCCCTGCCCAAGGCTTTAGAAAGGGGCTCCAGGCAGCCATGCCCACCACGTCTCCTCAGGACCCTGTCCGAGATGCTCATCTGACACCCCATTAGCATCATGGACATCTGCAAGCTTCAATTCTCCAGCCTGCCCACCTGGCCTGGCCCATGAAGAAATTAATGGATATGAAATCCAAAGACTACTCCTAATCTGCAGTGTGATCTCTGGCCAGCGCAGTACCTCTCTGGGCCTCAGCGCCTCATTTATTAGCACTAGGGGCTTTATCATAGGGGTGTTGCACCCTGAGGAGTTGTGATTCTGAGTTGGAAACCTGAGGCTTCATCCCCAGCTGGAAACTTGTCCTCCTTGTAGCCCGTTTAATAAGCCTGTTCCAACTATAGGACACATTTCTGTTGCTGCCCCTCCAGCCAACTATGTCATCTTGACTATGATGCTTCCTCCCTCCTGGTCTCAGAAGTTTCTCCTGTGTGGGGGTGGCCTTGGTCCTGCAGTGGATGATCCAGGGGCGTTTAACAAGCTAGGTGTCATGGACACCTGGAAAGTCAGAAGAACTTTCTAAATGAACCTTGTATTCCTCTGCTCTCAACATCATTTATCTAGCTTGGCAGGAAGTGGGGGGGATTTCCATTAATTTACTCAATGAAATACTTACTGAGCACCTTCAGCACTGAGCACTGGAGTCCCAGCACAGGTTCAACAGGCACGGTCTCAGCGCGGAGTTGCCACTGTAGGTAGTGGGGGAGACAAGAAAAGAAGCAAAAAAATATCTAATAAGGTTGATTCCCACTGGAGATAGATGCTCAGAAGATCGTAGAAGGGATACCTGCCCCAGGGAATGGGGCCCACAGGATCTGGGCACTTGAGATAAGAAAGACTTCCCACTTAAAGATCAGGTTCTGAGCATTCCCAGCAGAGGGCCAGAGCCAAGAAGCCCTTGCTTTACTCAATGAGACAGAAAAAAGCCCAGAGTGGTTGGAGCAGAGGGAACAACGCAGCATAATGGCAGAAGGGCCAGAGGAGTGGGCTGGAACAGATGTCTCACTAGATTACACAGCAATGCATTTTAGGGAAGAATCTCTGACCGTCCTCTTCACCTCCCCACAGGTGACAATTCAGTGCAAAGAAGAAAACCCACAGCTACCAGCACTCTTGCTTCAGACAGGCCCAAATTTCCCTTTGGGAGGTCTACTTGGCTGGACCCACTGGGATCCTTGCCCCTTAACACCAAGGATTGGGAGACTAGCTGAAAGTTCAGATTGTGTGGACAGCCCCTCCCCATCTTACCTCCTGATGGGTGACTTAGGTGGCTTCCTGTCTTCTTCCCCCAGCTTACTTCTCCACTATAACTAGGGTCTTAGTAGCTGACAATCTGTGACTGAGATGTGGCTGGCAACAAGTCTCCACAACTGTTCCCTTGGCTATTGCCCACCACCCCCTTGGCTGTGAAGCCAGGAGCCCATCTCACAGGGCATCTCCCCAGCTTGAAGCGGGCCAGGGGGAAGCCAGCACCCGCGCTGAGATCCTCACCTGCCTCTGGGTATCTGAAGACACCAAGGAACGTGGCCTCCACTCTCAGGATGAACACTCTGGAGGCAGGGCAGGGACACACTCAAAGTGCAGTTTTCACAGCTGCCAACCACAGTTAGTGACACAGAGGCAAACAGGCCCCCATGTGCCAAACAGCTAGCTAGACCCAGGCCCCATATAGGGCCCAGGAGAGGCAAGCTTCCTTCAGGACAGGAGGGGGCACCCCAGAGATGCCCCATGAAATGAGTGAACTGATGAGATCAACCACTGCTTTGTATTGTGCACCCTACTATATGCCACGTTCCAAGCCGGGCACTTGACACTCATAACTCATTACCTCACCGAAACTTTACACAGTGAGCCTCAGACTTGGGGTTACTACCACCCCCATTTAGTAGATGTAGAAACTGAGATGCTGAGAGATGAATTAAGAATCTAAGGTCACCGCGCTAGGAAGTGATGGATGGGGATTTTGAAACCTACCTACCCATTTAGGGGCCCAGGCTGCCTTTGCCCAGTCCCTGCATTCTCAAGGCCTTGAGTCTGCTGACCGTCCACATGGGCCATGCCCCAGGTCAGCTGCAGGGCACACACGGGACAGGGTCTCTACAGGCAATGGACTTAGACCTGAATCACTGAGAAAAGACAGCATGCAGGAAACGATTTTAAAATAATGAAGCAGGAGGCTGAATAAAGAAGAAAAGCACAGCGAACTGTCTGGGAGCCAGACAGAACTGGGTTTGGACCTGAGCCTTCTGAACCTCAATTTCCTTATTTATAAAACGAGTCTTTCACGGGGTGGTCCACAAGGATCTCCTGAGCCCCTGCACAGCACTCAGCAAGGAGTGGGTCTTTCAAGAATGTTTCCTTGCCTCCTTCTCTTTCTCTTTTTCTTTTTCTATATCTCACAACAAGTGCATTCAGATTTTGGAGAAGGAGGCACTCTGTGTTGGCTTCCTGAAGGAACTGGAGCCTGAGTCCCCACTGGATCTGTGGCATCTGATTTCAGCAGAGAGGAAGGTATATTTATTCGTCAAGTGTGACACTGTTCTGAGCTTGTTTCCTCATCTGTAAAACAGGGATAACAATAACTACTCTAAAAATAATCACGCGCATAAAGGTGTCTAGTAGAAGGTCATAGAGGAAAATTAGGACCAAAGAGCCCAGAGATTTGGATTCCAGGCAGAGCCTGGGTGGATCACATTTCATCTCTAAGACCATTTCCTCATCTGCAAAATGAGAATATGAAGTCACTGGATGAATCATGTCACCTCTGGGGTCCTTGCTTCCTCGGGTATTAAATGGCCTGGCTGTAGCTCCCCAAGGTTTCCTCGTGAGTTTAAAACCCTCTGAGGCTTGGGCTGTAAGCTAGGGCCAGCCCTGTCCCCATGTCATGCCCACCCAACATGCCAGCCAAGACCCTATACCTGTGGGGAATGATGTTTGTGTCCAGGGTAGGAAAAGAAATGCTTCTGGGCCATATCCTCTTCCCAGATGATCTTCGAGAGAGGAACAAGAGAGGAATAGAGAGCAAGAAGGAAGAAACTGCCTTGAAAAAAATCATAAGATGTAAATCAAACTCTCTCAGCTAGCTGATGGCAGGGCAGCACTTACACCTTGGAGCACTTCCTGCCTGGGTTGGAGACAGAGCTGGCCAGGATGTTGTTGGGGACCAGCCCCAGCCAAAGCAGGGTGCTCTGACCACATGCCTGGTCACACGTAAGGGTGAGCAATGATCTATTTCTGTCCAATGGTTAAGAGCTGGTGGCAGGTGACAAAGCCAGGTGAGGAACCACAAATGGGCCCTGGGCCATGGGTGCCTGGGCATGGAAAGACACTCCACCCTTGGGTTTCCCACTTCCAGGGGTACATTAACTATGACAACTCACCCACATACCAGCCTCACTCAGTGGCCAGTGAAACCCAATCCTTCCTAGACAGACGGGGGTCTACAATCACACATCTTCAATGGGGCTATGGGATGGGGTGCCTTGCCGAGGTTCTGAGCTTGGGGTCCCAGTTTTTAGTGCCTCTTGCTACCTGGAGGGCTCCTCAAAGGAGGTGGTTTGGAGAATTGTGACATAATTTCTCTAGTCTTTATAATGGAGCTCTGTTTTGCAGGGAGCTTCCTCCAGCACTCCTCCTCACCCTCCTTTCCTGGGTGACCCTCTAACAGGAGGTGGGGAAAAGGCTCCGAAGGAAAGTAGAGGAGGGTTGAGCAGCAGCCAGGTGGGTCAGGAGGGGTAAGCCAGGAACCAGAGGCACCTGCTGCAGCTGCAATGCCCCAGCCTGACCCCTCCTATCTCCTCTCTCCCTTTCTTCTTTCCTTCCCTTCCTCCACCCCAACCATAGACATTAACTGAGCACCTACTATGTGCCAGCCCCATCATCGGAGTCACTGCGCACACAGCAGTAAATAAGACAGGCACAGCGCCAGCCTGCTCTCCTGCCGAAACAGAGGGACCGATGGAGGGTGAGAGCAGAGGGCTCCTCAGCCCATGAATAGGTCACCCTGCCTCCCAAGGCTGAGAGGGCCCTGGCCAGCACATGAACTCCATCCAGTGGATGTCCTTGCGGCACCTGCTATATACCCAGCACTGTGTCAGAGTATGAGGATATGTGGTGAGTCAGGCCTGATTTGGGGGTGGGGGAGCCCAAACACAAACAGTGTGACTCACTCACTGGCTGGTGCAGGATGAGGAGAGGGAAGCCCAAGCACCCTTGCCTGAGCAGTTGCCCAGTCACAAGCCACCAGAGGCCCAGGGTACCATTTGCTCTCTTTCCCCCACAACCTGCATGTTGATATGGAGCCAGGAGTTGATGGGGCTGGAGACTGGCCTCTGCTTCTGAATCATTAGCTCCTGAGTTGAGAGAGTGTGAAAGATGAGACCAGGACCCCAGACACTTGTCTGAGCTGCTGGGCTTTCACTTGTCCACTCTCTGCCTCTGCCTGGCTCCTTACCACCTCTAGCCTCCTCCCCCACCCCTCTATTATCCCCTCGCCCTCACACTTGCACCATCCTGGGCTCC
Source organism: Pteropus vampyrus (assembly GCF_000151845.1). Lineage (NCBI taxonomy): Eukaryota > Metazoa > Chordata > Mammalia > Chiroptera > Pteropodidae > Pteropus > Pteropus vampyrus. The sequence continues at coordinate 3,698,295 of NW_011888791.1, forward strand.
AGCTATTCAACAGTGGAATTCCACAACAGGAGGGCAGAAGGGGGGTTAAGGATAGAGTCTTTCAGGGTCATGCCTCACATGGCAGCCCAAGTGCATTAATAGGACTAATGGTGAGCATCCCAGTGCTGAGGCCCAGAGAGGTGCAACACTCTGCCCAAAGTCACACAGCAAGAAAGGGCAGTGCCAGACCTGGAGCCCACGTCTCTGCAATCATCTGACTCCATCCACTCTGCCGAGTGGATGGACCCCTGCTGGTTCCACTCCTAAACTGGATGCCCAAGCCCTGGTGTTCCTGCAGCTCAGAGACAGTGCCTGGTGGGGAAGCAGGGGGTGTATGGTACAGAAGGGAGGAGGAGAAAACAGAAAGTGCCAGCTGATTCATATTTCTAAATGTCATGTTATTCCAGGCGTGTTCTCACTTTGCCACCACCTTCATCCACCCCCTGCTTGCCATCTTGAGGACCGGCTGCAGGGCAGCTGGTGGGGGGATGGGGGACTTCAAGGCCACGGTTTGGGGGACTGTATTTCTGCCCTGCCCCTTGAATGAGCGGTGGGATGAGTGCTGTGCTGGGAACCAAGGAACCTGAGTTCTAGCCCTGACTCTGGAATTGGTCGCTGTGGTACACTGAGCCTGTCTGTAGGTCCTTTCTTTACTTCACAGTATAAAGTAGGGGCGGGGGGCGGAGGGAGACTGCGGTTCCCAATACTGGCTGCATATCAGTAATGCCTCAAAACAAAACAAGAAGCAAATTCAGAGATTCTGATTCAGCAAGCTAAAGGAGAGCCTGGGTATCTGTATTTTTAAAGCATTCCTCTACCCACACCCAACCTGGTTACTCTGTTGCAAAGAGTCTGCTTAGGGTAGTTGGAAAGCTAAGGGCTACAAGTTGTCATTCAGATTCTAATGTCTTTAATATCATTTACCTCCTCCAAAAGGCCCTCCTTGATTTACCCACCCCATCTGCCATATCCAGTCCTCATTATCCCTGGCTCTAACTTCCTGCCCATGCTCCTCTACTGGTGTGTGTGTGTGTGTGTGTGTGTGCATGTGTGTGTGCGTGTGCATGTGTGTGTGTGTGTGTGTGTGTGTGTGTGTGTGTGTTCTAGGTAAGTCCAGCAAGGGGAACCTTCCACACCACACTGAAGAAGGTGCTCAGTGCTAGAGCCAGCTAGCCCCAAGTTCAAAGCTGTACTCTGCTGCCTAAGGTGTGGAAACTTTGGAGAAGTGACTTAGCCTCTCCAAACTTCCGTTTCCACATCTCTTAGATAGGGCTAAACAGACGTTACCTCACTGGGTTGCCCTGAGCTCCCCAGAGGTGAAGGGTAGTGTCCGGTGGGGAGGGGGAAAAGAGGAAGAAGTGGGGAGAGGGGTCAAAAGCCTGTACAGACAACTGATTTAATGACAGAATGCTCCCATCAGGACCCCAACTTCCTGGGTTGCTGTGGGAGGTTTGGACACCTGTCTACCACACCATGAGTAGACAAAGGACTGGGCAAGCATGGGTCCTCAACAAAGAACAGGTTCCCCAGGTGCCACGCAAGAAACACTTGTCCCTGCAGGAAACAATTTACCCCAAACAGTTCAACCGAAGAGACACAAGTGGAGGGGCTGTTGGCAGAGGAGGGCAGAGTTAAGGGAACCCAAAAGGGTGGTGAAGCTTCTGGAGAGTAGTAATGAAAGACAACTATCAGCATCCCAAACCTAAAGATGTCAGCACAGGTGGTATTGCCAGGGCCCCAAAGGAGCTGCAGCCCTGGAAAAGGGACAGACCCTCAGAACGGCTGCCACAGAGGGCGGTAGCCATTCCCAGATCCGTAGCATCACGGCAAGGAGAAGCAGAGAGAAGCAGCCCAACCTCTCTCTCATACCACCCATCTATCTCATTCTGGTACCTTCCAATGACCAAGCCTGGGCAGCAGCCAGGAGCATCAGCAGCCCCTAGAGGTTCCCTCCTGGGGCGTGGATTAGAACAGAGAAAGCAGACAGAGTTTTGCATGGCAGGTGAAGAGGGGCACAGCGGGGCAAATAGTGAATAGCCAGCTACTGAGGCAGCCTGGCAATCACCCAGCTCCTCCAACTGCCCCCACCTTCTCCACTCTGCAGATTGGGAGAGGCGAGTAGATCTGACACATCCTTGAGAAGACCCAGGTTTCAGCCCCATCCCTGCTACAGACACACAAGGATAACATTAGAAAGTCACCTTTCCTCTCTGGCCGCAGTCTACTCCTCTGTAAACTGTAGGGACTAATCTAGTTGACCTGGGCTGCCTTGTCTAGTCCTGACCTGAGATTTCCCTCCCCTGCCTTTTCTAGAAGGGAAAAATCCCCACTCAACAGGAAAACAGGCTTGGAGAAGAAGGCAGCTTAGCAAAGGGAAAATTAATTCTGGGCAGTAAAGAGCAGAGGCTGTTGTTTGTGATGTATAACTTACTCTTTGTGTCAAACTGTGTACTGTGAATATCAGTGGGATGGCAAGAAAACCGAGATCTATTACTTAGAGTTTAATCTGTTCTCTGTGTCGGAGAAGGGAGAGGGAGGGGGAAAGACTACAACTTTAATCACAGGCCCAACTCGAGATGTCAAGCTGCTCTTGGGTGCGTTAGTAAAATGATGTTGTATTACAGGCTTCCCAGACAGCACCCACACTGCAGCTTTATCTGCGGGGCCATAAATTAGCACACCTACTTTACGCTCTTCAGGTAAAACCAGTAATTTAGCTGAAAAACACACACACGCACACAGAGCATGGGGGTGGGGGTGCTTAGGAAAGGGAGCTGCTCTCCTTGAGCAAGAAATAGCTAAAAATGTGCAAACTGGGAGGAAAATGACACCTTGGCTACACCTCCCGTCATTAGCTCTCGGTGCAAGCCCCAAAGCTGGCCCACCTTCCTTTCTACCTGCCTTGCTGCCTCCCCGTCACCACCCCTTTTCGCCATGAACCGTAAATTACATGCTGACACCTTTAATTTGTGCAAAGTATGCCTGGCTGCGCCTGGCACCAGCAGCCGGCTGCTATAATAAGGTCAATCTATATTCATTGTCGCAGCACTTGATGTGCCAGATAACACAGGGAGGCAGTGCTGTGGTGGCTTCTCCCGGATGGGGGGCGGAGTGGGGGTGCCCACTGCTGCTCATCGTGGCCTGGCACCAGTTGGTTCGTCACTTATGCATGGCTTGAGCGATGTTATGATTTAGCTAATCACCATCAGTTATTCATCTGATCGCTGCCTGGAGACAGCCGCTGAGCCAGAAAGGGAGACCCCCACCCACAAACACCACAAAGAGACCACCCAGTGGGTATGATTGTCCTTTCTGGGCAGTGACCCCTGATGGTGTAGGGCTCAAGATCGTAGACCCCTAACTTTGTGGGGGAGAAGCTGTTGGGAGCACCCCATGGGCAGGGGTGCTAATGTGATGTCTACACCCTGGGGTCCAGCCAGAGTTGGGCATCTCAGGAATACATCACACAGAATGAGCCCACGCACTGAAGTCACAGAGTTCTGAGTTGTGATCCCAGCTCTGCCTCTTGCAAGCTGTGAGAGCTGCGTCAAGTCACTCAACCTTTCTGGGCTGCACATTCTTCATCCATAGAATGGAGAAACAACTCCCCTCCTGGCAGGGAGAGTATAAGGATGCAAAATAATATACAAATATAGTTCCCAGCATGTCTTCATGTTGTAAGCACTCAGTCAATGGCAGCTCCCATTATCAGAGCCCTAGTGTGTCCATCACAGGTATCCTTGAGTGAATGTCTGTTTTCAATGGGGAATTCAGGCTAAAGGCTGCTAAGGCGTGGGCTGGGACTAATGAGTAAACCTATTTTGAGATAAACCCTCCTTGTAATTAATTACAAGGAAGGGCTGTTTTGAGGTCTCAGATCTTGAAATGTCTGAGCTGAGGAAGACTCAAGAAGCATATACTCCAGGGCTTGGGAGAGTCAAAGAAACAGAGATAAATCAACAGGTTGGAGGCAATAGATGAAGCATAAATGGCCCCAGCTTGTAGAGCTGAAGGGCCTTGGAGATTGTTCAGCCCAACCCTTCATAGCGGAGATGGGGAAATGGAAGGCAGAGTAGGAACTGACTCATCCAAGGTGGCTCAGCCTGTAAGGGACAGAGCCAGGATCCCAGACAGGTTTCAGCCTTCATAGCTCCTCTGACTGCCCCACAGGACAGCCCCAACGAGAGACAGATGACCATCAGTCTCCTGGGGGATGCCCTCGGGATCACCAGGGGTGCACAAGTGTTCCCAGCTTTGCCACAGCCACGTGATCAGCGAGAGACACGGGGCTGGGTTCTTAGTTTGCTTGTTTGCACACCAGAGCCATTAGCATCTGCCCCTCAAAGCTGATAGGAAGATTAAGTGAGCCCAACTATGCAAAGGGTGGTGGGGGGCAGCTGGGTGGGCTAGGTGAGGAGTCCTTTTCTCACCAATCAACAAGCTTAGGGCCAAAAAAGGGGTGGCTAGGCTGACAACAGCTTAAAGAGTCACCTAAGTCTGGCTACACACAACAACCAAGTTAAATACAGAAACATGTTGGCTCATCCTAATGCCACACTTTTGTCCTGGCTGTTCCCTCCCCCAGAAATGCCCTTCCCTTCTTACCCTGTCCAGCTCTAGCCTATCCTCCCAGATCCTAGTCAGTTCCCACTCCCTTCCAGAAGCCTTTTCTCTCTTCTCGATGTCTGGGATGATTTCCCCTGTCCACACCCCCTTCCTGACTGCAAGTGGACTCTGTCACTCCACCAGTGATTTGACCCCAGATTGGAAGCACTGGGTAGATGAGCCATTATTTAAGAGCTAAGCAGACTTAAAACTCTTTCGGTCTCCACCAGCTAATCTGCAAGGCGGACAGGCAAAGGTAGTGGGGTACTCTTGGTGGCCCTAGGCATCACATTCTTAGGCAAAGCTTCCAGCAAAATTTTGATTCTGAAGGCATTATAAGGGCCAGGCCAATGGGCATCGTCATGGAAACCAGTGCTGGCTAGGTTGAATTTCCCCATCTCCACAGGATAGAAACTCAGAGTCTGTGTTAATTTAATGTGAAGAAATGCGAATGTTCGCACCCACCTGGTCTTGTGCCCTGAGATTTCTTCTCACTGCTAAGTGAAATCACCAGTCCCACCCCTGAGGAACCTACACCTGTCCACATCTGGCCAGTCCTCTCCACTCCTGCTTCCCCCGCACCCTCATCTGGGCCAGCCCAGGGCTTGCATCACCGCACATCTCTCTGTATCACAATTACCACACACCTGTGCAGAGTGAATCTGCCAAGCCGCTGTGCTTCCAGTGCTCAATCGCCCTTGAAATGCCTTCCATTTCTTATCGAAAAACTTGGACAGCGTGGAGGGCAGGGCCTCCCATGGCAAGTGGAACCATCGACCTCCCACCACCAACTGGTGGGTTCGCCTGGCTGGACATTCCATGCCCATTGGCCTAAAGCATGACCGGAGAGCTCTTGCCTGACCAGGCCTGGGGCCGGGCCTACTCCTTCATCTCATAGCATCCTCTCATCCACTCACGAGTGACTGCAATGCTGTTTTGCTGATGAGAAGAGACCAGAAACTTGAGGGATATGGGGCTGGTGTATTCTTTTATAGAGTAGTATCTAAGCCTCACACAGAAATAGAAGCATCCAGCCTCTATGGGCCCCCCTACTCTCAGTGCTGGGGACTCAGGGCTGTCATCACAAATACCATGTTTCCCCAATGTCTTTTCTGAACTTCTTGCACAAATTGACACCTGCCTTTTTTCTGAACTTCTTGCACAAACTGACACTTCTCTGCTCCCTCCCAAGGAGAGGCTGCTTTCTCTTCCACATCCCACATCCCCTGGGGCCTGGAGGTAGGGAGGGTGAACTCTTAGCTTCCCATCACCCTCCCAAAACATTTACCCACCCTCCCACTTCAAAAGCTCTAGCTCCTCTCAATTCCATGTCACCACTGTCCTTGTTGCGTGGTACCTACTGCCTCCTTGGGTTGCGCCCCTCATTCATTGCAGACTTAACCAACACCCTCTCCCTCTATCTTGCTCTTCACCATATGCTGTCATCACTTTGGGTAACTTCAACAACGTTTTGAAGATCCACGCAGCATTGGGGCCTCTCTGTTCTTCCACGTGGCTGGGTCTAACCATCTATTTCCCAAATGCTGCAATGGGCATCACACTTAATCTTACTGTCATGGAAACTGCACCCTGGTACGTATGTGTATAGTAGGCACTCAGTCATCTACACAATGTCCGCCTCAAGCCTTTTGCTGGGTGACCACCTGCCACCTGTTATCCTTCAGATCACACTCCTTCTGCCTCATGGAGCCCTCCAGCCACTGACCAGTAAGTATTGTCTCAGAATCAGTACCCTCTGCTGCCCTCATGTCCATCTTTCACTTTCTTTCCTCTCCTTTCTTCATATTTGCAAGCTATGCCCAACCTTGGTTAAATCCAACTACCCATCTCCTCAATACCTGAACCCACGTAACAGAACATGGCTGGAGAGGAAACAAACTGACTTTCCTCTAAATTCATAGCCTCAGATCTTGAACGGGCATGGTCACTGTTCAGTGCCTTAGTGTGTACTTTCCTGTTCTCCCAAACAAGTGTCTGATCCTTTCTCCTCTCCATATGCCCGTCACCAATCCCACCCTCACTGGCCTCATGCTTTGTTCAGAAAATAGTTCCAATCTGAAAGAACTCTCTCATCTTCCCATCAGGAAACCCAGCAACAATCCCATATCTACACTCACTCTCTGCCTCCCTCCTGCCCGAAAGATTGATGAAGGTTGCTGCTCTGCCCAAGGCCACCCTCTCCGCATGGGGCCTGGATCCCACCTCTGTCACCTGCTTAGGACCTGGATATCTCCTCTTTCTGCATCCCCACCTTCTCTCTCTTCGCTGGTCACCCACCCATGGCAGGAGGCATGCATGCTCTAGGATTTCCTATAGTAAGCAGCTTTCCCTTATCTCCACACCTCTCCCAGCTCCCATCCTGTTTTTCTGCACTCCTTCACTGCAGCATGTGTTGAAAAAATGGTCTGCACCTCCTGTTTCTACTTTCTTGCTGGGCATTCTGTCCCTAGGGTCAGAGACATGCATGTACACCCCTGACTCTGGAACTGATGGGCAGTGGAGCATGGCTAGCATCTAAGGGGAGGAGGGATGGCAGCTCAGGAGGAGAAAAAAAGACCCTAACTGTTAGGGCCTCAGATATCACACCAAGGTGGCCTTTCCTGTAGCTGCCTTCAGATATGTGTTTTAGGAAGATATTCCTGAAGCACTGGGTAAGGCAGGTGGGGTTGAGAGTTGAGACCCATTAGGAAGACATGGAAGTGATCCAAGTGAGAAATCAGGAAGAACTGAAATAGGCTAGACAGTGGAGACAGAGCACGGATGGATTCTGAGGACAGTGAGGAAGTTTAGAATCATCGACAGGACTAATGGCCTAATTAGCATTTCCGGAGTCAAGTAGGATCATGTACTGACCTCTCCCTCTGTCTGGAACACACCCTTATCCTTTATAAGTTCTTTTCTCACCAGGCGCTTTCCCATCATAAAACTGATCAGACTGGGTAATTCTAAACTTGTTTGGTAACTGTCTCTCTCCCCAACTAGCTGTGATCATTGCACTGCCAGAGACTTCTTAGCACTGTACCCCAGCTCACCACTCCACACTTTATTGCTGTGGTGGGCATGTGGTGGATGCTCAGCACACATTCAAGGAAAGTGGTGGGGATGGGCTAGAGAGGAGCAAAGGGCCAGGCTGCGGAGGTGTAATGCCAACCTCAGAGCTGGGGTTTTATCCTACAGTTATTAGGGAGACACTAGAGATTTTATATAGCTCTGTGTGTGAGATAAATCTCACAGCCATGGAGAATGAATTTGAATAAGGCAAGACTAGATGAAGAGAGACCAGTCCTGAGTCGGTTCTGATACACCAGGCATGTCAGGTCGGCGCCTGATCTCGGGAAGAGGAGAAGGAATAAAGAAGAAGGACCAGCCTTAGAAATACCAAGGTAGGATTATAAACTGGAATACAGTTAATTGGTTGGTGGCTTAAGCAACTGGGTAGATGGTATTACTTGCTAAGAGGGGGCAGGGGGTAGTGGGTACTGTAATGAACTCCACTTCAGACATATTAAGTTAAAGGTAACTGTGGAGACGTGGGGAGCAATGCACAGGCTAGCAGTGAGTGTGATGCTCGGGTTGGGTCCTGGGACTAGAGATAAAGATTTGGGAGACACCAGCAGGGAGATGCAGTGACCACAATGGCATGAAGTCAGGGAGTCAGTCACCTGGAGAGGTCGTGTCAAGTGAGAAGAGCAGCAGCTTCAGGATAGAGCCATGAAAAGTCACCAACTGGAGAGTCAGCAGAGAGAAAGGACCCTACAAAGGACAGAGGAGGAAAGGAAACAGGGAACACCAAGTCAGAGTGGCATCCCAGATGCCAGGGAAGAAGATTCCGAAAGGACTGATGGTCAGTGGGGTCAATATCGATGGCAAGTCAGAGAGGGATTAAAGGTCTCCACTGGGTCTGGCAACATGGAAGTCACGGTGACTGCTGTCAAAGCAGTCTGCGTGGAGTCAGGGTGGAGGGGTCGCACCACCCCGGGATGAGCAAGTCGTCAGGAGTAAGGAAGCAGAGGCGGCTCAGTTAGTTAATGGCTTATTTTCATTGTTACTCCACTTTCTCCCCAAAAGGAGCAACTGTTCAACTGTAAAATGGAGATTACAATGGATCAAATGATATAACATATTTAAAGAACCTAGAACTTTAACAGGCATGCATTGCTACGCAATATGAGTTAAGCGTACTTATTTCTTATACTAATAGGCACATAGGCTATAACACTGTTAAAAGAGAAAATTGGAAAATCATGTGCAGATATATACACAAAAGATTTGAAAGCAGGGGCTTGAACAGATATTTGTACACCCATGTCCATAGCAGTATTATTCACAATAGCCAAAACGTGGAATCAACCCATGTGTCTATTGGATGAATGGATAAACAAAATGTGGTATACACAAACAGTGGAATAGTATTCAACCTTAAAAAGAAAGGAAATTCTGACACATGCTACAAAGTAGATAAAACGTGAAGACATTATTCTAAGTGAAATAAGCCAGTCACAAAGACAAACACTGTATGATTCCAGTCATATGAGGTTCCTAGAGTAATCAGATTCATACACAAAAGATAGAATGGTCATTGCCAGAGTCTGGGGGAGTGGGGAATGGGAGTTATTGTTCAATTGCTTCTGGAGTTTCAGTTTGGGAAGATGAAAAGAGTTCTGGAGATGATTGGTGGTGATGGTTGTGTTACAATATGGATGTACTTAATGCCCTGAACTGTACACTTAAAATGGTAAAAATAATGTTTTATGTTGTATATATTTTACCATAATAAAAAAGTACAAAGAGAAAGAAAATATATGTATATTATAACGCAGGCTAATAAAATTACTAGGATTGAGCATTTCATTATGTTTGGCACTTCCCAGTAACAAAGACATAAAGGAAAACTTTTGAGTCTGATGTTTAATAAATGAAAAAATGCCTATTTCAAAAGATCTCAAGTCCACCCACCCCACCCCTGGCCAGGACTGGATTATGACAGGCTTTTGCCTTAAAGATTCTTAAAAGGGCGTTAATAGCATAAAGGACGATGCCAAATACCAAAGATGTACAAAGACATATTCATTACATAACCATTTCTGCCAGTGACTCTTGAAGAAATGTGAGAGAAAAAAATCAATAAAACCCAACTCATAAAAGCCTTTTAGGTGGGAGTGATGTTAATAAGGTCTAGATGTGAGGATTTCCAGGACAGGACTTGGAATTCCCAGACAGGCATGTTCACTTAGTGGTGCCTGTACGGTTCCCACAGAGAGGCATCCAAGAGGTAGTTGGCAACTTGCTCCCAAGCTCAGTGGAGAGGTCTGGTTAGAGGTGGGGATCTAGGCGTCATCAACACAGAGACAGTGCCCAAAGCTGTGAGCAAGAGTGCAAGGGCCAGAGGGAGTGTGGAGTCCAAGAGAATGCTGCCTTGTAAACATACCCATTTCCCCAAGGCCTACGCAAGTACTGGAGCAGCAGACAGCAGCTGGCAGTGCAGGAGCAAGAACTTGTGTCCTCCGACTCTCTATCAGGGCATCTTTGTCCCAGGGCATCTTCTCTGTTCAGGAGCAAGAACACATGCTGGACATCAGAAGACCTGGGGGAGAATCTCATGGTCTCACTTCTAGTCTTGTGACCTTGGACAGCTTACACAGGGTCTTGCAATCTCAGGAGCCTCATTTGTAAATGGTGACAAAACTTTAACCATCCCTTTCCTGTCTTCTTCACAAGGTTATTGGGAACAGGAAGGTGACTCAAGAGGGCTTTAGCTTGTGTCCACTCCATTGCCATCTTAAATAGATACCTACCCAAATGGAAACAATGGGCACCTGTGCAAAGACTGCTCCAGAAGCTTCCTTTCTAGTTCACTGCTTTGGAGGCCCACCTACATAGATGGTCCAGATCTGCCCCTAGTTGAGATACTAACTATGATGAGCCAAGTCTCAGTAAAATGCCATCTACAAACCACTGACACATTGATGATTGTGACTTTGTACCTCAGAGCTGATTCCAGCTATTGAGGTGACAGCGATGCCTTTCCCCAAGCCGAGGAGTCCCGGAAGAGAGGCAGAGTGACAGGAAGATGGTGCCTGCAATTCCAGCATGCTGCATCTGATGGGTCTATGGATACTTCAGGTGGAGAGGTCCAGGAGCCAGTTGCATGCAGAGGTCCTTGAAAACCCCCATAAAGTCTGGGAGAAAAAGAGAAATTTGATAATCGTCTGCGTGTAGGTAGAAGTGGAAGCCAACAATGGGACTCTTTCGAAGGGAAGCTTGGAACTAAAAGTGTTAAAGACTTTAATGGTGTGATGACTGCTGTGCATTAAGAAGGGGCTGGGGAAAATTCGAGACGATCTGGAGGTTTCTACACATGCCAGAATTTGCATCACACCCTGTTGCTCAAGCCTACCTAGGCTGGACCCTCACAGTGCATGGCTCAGGGCTCTCGACATAGGAGAGTCTGCAGAGAGCAGCCTTGCATTAGGATGGAGGGGCTTGTTGGCTGGACCCTTTCAGACACGTCACCTCTTAAAACCACGGCCAGAATGGCTATGCTCAGCAATCATGTATTTAAAAAGCAATAAGACTAAATGCTTTTCCGTTTCCCCTTTGAGAGACCATGTATGATAAATGATAGGCAATTTCATGGTTGGAGTTTCAATTTCCGAAAATATTAGTGCTATTCCCCAAGCTCTACTTCCGAGATAAATTCTTTTGGCAGCCTCTTTCATTGTCTCCTAATTCCCTGATTCTGAATATATTTGGAGGCTTGATATAAATTTCATCAGCTCAGCCCGAGCATCCACCTGTCTGGTCTGTGTTGGAAAGGGTGTTACCCATCTTCACTCCTTCCGGTTCTTTTTGCATTTGCTTCGAGTCGATGGGTACTTATTAAGTACCTTCTGTGTTCCCAACCCTGCACTGTTATGCCGTTGCTCTGTTATGCCCGTCGTAAGTGTTATTACGACGGGCATAACAGAGCAACAATCAATCATGTCATCAACAAACATCACTCATGTATCTAGTCTCTTCAAACTCAAAGCAACAACAATAACTCTACAGTGCCTAATACCTCATACTTGTTTCACACTGTCCCCATTTTATTGTTGGGGAAACTGAGACTCAAAGCTAACCTAGTAAAATCAGGATGGAACAAGGTAGAAGAGAGTGAGCATTTACTGAGCACCTACAATGGGCCGGGCGCGGGGCTGAATGCTTGTTCAACCCTCTGCACAAGAGCCTAAGTTATTTGTCCTCACAAAACTCAAGGTATATGCTATTATCCCCATTTCACAGATGTGGGAACTGAGGCTCAGAAAGACTAAAATCTTACCCAAAGATTCTCATTCCACTGAATCACACTGCCTCTCCTGATGTCAGCAAGCCGGACGGTTCCAGCGGTCTTCTCCAAACCATGGGCATTCCCTTGTTTGAAAACATCAAAGCACCAGGCCAACCAGTAGAAGGAGACTAACCTATTTGCCCCTTTATCTCCTATTACTCAGTACCCTTGACCAGCCTAATCCTAGGCTCCCTCTTAAGTTGCCCAGGCTCGTCTTCAGTGTATCTCCAGCACCCAGGCCCTGCTTTCTCTCATGTTCTCATCCTGTCTTCCCAATAAAATCCTCCCCATCATGGATTATCTTAGATCCCTATGGCAATCTCTTCTCTATCACTCGGTCATTCTTAAAGGGGCTACCTCATGCCCAGGATAACATTTGCTTCACTTATAATATCATAAATTCCTATCAAAAGACTGGGCACAAAGCTGGCATTCCAAAAATTTTGAGAAAAACACTGGGATAAGATGAAATGTGATGGAGCAAAATGAGATTAAATCTCTGAGAATAGAGCAAACGAAATGAATTGGAACAGAATTTAATGGAATGGAGCCAAGAAGAATAGTATGGTACAAATAGAAAGAAGTAGGAAGGAAGAAAACAGAATATAATAAAACTGTATGGAACTGAATAAAAGATGATGGAATAGACTAAACAGGTTGAACTAGACCGGGTGAGACAGGTCGAAACAGAATAGATTCGGATGGAACAAAGTAGAAAAGAATAGAAAAGATTAGAACAGGATAAGATAGGATGGATGGGAAGAGATGGGATGGGATGGAATAGAACAGAATAGACTAGGATTCAATAGACTGAAACGGGGTGGAACAAATTCAAACACCTCTGAATAGAATACAGTGCAACAGAATAACAGGGCTGTGGCCAAATGGTATATAACCAGGTGAAATAAAATTCACTCCATTCATTCAACAAATATTTATCAAGTGCCAGGTAAAAAGAAAATAAATACAGTCCCTGCCTTCACAGAACATACTGTCTAATGAAAGAAACAAAAAGAAATAATGAGCATTAATAAATACATAATTATAAATTCTGAGCTTCCATGAAATACCATGAAAGAATGGATAGGTGGCCATGATAAAAATAATAGGATGGAGACAATAATATTAATAATATGGAGGTCAGGAGAGCTGAGACTCAAAAAATGAGGAGGAGCTAGAGACACTCGAAGAGCCATGGAAGAGCATTCTAGGCAGAGGGAACAGCATGTACAGAAGCCTCAAAGCAAGAAAGTGTTTGGCCCATTCAGGAAACCAAAGAAAGTTCAATGTAAACAGAGTTCAGGGAGCAAGGCCTAGGTGACAGAAGAGCAGGGGGAGAGGCAGGTAGGGGCTAGATGTCACAGGGCCTAGGGGGAATTTGGATTGCATTCTAAGTGTAACTATAAGCCACTAAAGGGAGCAACAGTAACTATGGCATGTTTCATTCTTCTTCCTTAGCTGGTGCAAAGGAATGAATTAGGGCAGGGGGACCATTTAGACACCTACTGCAGTCATTGAGGTAATGACGATGGTGACTTGGAGCAAAGTGGCGGTGAAGCTAGAAGGGAGAGACGCTGTAGACTAGAGAAATATTTGCAAACACAGCTGAAAGATTTGCCAGTGTTTTGGATTTAGGGCTAGCAGAAAGGGAGATCTGAGCCCCTGGGGCAGGGCGGGTTGGTGTTTCTATTTCCGGAGATGAGGCTAAGGAGAGATGATATGGGGATGGAAATCAAGTTCCCTTTTGGAAATCCTAAGATTCAGACGCTTGGGTCATGTCAAAATGGAGATGTCAAGTATCTCTGGAGATATAAGCCGAGAGCTTCTGAGGAAGATCTGAGCTGAAGATATAAACTGAGGAGTCATCAGCATTTAAATGCCCCATGGGATCATACACACAGTAGCACAGTGCAGAATTACATCAAAGCGTGTTCCATGGACTACGTGCATCAGAATCTCCAGGGTGCTTGTTGAACACACAGGTATCTGGGCTCCCAGACCACTGAAATGAATCTCTGGGGGTGGGGCTCAGGAGTCTACATGTTTAGCAATCACCCTAGAGAGCCTGGAGGCCACCTAACGTGTATGAAACACTGATCTAAGGAGAGGGTAGAAGTGGGCAGAGCCCCTACCACGCAGAAATGTGTGCGTTTGCACATCAGGGATGAGAGCCAGCAAAGGAGATAGGGGAAGAACAGCAGAGAAATCAGAGGAAATCAGGAGAAAATGGTGTCTCAGAGGCCAAGAGAGAAGGGGTGTCAGGACAAGGTGATCAAAACCTGACCTTGCTGAGTAGGATAAGCACAGGGGCATGCCTGTGACATGTGGCCATATGCACATCTCTGGGAGAGTTCTGGGACACACTAGAGTGGAGTGGGGCAGGACTGAGTGGGCGAGAGGAAGATACTTTGACAACAATGGAGAAGTAGAATGGTTTACAAGCAAGATCTGTTATCCAAGTCAATGAATGACTTGGGGACAGACCTTCAAACATATTTTGTGTGTGATTTTATCCTCTCTGATCCCAGGTCCCAGAGTCCTCTGGCCAAGGAAAGTGGACAAGCTGGTATTTCTCTGCACATAGCAGGACGGCTTCCTTTTCCCAACTTCCAACCGCTGGGCTGAGCATCTTCGGATGTTCCTCTGACACTGCTAAGGTCTTCCCCATCTCTCTCCCCAGGCATGCTCTAAGCCCATGTCTCTCCCTTCTTCGTCTCAGAACCAACTGGCATAGGTGTTAAGGACTCACTGCTACCTGTGTCCTCCTGCCTCACTTCCAAGGAGTGAATCGCTAAAGCTACAAGTTCTTGGACACAGCAGTTCCAGATTCTTGGAGAGGCAGCTCCTTTTTAGTAAAAGGGCCTTCTTGGCATCACACAGATCATCCTGACTGCCAGGTCCGGAGCACTAATCATCAGTGGGAGTGAGATGATGAAATGGGCACATTTCAAATATGAGCCATGCTCATATTTGACTTTCATATTCATAAAATGGAAACTGAAAACCTATTGCTTTCATAACACTAACCTCAAAAAACAAACCAACAACATGTTCTTGTTGGTGAGGCTGCTGGAAACAAAGAGATATTCAGCTAGGGACAAACCCCAGGAGAATCTTGCAGAATGAAAGTTGGTGAGATGTTTGCATTTTTCAAAAGGTTAAATAATCTGGGAGGCAGTGACAGGAGCAAGGCCTACCTTTGGCTTCCCCCAGGGTTGGAATTTGATTCTGCTACAAATATGCTTCCTCACCCCATGCCCCGGAGGAGCCATGCACACCTCGGAAGACCTGAGGACCCCTGCCATCCATCTGGAGGCAAATTCCTGGTGAGTAACAGCCCAAGAGACTTCACAGCCTTCCCTGAACCTCTTAAGAATCTGCGCAGCAGAGGGATTTTCCCCAGGAGAGCAAATGACAACACAGCGCCTGTTTGTTTTCAATGCAGGAAGGAGCCAGAAACATCTGCTCCAAGAAGCCACTTGAAAGATAATCAGGCAGAGATGTTGGCAAAACAGCTGTGTGGCAGGCGGGAAAGGGGGTGGCTAGGAGCTGGGAGGGTGGGGGAGTGGAAGGAGGGAAGCTAAACTCAGCTAGGAAGCAGCCCTGGAATCTACTGCAGCCTGGGAAACCTCCCCGACCTGGCCCACACCCACCAGAATGCTCAGGTACTTCTGCCTGCTGAGAGCAGCTCCCATGAGCAGCCTTCTCTGCCCCCGAGCCCCAGTTATCCTCACGGAGAAACGCTGGGTCTACTCTGTGTTTCCTGCAGAGTTCAACTCAATTTCCAGGACAGGACTGACGATGTTGAATTTTACCCTCCGATCCTGGAAAACAGGGAGGGACAAAGAAATCCCCCTACCCATTTATGTTCCAGAAGAGGCGTACTGCCACTGTAGTCCATTACCATTCTTCTCCATGTGACTTAGACAGGACTCACTATGCCCCTTGTTTACCTATGACAGAGCAGACATAGACCCTCCAAATCCCCATTCTTTGTCTTATACATGATTAGCTGAACTGGTTGGTCCTCACTAATGGAATGGGACAAAATGCTTGTTAAACCAAATGGTTAAGATGCTCTCCTTCCCCCAGGACCCTGAATTTGAACCCACCCTCAGCCTGAGCCAGTACACAACCCCTCATTAAAGGCCTTTGGATAAAACATTGTCCATCTCCTGTCCCTTTGACTAAAGTCCATCCTACTCAAGTCTGCATTTGCTTTTTACTGACAGGACTTGAAGGTCCTCTGAATCATCTCCCACAGTACCAACTGCCCCACTGCCTGATATTACACCACAAGAGTCACTCTTTGGGATTAAGGACTGAGATGAAACCTCAGAAGACTCAGGATTCTGTCTGCCACCCACCTATGGGACAAAGAAGCTAATGACACATCACAACCTAACACTAGGAATTGAGCTCTGCAGGACTTGGTTCAACAAACCCTATGTTTAGAGCCAGGTACGGTGGGGGCCTCCTCAGCCCCAGTGCCTGCTCACTTTCCTGCTCTAGCCTCAGAGTAGAACTGTGATGATTCCTGGTACAGCCTGCAAGGCCTTCAGACAGCACAGAAAAACCCCAGCAAAAAGACAGGCCCAAGCTCAATGCAGGAAAGGAAGCCCAAGACAGGAGAACAGCCCATGGGACTAGAAAAAACTTTCTGTACTCACAGCTTCAAGAATAGGCACTTTCAGAGTAAACCAAAACAAACAACAACAACAGCAACAAAAACATGAAAGTCCACTGGCAAATACTCCTGGATCAAGCTCTGGCTGTCTGTTCCAAACCAGCACAATCTCAGAGGCAGACTATGGGGTGGGGGGAGACTGCACTGCCCAGAGGCCCAGGGTTCCAGGGCACTGCAGGTAGGGCAGCAAATCAGTAGAGTCCACAGTGATGTCAGAAAATGCACTGAGGATGGTGTGATGGCGGCAGATTTCTTTTTTGTTGTTGTTGTCGTTTCCAGGTCAGCTCATGACCATCATTTGCACCAATAGCACTGATTACCTTGATTACTTTTGTGTGTGCCCTGTCTCAGTTTGACTCCTCCCAGTAGTTTGTTTTAGAGGTAATCACAGGAAACACCAGGAAAAGAGTAAGAGAGTGAGACAGGGAAGGGAAGGTGGCCAGTGCAAACTGTGTTAATGGGCAGGTAAATGCTGTGAGTAACCACAGCTCATTTGGGAAGTAGCCAGACAGCTTCCACTTGTCCAAAATCTACCCATGCCCCAAGTCCTCCAGTCACCCCTTCTGCATGGAGTCTCTCCCCACAGATATGGCCCAGATTGTGGGGAAGGAAGGGACTGGTTTTCAAGCTGTGTTCTCCATGGAATCCCAGGGCTCTGGGAGATACTTCAGGGGACCTTGGGGGCATGGGACTAGTGGTCATGGTTACACTCTCTATCTTCACTTCAACTCCATTCTTTCTCCTTAAAATATTGAGCTTCCACTTACAATATTTTTGGAAGGGTTCAGCAGCTTAAAAATGAAGGTCAAATCTACTTCTGCTTTCAAAAAGATAGAATAGATGTACTTTTCCCTATTCTTCCTGCCAAGTACAACTACATCCCTGGACATTATATATAAAACAAACGTAAAAAGACTCTGAAAGGTGGAAAGAAGGCAGAAGGGCTAGGAACCTCAGGACTCAAGGAACTGCACACTGATGAGTTCCTTGGATTTTTTCTTTGTGCTTCATACATCCCAACTTGGAGCTGAAGAAGCCAGCCACCCAGAAACTCTGACTGGTGCAGACAGAAAAATGTCCCAACAAAAGCCTGTTCTCTCAAGCCAAAGGACAAGTGAAGGAGCAATCTAGCAAGACAGAAAACATTTAAACAATAACCACCCAACTCCAGCCAAACACCACAGAAAAAACTGTGGATCCCCTGCCAACCCATGCCAGCCAAGGTCAAGTGGGGAGACCAGACTTCCACCCTACTTGGCAGTAACAAGGCATTTCCTCCCTCTTCTCATTGGGGTGCACTATTAGAAGAAATCTAGTGGAGAGTCAAGACTTTTACCACAGCCCAGTGGTACCAAGGCCACCACACCTCAGTACCAGTTGAGACTGCTGGAACTCTCCACCCCACCCAGTAGTAACGAGGAGCTCCCCTCACATGCCAGTAGGGGCTGAGCAGAGAACCTGGACTTCTGCCTCCACTTTGCAGTAACAAGGCAGTGTCTCCTACCCCACCCAAGGTGGAAGTGTGTCCAAAAAAAAAAAAAAAAAAAAGCCAGCTAAACCAAAGAGTTTAAAATAAGATCCAGAGTCTCATAATATAATACAAACATATCCGGGTTTTAATAAAAAATCACTCATCATACCAAGAAGAAAGATCTTAAACTGAATGGAAAAAGAAAATAGATGACAACGCTGAGAAGACAAATATGTGAGAATTATCTGACAATGATTTTAAAGTAGCCATGATGAAATACTTCAATGAGAAATTATGAACGTACTTGAAACAAATGAAAAATAGCCACAGCAGAGAAATAAAAGATATAAAAAAGAAACAAATGGAAATTTTAGAACTGAAAAATACCATAACCAAAATATAAAACTCAGTGAATGGGTTCAACAGCAGAATGGAAAGGACATAGGAAAGAATTAGTGAACTGAAAGGTAGAATAATAGAATTAAATAAACAAATAAATAAGCATAGCCTTAGAGATCTGTGAGACTATAACAAAAGATTTAACTTCATGTCATTGGAGTCCCAGAAAGAGAAATAAAAAAGGGCAGGGCTGAAAAAGTACTAGGAGGAATAATGGCTGAAAATTTCCCAAATCTTAGTGAACCCCAAACAGGATAAAGCCAAAGAATTCTATGCCAAGACTTCTAGAAACTAAAAACAGAGGAAAAAAACTTGAAAGCAGCCAGATAAAAATGACACCTTAGCTACATAGGAAAAACCATTTAAATAACAACAGTTTTTCATCAGAAACCATGGAGACCAGAAAAATGGTGCAATATTTTTCAAGTACTGAAGGAAAAAAAGTGCCAACCCAGAACTCAGCAGAAATATCCTTCAAAAATGAAGGAAAATGAAGATATTCACAGATTACAGAAAATTAAAGGAATTTATTTACAACACAAAACGAAGAAACTTTGGAACATCATGAAGGAATAAAGAATATGGTAAGCACAAATATGTGCAAAAAAATAGTCTTTTCTTCTGTTATTGAATGTTTCTAAATTACGTTTGATGGTTGAAGAAATGATTATGACATTGTCTGATGTGGTTTTAAATGGCTGTAAGGGAAACAATTGAGATGATTAAAAATGGGAGAGAGTAAAGGGACATAAAGGGAGGTAAGGTGTTACTATGCTTTACTTGGACTAGTAAAATGATGACACCAGTACATTGTAATAAGTTATATGTATATAATGTAACACCTAGGACAACTACTCAAATGCTATGCAAAGAGATACAAAAAGGTACATTAAAAACACTAAAGATAAATCAAAATGGAACTCTAACCCACAGAAAAATAAGAAAAAGTAACCCACAGAAAAATAAGAAAAAGAAAACAAACAAAAAAAAGAGAGAAGAAACATAAAACAAAAAAATTAAACCTTGACATATCCATAATTAATTTAAATATAAATGGTTTAAATATATCAATTAAAAGACAGAGATTGGCAGAGTGAGTTAAAAAGCATGACCCAACTAAATACTGCCTCAACACACTCACTTCAAATAGGACATAGGCAGGTTAAAAAGTATAAGAAAAGAAAAAGATGTATCATGAAAACATTAATCAAGAAAATCAGGAATGGCTATATTAATAATCAGATAAAGAAGACTTCAGAGCAAAAAAAATTACCAAAGACAGACAAAAAAATTATATAATGACAAAAGAATCAATCTACCAAGAAGACTAGAAATCCTAAATGTCAATTCACCAAACAACAGTGATGTAAAATATCTGAAATAAAAGCTGATGGAACTAAAAAGAAGAAATAGTCAAATCCACAATTATAATTGGAGACATAAATACCTCTCTCTCAACAATTTAAACATAACTAGGCAGAAAAGGAGAAAAGATATAGAACTCAACACCAGCAACCAACAGGTGCTCATCAACTTTTATAAAACACTCCACTCAACAACAGCAGACTACACGTTATTTTCAAGTGCCCACAGGACATATACCAAGGTAGACCATATACTTGGCTATAATATAAATCTAAAATGTAAAACGATTGAAAACATACAGAGTGTGTCCTCCAAACACGATGGAATCAAACTAGAAATCAGTAACAGATAACAGAAAAATCTTCAAACATTTGGAAACTAAAGAAGACATTTTTAGGTCATTCATAGGTCAAAGAAGAAGTCTCAAGGAAAAATTTTAATATGTGGAACTAAATGAAAGTGAAAATATAACATATCAAAAGTGTGGGGCACAACTAACATCATGCTGAAAGGAAAATTTGTAGCACTAAGTAAATACATTAGAAAAGAGGAAAAGTCTCAAATCAATAATCTAAGATTTCACCTTGGGAACCTCAAAAAAAAAAAAAAGAAAAAAAAACAAAAACAAACAAAAAGGGGAAAAAAAAACAATAAGAAAAAAAGTAAATTTGATGAAATTGAAAATAGGAAAACAATCAAGCAAGTCATGAAACAAAGAGCTAGTTCTTTGAAAAGATGAATAGATTAACTAGTTTCTAGAAAAACTCACAAAGAAAAAAAGAGAAAACATAAATTACCAATATCAGAAATGAAACAAGAGATATCACTACAAACCCTGCAAATCTCAAAAGCATAATAGGAAATGCTACAACAACTGTACACAAATAAATTTGATAACTTTAACTCCTCCTTAAAAAACATGAACACAATTCACCTAATATGAAATAGACCATTTGAATAGTTCTATAATCTAAAATTACTCAAGGAAAATGAATCCATAATTTTTTGTTCATTTTCCAAGAAAGAAATCTCCAAACCCAACTGGGTTTACAGGAGAATTCTGCCAAATGGTTGAAAAATTAACACCAATTCTACACAATCTCTTCCAGAAATAGAAGAGGAGGGAACATTTTCCAATTCTTTTATGAAGTTAGCATTACCTTCATACCAAAGCCAGATAAAAATACAATTATCTCTCATGAATATAGATGCAAAAATTCTTAACAAAACATTAGTAAATAGAATTCAATGATATATACAAAGAATTATACATGACAAAATGGAGTTTATTCCAGAGATGCACACTGGTTCACTATCTGAAACTTAATCAATGTAATCAACTACATTAACAGATTAAATAAGAAAAGTCACCTGGTCATGTCAATGGATGCAGAAAAAGCATTTGACCAAATTCTACAATTCATGATAAAAATTTCTCAGAAAAATAAAAATAGAGGTGTAACTTTTTCAATTTGATAAAAAGCAACTATGAAATACCTTCAGCTAACATTATATTTAATGAGAAAAGATCAAATCCTTTCCCTCTAAGATGGAGTAGAGACAAGGTTACCTGTAGTCACCACATTTATTCAGCATAGTTCTGGAAGTTTTAGCTAGTGCAATAAGACAAGAAAAAAATAAAAAGCAGATGAATCAGAAAAGAAAAACTGCCTCTATGTGCGGACAACATGATTGTCTACACAGAAAATCTCAAGAACTCTACAAAACAAACAAA
>NW_011888791.1:3719957-3724252 GCF_000151845.1 Pteropus vampyrus
TACAATTATCTCTCATGAATATAGATGCAAAAATTCTTAACAAAACATTAGTAAATAGAATTCAATGATATATACAAAGAATTATACATGACAAAATGGAGTTTATTCCAGAGATGCACACTGGTTCACTATCTGAAACTTAATCAATGTAATCAACTACATTAACAGATTAAATAAGAAAAGTCACCTGGTCATGTCAATGGATGCAGAAAAAGCATTTGACCAAATTCTACAATTCATGATAAAAATTTCTCAGAAAAATAAAAATAGAGGTGTAACTTTTTCAATTTGATAAAAAGCAACTATGAAATACCTTCAGCTAACATTATATTTAATGAGAAAAGATCAAATCCTTTCCCTCTAAGATGGAGTAGAGACAAGGTTACCTGTAGTCACCACATTTATTCAGCATAGTTCTGGAAGTTTTAGCTAGTGCAATAAGACAAGAAAAAAATAAAAAGCAGATGAATCAGAAAAGAAAAACTGCCTCTATGTGCGGACAACATGATTGTCTACACAGAAAATCTCAAGAACTCTACAAAACAAACAAAAAACAACAACAAAAAAAAACCCCTAAAACTAATCAGTGACATTGTATCACAGGCTACAAGATAAACATACAAAAATCAATTGTATTTCTATATACAAGCAATGAACACATGAACAACAAAATTGAAAATACAATACCACTTACAACTGCTCAAAAGAAGGATACTTAGGGTGTAAATCTAATAAAACATAAACAGGAGTTATATGCTAAAAGCTGTACAATGCTGATGAAAGAAATCAAAGAAGATCTAAATAAATGGCAAAACATACTGTATTCATGGATAGGCAGACTCAACATAGTAAAATCGTCAATTCTTCCAAACTAATATACAGGTTTAACATGATTTCTATCAAAATCCCCGAAAGATTTTTTTGTAGATAAGACTATTCTAAATTTAAATGGCAAAGCAAAGAACCAAAGTAGCTAAAACAATCTTAAAAAAGAATAAAGCGGGAGGAATCAGTCCACCAGATTTTAGACTTATATAGTCACTGTAATCAAGACTGTATAGTAATGGCAGAGAGATAGACATATAGATCAATGGAACAGAGAAGCGAGAAATAGACACAAAAACAGAAACCCACACAAATACGCCCAACTGCTTTTGACAAAGGTGCAAAAGCAGTTCAATGGAATAAAGATAGCCTTTTCAACAAATGGCGCTGGAGCAACTGGACACCCATGGCCTTGCTGGATCAGCCTCCAGACTCTCAAGTGTTTTTAGAGAATCTAGATAATGAAAGAAGCAAACAGAACATGGTAGGAAGCCCAAGCTTTGAAATGGCTCTGTAAAATAAAAGGGACTGGGGAAAGGAGAGAAGAAAGGAGAGAGACATGGAAAATATGGGTGTTGGAAAGAGTGCTGGTGGGACACTGAGAACCAGGAGTGTTGGATGGGGAGAGGCCGTGGAGCAGCTGTGGGCTGAGAGTGTGGGAGGACAGGCTACAGGACTCTAAGAAGGTAATAAAGCTGATCTTCTTTAACGCCCTGTAAGAGATGGAATATAGACTGGAATTACCTTTATTTTTGTCTTCTGGACTATTTTCTTTAAATGTAATGTTATGGTGAGACTGAGTACTGTGGAGCCCCACCTTATATTAGAGTTAGTCACTCTTCATGCTTCATCCTCCCTACAGCTCTGTGTTACAGCTAAGCCAGGGAGCTGTAAACAACATGGGCAATACCCCTCCAGGCTCGATGTGGACCCTCAGATTTACCTAGCTGCAAATCCTGCTCCCTTTTAGCTCTTTACAGTCCATAAGGGTGGCCCACAGACATCCAGTCAGCAGGGAGGAGCCTTTCCTTGAAACTTTAGGGATTGCAAAGTATCATGACAAAAAAGGTGCTGTAGGAAGATCATTTGGATAGTGATGTGCAGACTACATTGATGAGGGGAGAGATCTAACACCTGGCACAAGTAGTCCCCCAAGCTCAGTGTCTGGCACGGAGTATATTCTCCGTAAATATTTGATTGATGTCTGGCCCAAGAGTCTGCTAATATGTGGTAGAATTAAGGCAACAGAAAGGAGGAGTATTGACAGAGCTAGATGTAGTGTCCTTGGAGACAAGAGCAAGACAAGATGACCATGAGATTTAAAGCACTGAAGACTGGCGAGATCTTTTGCTGCAACAAGGAAGCCGGAAGGGAGACCGGGGGTAAATGGATAACCACAGTTTGCAGTCCTCTGAGCTTCTGGTGCTGTTGGACTATCTGAGTAAAACTGTCCAGGGGGCAGGTGGACATGGAATGCTGGGGTCAAAAAGGCAGCTTTGGGGGATTCTTCTCACCAAGGCGACCTCTGGAGCAATGAAGGCAGAATGAGAAAGGTCCTGGCAGACCTGTGGAGGGAGAAAGAGAAGTTTCCAGTCCTGAACCCATGTTCTTCCAGTAACCACACATCCTCCCACATTCCCTCTAGCCCCTAGGGGAACAAGACCCCAACCGAAGTCAAATAAATGGTTTCTCACATGTCTGTGCTCAGCAAAGCTGTCATGCCTAAGTTGTTTCCCGAATCTCTTCTGCTTCTCTCTGGCCCTTATACCCCTAGACCAGCAGCTATTCTGCCTGATCCTTTCCACCTTCCCTGAATCCTCTCTCTTCTGTTTTATTCTCCTTCCTCTCTACTGCTTTTATCTTCCCCCCTCATCTCCATCTCTTATCCCTCCTTTTCTCGTCTTATTATTTTCTCTTCCCATCTCTTCCTTTTCATCTCTCTTTCTGCCTCTTTTCTCATCCTCTCTCGATATCTCTATCTCTCTGTTTCTGCCTCTCTTATGCTCTCTCTTTATGCTCACACAAAGTCACAAGCATGTACGAATTTTTAAGAGACCAAGAACTCAGGGAGACTCATGGGAAGGGCTCTTGTCGACTGGCCCCAGCGGGCCTCCTTGGCCACCTTTGGTGGGTGATATATTACAAAAATACATTAAGGGGTCGTCCCACTGACAGAAAGCTAAGGTACTATGTCAAGGTACCAGCCCTGGGATGATGAACGTACCATAGATCAGGACACCATCACTCTGAGTACACTCCAGCATCTCATGTCAGAGTGTCACGGGGACATGATGAACGGTGGGAATCCATCACCAGTCGATGGCCCATTCCCAGCACAACACTCATATCCAGGAGATGATTTAGGGCCAGAGCTGGGACACCTCCCGAGATGCACACACAGCAAAGGTGGCCTCTTTCCTTTCTACTAACAGGAGTTTAGAGAGAGAAACACTTGCAGAGGATAGTTTGAAGGTCAAGGGCTTGGGAATCAGACAGACCTAGGTTCAAATCCTGGCTCTACCACTTAAAAGCTATGTGACCTTGGAGCAAATTTTCCTCTCTCTCTGAGACCATTGTCTTGTTTATAAAATGGGGTAATAATACTAGACTCCCAGAATTAAAGTAAAACTCAAATAATATATGCAGGTAAAAGAGGGCCAGGTTCTGTGTGCTGAGAACACCACCCCTACCTGTTCAATGTGCACACTGTGGGAGTTGCAAAACCCAGCCAGTCAGGCTGTCAGCCTCCTGTACCACCTTTACCTTCATATATCTCTTTCCTTTCCCTAATGGCTCCAAGGTCCATGGAGAGGTCTTGAGGACACTCATCTCAAGTCAGCTACTAGCCTATCTTTTAGAATTGCCCATTAGTCTATCTCCCTACCCATTCTTCATTCAATCAATAGATGTTGAGTACACCCAAGTGCCAGACCCTGTTCTAGGCACTGGGAACACATAAGTGAATGAAAAAGATGAAAACCCCTGCCATCATGTGCAAACATAATTACTGAGTCCTTCGATCAGTCAATCCATCTGTCTATAGGCAGTAGCCTTGCCTGAGGGCCCAGTCCTGACCCAGACAGACATGAGATGACTGTGAACTTTAACTGTGAGGTTCAAAGAGAATATATCGTAACAGCTCTCAAAGAGACCATAGCTGTTCCCTCATCTGATCCCAAGAAGCTAAAGCCCAGGGGTAGATGGTGAATTGCTTAAGGTCATATAAGGAGTGTGAGGTTGAATCAGGGCTGGAACTAAACATAGTCCCAGAACTATAAAAGTTTACCTTTAGATGTTAATGATCACCAGTCCAATTCCACCTCTGACAGGTAAAGGAGCCACTTGGTTCCTGCCTTTAGGAAAATCCAGACTCTCTGGAGAGAGAATTTACAGGTGTATGAAAAATTACAACTTACATCATGTTCACATAAGATATCTCATTCATCCTCACACAACTCTGAGAGTCAAGC
>NW_011888791.1:3724302-3729292 GCF_000151845.1 Pteropus vampyrus
CTGACAGAAAGCTAAGGTACTATGTCAAGGTACCAGCCCTGGGATGATGAACGTACCATAGATCAGGACACCATCACTCTGAGTACACTCCAGCATCTCATGTCAGAGTGTCACGGGGACATGATGAACGGTGGGAATCCATCACCAGTCGATGGCCCATTCCCAGCACAACACTCATATCCAGGAGATGATTTAGGGCCAGAGCTGGGACACCTCCCGAGATGCACACACAGCAAAGGTGGCCTCTTTCCTTTCTACTAACAGGAGTTTAGAGAGAGAAACACTTGCAGAGGATAGTTTGAAGGTCAAGGGCTTGGGAATCAGACAGACCTAGGTTCAAATCCTGGCTCTACCACTTAAAAGCTATGTGACCTTGGAGCAAATTTTCCTCTCTCTCTGAGACCATTGTCTTGTTTATAAAATGGGGTAATAATACTAGACTCCCAGAATTAAAGTAAAACTCAAATAATATATGCAGGTAAAAGAGGGCCAGGTTCTGTGTGCTGAGAACACCACCCCTACCTGTTCAATGTGCACACTGTGGGAGTTGCAAAACCCAGCCAGTCAGGCTGTCAGCCTCCTGTACCACCTTTACCTTCATATATCTCTTTCCTTTCCCTAATGGCTCCAAGGTCCATGGAGAGGTCTTGAGGACACTCATCTCAAGTCAGCTACTAGCCTATCTTTTAGAATTGCCCATTAGTCTATCTCCCTACCCATTCTTCATTCAATCAATAGATGTTGAGTACACCCAAGTGCCAGACCCTGTTCTAGGCACTGGGAACACATAAGTGAATGAAAAAGATGAAAACCCCTGCCATCATGTGCAAACATAATTACTGAGTCCTTCGATCAGTCAATCCATCTGTCTATAGGCAGTAGCCTTGCCTGAGGGCCCAGTCCTGACCCAGACAGACATGAGATGACTGTGAACTTTAACTGTGAGGTTCAAAGAGAATATATCGTAACAGCTCTCAAAGAGACCATAGCTGTTCCCTCATCTGATCCCAAGAAGCTAAAGCCCAGGGGTAGATGGTGAATTGCTTAAGGTCATATAAGGAGTGTGAGGTTGAATCAGGGCTGGAACTAAACATAGTCCCAGAACTATAAAAGTTTACCTTTAGATGTTAATGATCACCAGTCCAATTCCACCTCTGACAGGTAAAGGAGCCGCTTGGTTCCTGCCTTTAGGAAAATCCAGACTCTCTGGAGAGAGAATTTACAGGTGTATGAAAAATTACAACTTACATCATGTTCACATAAGATATCTCATTCATCCTCACACAACTCTGAGAGTCAAGCAAGATTATTCTATTTACAGGTGAGAGGACTGAGGGCACAAAGTTAACTAACAGACCATGTTAATTCTGCCCCACAATTCATACAGAAGAGTAGAAAATTGAGGTTCACTGCACACACCTGAGCGTGTGTCCTAACACACACAAACGCACGCACGCACGCATACAGCTTTGATTATTTTTAATTTTTAACATTCCATTGTGAGCATATTGCTATGTTATTAAATATTCTTTAATAAATGCTTTTTAAAATGTATTCTCCAACATAAATATACTCTATTTAATCAATCATTTGTTGTCATATATCTCAATTATTTCCAATATTTAGGTCTAATAAATGATGTTGTGATGATTATTTGGATTCCTAGAAACAGAACTTTGAGTCAAAAATATGAAAACTGTCAAAATTCTTCCAGACAGATTGTGCCAATTTATGTTCCAATTTCATCCCATTGTTGCTAACATTTATTTCATCATTATCATCATTGTTATCATCATCAACCTTAACAATGGGGCAGGTGAAAATGGGCTCTTGTTTTATTTTGCTTTCCTTTGGCTAACAGTAAAATTAACCATTCTTTCATATGTTAGCCATTTCTATGTTTTATTTTGCAAATTTCTTTGCCAATTTTTCAACCGAGCTATTAGTCTTTTTTTTAGACTTTGTAAGAACTATTTATATACTAAGATTAATAACCTTTTATCATATCTGTTGCAAATATACTTTCAATTTGTCATTTACTTTTTTACTCTTGTAGTTTCTTTTTTAAACATATATTTGGAAGTTTGGTGTAGACAATTTCTTTTGTGATTTCTTTAATTGCTTTCAAACTTATGTAAGCATTACTCACTCTAAGATAATTTAGATAATCACTTACGTTTTCTTCTATTATTATAAAGTTTCTTATATTTAATGCTATAATCTATCTGAAATTTACTTGAGAAAAAGTTAAAGATCTAAAATGATTGTCTCCCAAGTAGTCATTTTTCTCAACATCAAGTATTAATCTAACTCTTTTTCATTGATTTGCAATACATCTTTTTATATCATGTCACTTTTATACCGATAGTAAGGTTGGTTTTACAATGATCAGTTATGTGTTTTTGATACTGGCTCGTTCTGAGCCAGTACCATACTGTAGCTTTAAAAGACATTTTAATACTATTAAAGCAAATGATGTTTTCTTGTTCTTTCAAATATTTCTTAGCTTTTTGGCTTATTATTCTTTCAGTTTTGTTTTAGAGTTGTCTTGTCAAATTACCAAAAGTTTCCACTGAGTTTAGATTATATTTTTGCTAGATCTACATATTAATTCAAGAAAACCTATTGTCTTTTCATTGTTTTTTCCTAACAAAAATATGTTATTTTTCTCCACTTATTCAAATCTTCTCTTACACAAAACTAATAAAAGTTTTGTAAGTTTCTTCATGAAAGTCCCACACAACTCTCATTGAGAACCATTCAGATGCAAGTTATGTTTTGTTTGCTTTTATCTTCAAACTGCTTATTGTGGGTACAAAAGAAACTGATTGATTTTTATATATTTACCTTGTGTATCTGGGAGTATATATTCAATAGCAATGTCCTCCGTTATTCTCAGGAAAATCATTGACAGCGAAAGAAGAGCTATGCTCCCCAGGGGCTCAGCTCTTCCCTCACTGTGGGTGTGGAGACGACCAGAAGGCACAAGGATGCCTGGTCCTCCAGCCATCCTCAAGTATCAGACACAGGGCAGTGGGGTGCCCAGGTGAAGGCCCCAGGGTAGGTGGGAGAGGAGATGGCAGTGAAGGAAGAACCATCTGAATGAAGGTGTGCCAGTAGATTAGCTACTGCCATGAGTATGTGGCTTTGGGAAGAGAAAAGAATGTCTAGAGAGAATTTCTGGAAAACTTTCTATGTAGTGGCATGTGTAACGCCTCTGGGTATGACAAGACTTCTTAAGAAATCCTACGGTAAAAAGCCACATGATTCTTCAAGATTCCTAGAGTCAAACTTTAGGTTTCCTTAGAACACACAGCTGTGCTAAGACTGAGCCACATGGGACCCTGAGATTATTGGGGTTACCATCCCTTTAGCCACTTTAGCAAGCCCTAATATAAATTCTAAGAGCTTCTCCATTGATTCTCCTTGTTTTCTAGATAGATGACTACATATCCTAAATATTTTTTCTCTTATTTTCAGTAGCTAAGAGGCTTTTTTCCCCCTACTTTATGAAATTTTGCCTTGGCCAGAAGTTCCAGGAAAATATTTTAAAAGATATCATCGATAGAGAATATCTTTGTCTTATTCTTATTTTAAGGTGGGTATTTATTACCAGGTTATGGAAATATCTTCTATCTCAAGTTTTCCAAGTTGTGTCAGGTTTTTTCCTCAAGAATGGATGTCTTCATGGTCATTTCAATGGAAAGGTAAGAAGAGGCATGTCTATGACAAACTGCTGCCATCACCAGTTATGACTTTGCTTGTTACAGACTACACATGTGAGTGGCTCTGACCCCTTGTAAAACTACACTCAAGGCAACACACAGCATACTGGAGGCTGAGAGAAGGAGAGGACCCCAGGCATCAGCTTTTTCGTCTCTCTGCAGAAGTAGAAACAGCCATCTGGAAAGGCAATTGATTTTGTGACTAACACCAGAAAGTTGGTCCTTCTGTGGCATTTCACTTCTGAGGAATCCGGATATTTATCCCAAATATTTTTGGCAAAAAAATTGCCAGAGCTCCAAGGAGGATTAAGCAGATGCTGCTGGCCTTTTTCATTCTCCTTGTTCTTCTCTGTTCTCTCTCCTCTTCTTTCTCCCTTTTTCTCTTCTCTCTTCCTTTTCCTACCCTCTCCCTCTCCTTCGTTTCTTCCCCTATCTCCTCTCTCCTCCTTACCCTTCTTTTCTTTCCTCTCCCCCTTCCAGACTCCCTTTAACTCTATCACTTCTTTCACTTCTTTACCCACCTCCCTGTCTTCAACTTCTCATCTTCCTTCATCATTTTCTCATTTTTCCTCCCTGCTCCTCCCTTTCTCTTTCTCTTCTCTCTACTTCTTTCTCATTTTCCACTTACAGTTTATTCTTTATTTTCTCTGTCTTTCCTACAAGAAAAATCAGTTAAAAGGAGAGAGAGAGAGGGAGAGAGGGAGAGAGAGAGAGAGAGAGAGAGAGAGAGAGAGAGAGAGAGAGAGAACATTATTTGATAACGTTTTGATTGCCAAAGACTGAAAGAGGCAAAGGCTATTTTATTACTCATTCAAAGGGCAGAGCCCACATTTCTCATCAAAGCTGGAGGAAAAGTTGCTGATTGCTGCTGCCCCTCGCACTTCAAGTAAGCTTGACACAAAGCCATAGAGTCAAGGGCAGAAGGACAGAAGGCAGGTTCTGACAGTCTCCTGCACAAAAAACTCCCCCTCTCTACTCCACCCAGCACCGCCCCCATGTGCTGCCCACATGCTCACTCCTTCCCCCTCCTCCACTCACTGCAGGTTATCTGACCTGACCACCTCTCCAGAGCCCCATGTACATGCACAGGCCTTCACTTGTCCTTCTCATCTCTATCCTTGGCCTATGATCTCCTCATCTTCACCTTCACAAATCCTCCCCAACCCACCAAGCTGAGTTTAAATCTCATCTCTTCTGAGAAGCCTTCCATGACAACCCCAGCTTTCAGAAATTTTCTATCTCTAAAATCCTACGAAGCCACAGGA
>NW_011888791.1:3729342-3736423 GCF_000151845.1 Pteropus vampyrus
TAGACTTTGTAAGAACTATTTATATACTAAGATTAATAACCTTTTATCATATCTGTTGCAAATATACTTTCAATTTGTCATTTACTTTTTTACTCTTGTAGTTTCTTTTTTAAACATATATTTGGAAGTTTGGTGTAGACAATTTCTTTTGTGATTTCTTTAATTGCTTTCAAACTTATGTAAGCATTACTCACTCTAAGATAATTTAGATAATCACTTACGTTTTCTTCTATTATTATAAAGTTTCTTATATTTAATGCTATAATCTATCTGAAATTTACTTGAGAAAAAGTTAAAGATCTAAAATGATTGTCTCCCAAGTAGTCATTTTTCTCAACATCAAGTATTAATCTAACTCTTTTTCATTGATTTGCAATACATCTTTTTATATCATGTCACTTTTATACCGATAGTAAGGTTGGTTTTACAATGATCAGTTATGTGTTTTTGATACTGGCTCGTTCTGAGCCAGTACCATACTGTAGCTTTAAAAGACATTTTAATACCATTAAAATGTCTTTTAATATTAAAGTTACTGTAGCTTTAAAAGACATTTTAATACTATTAAAGCAAATGATGTTTTCTTGTTCTTTCAAATATTTCTTAGCTTTTTGGCTTATTATTCTTTCAGTTTTATTTTAGAGTTGTCTTGTCAAATTACCAAAAGTTTCCACTGAGTTTAGATTATATTTTTGCTAGATCTACATATTAATTCAAGAAAACCTATTGTCTTTTCATTGTTTTTTCCTAACAAAAATATGTTATTTTTCTCCACTTATTCAAATCTTCTCTTACACAAAACTAATAAAAGTTTTGTAAGTTTCTTCATGAAAGTCCCACACAACTCTCATTGAGAACCATTCAGATGCAAGTTATGTTTTGTTTGCTTTTATCTTCAAACTGCTTATTGTGGGTACAAAAGAAACTGATTGATTTTTATATATTTATCTTGTGTATCTGGGAGTATATATTCAATAGCAATGTCCTCCGTTATTCTCAGGAAAATCATTGACAGCGAAAGAAGAGCTATGCTCCCCAGGGGCTCAGCTCTTCCCTCACTGTGGGTGTGGAGACGACCAGAAGGCACAAGGATGCCTGGTCCTCCAGCCATCCTCAAGTATCAGACACAGGGCAGTGGGGTGCCCAGGTGAAGGCCCCAGGGTAGGTGGGAGAGGAGATGGCAGTGAAGGAAGAACCATCTGAATGAAGGTGTGCCAGTAGATTAGCTACTGCCATGAGTATGTGGCTTTGGGAAGAGAAAAGAATGTCTAGAGAGAATTTCTGGAAAACTTTCTATGTAGTGGCATGTGTAACGCCTCTGGGTATGACAAGACTTCTTAAGAAATCCTACGGTAAAAAGCCACATGATTCTTCAAGATTCCTAGATTCAAACTTTAGGTTTCCTTTTAGTACACCTCTGTGCTAAGACTGAGCCACATGGGACCCTGAGATTATTGGGGTTACCATCCCTTTAGCCACTTTAGCAAGCCCTAATATAAATTCTAAGAGCTTC
Source organism: Pteropus vampyrus (assembly GCF_000151845.1). Lineage (NCBI taxonomy): Eukaryota > Metazoa > Chordata > Mammalia > Chiroptera > Pteropodidae > Pteropus > Pteropus vampyrus. The sequence continues at coordinate 3,730,856 of NW_011888791.1, forward strand.
TCCATTGATTCTCCTTGTTTTCTAGATAGATGACTACATATCCTAAATATTTTTTCTCTTATTTTCAGTAGCTAAGAGGCTTTTTTCCCCCTACTTTATGAAATTTTGCCTTGGCCAGAAGTTCCAGGAAAATATTTTAAAAGATATCATCGATAGAGAATATCTTTGTCTTATTCTTATTTTAAGGTGGGTATTTATTACCAGGTTATGGAAATATCTTCTATCTCAAGTTTTCCAAGTTGTGTCAGGTTTTTTCCTCAAGAATGGATGTCTTCATGGTCATTTCAATGGAAAGGTAAGAAGAGGCATGTCTATGACAAACTGCTGCCATCACCAGTTATGACTTTGCTTGTTACAGACTACACATGTGAGTGGCTCTGACCCCTTGTAAAACTACACTCAAGGCAACACACAGCATACTGGAGGCTGAGAGAAGGAGAGGACCCCAGGCATCAGCTTTTTCGTCTCTCTGCAGAAGTAGAAACAGCCATCTGGAAAGGCAATTGATTTTGTGACTAACACCAGAAAGTTGGTCCTTCTGTGGCATTTCACTTCTGAGGAATCCGGATATTTATCCCAAATATTTTTGGCAAAAAAATTGCCAGAGCTCCAAGGAGGATTAAGCAGATGCTGCTGGCCTTTTTCATTCTCCTTGTTCTTCTCTGTTCTCTCTCCTCTTCTTTCTCCCTTTTTCTCTTCTCTCTTCCTTTTCCTACCCTCTCCCTCTCCTTCGTTTCTTCCCCTATCTCCTCTCTCCTCCTTACCCTTCTTTTCTTTCCTCTCCCCCTTCCAGACTCCCTTTAACTCTATCACTTCTTTCACTTCTTTACCCACCTCCCTGTCTTCAACTTCTCATCTTCCTTCATCATTTTCTCATTTTTCCTCCCTGCTCCTCCCTTTCTCTTTCTCTTCTCTCTACTTCTTTCTCATTTTCCACTTACAGTTTATTCTTTATTTTCTCTGTCTTTCCTACAAGAAAAATCAGTTAAAAGGAGAGAGAGAGAGGGAGAGAGGGAGAGAGAGAGAGAGAGAGAGAGAGAGAGAGAGAGAACATTATTTGATAACGTTTTGATTGCCAAAGACTGAAAGAGGCAAAGGCTATTTTATTACTCATTCAAAGGGCAGAGCCCACATTTCTCATCAAAGCTGGAGGAAAAGTTGCTGATTGCTGCTGCCCCTCGCACTTCAAGTAAGCTTGACACAAAGCCATAGAGTCAAGGGCAGAAGGACAGAAGGCAGGTTCTGACAGTCTCCTGCACAAAAAACTCCCCCTCTCTACTCCACCCAGCACCGCCCCCATGTGCTGCCCACATGCTCACTCCTTCCCCCTCCCCCACTCACTGCAGGTTATCTGACCTGACCACCTCTCCAGAGCCCCATGTACATGCACAGGCCTTCACTTGTCCTTCTCATCTCTATCCTTGGCCTATGATCTCCTCATCTTCACCTTCACAAATCCTCCCCAACCCACCAAGCTGAGTTTAAATCTCATCTCTTCTGAGAAGCCTTCCATGACAACCCCAGCTTTCAGAAATTTTCTATCTCTAAAATCCTACGAAGCCACAGGATTCCAGCACTGGAGGAAACTAAAACTCACCTAGCCCAGCATCTGCCCAACCAGAATACTTCTGGGACTTCAGGAAGCTAAATTACTTACATGAGCAAACAATATCTATTAGTCCTTAGTAGTGAGAAAAAATAAAAATATATCCTCTGTGACTGAGAAATCATATATTATATTCTTTCCCATCGTTTCTCAGTTAAAGTATAAGCTTCTCAAAGTCAAGAATTACAACTGAGCATTCTTTTTATTTCCTAAATTGGCCAACATTAGCCAAACACATAGTAAACACTCAACAAGAACTTGAATGAATAAATAAATGAATGAATGATGGCCAAATGAATGGAGTAAGTAACTGAATAAATGTGGCAAGTATGTAAACAAATGAATGATTCAGAGAGTGACAGAATAAATGAATGACTGTAGGAACAAATCATTAAGCTGTTGTTTTAATAACTCAGCTAGGGTAAGAAATGACAAGGAAATGTCTTTAGCAATGATTCTCTTCTTAACAATGGAGAAATCTGAAACAAGGCTGAGGACAGGCTGAGGCTGGAAGGTGTTGGAGTGAAGAGCAAAAAGCACTAATTTAAAATCCAAACACCTGGGTTAGGTCCCACACATGCCTCTCACATAACATTACAGTAGTCCCTACCTGCCTCCCTCTCAGTGTTGTTTGAGATCAAATGAGATCATGGACAGGAAAGTGCCAAACTCTAAAGTATTGCATATATGCCTTATTGTGCCTTTTAATCACTATACGAGGTCAAAGGAAGTCAATGGTGGACCAGGTTTTGTCTGTTTGGGAGTGGAACCAGGGCCACATTGTAACCGGGAGAGCCCATATCCACACTGGTGCTGCCTATCTCAAGCCTAGGCTGCTCTCCAAACTGCAGACACTCAGGACAAGAAGAGACGCACAAGGGCAGTGGAACGCTAAGGTTGACCTGGGACTTGCTCTTGGGAAGGGCTGCAGACAGGAAAGGCTTCTCATCTCCTGTGTACCACCCACAATGGAAATGTTGGGTGCCCTCCTGGACCCAGCCCTCCACTCTCACCCACACCCCCCTTTGGACTGTGGAACTTTCAGCACCTGTGTTTTGCTGAAGCACACTTCTGAGTATACTGGGCAGAGGAAATGGAAACCTTGAGGCCTGATTCACACTTACCAATACTCAGAAAGTCCCTGAAACAGCCTCCACGATGAGGACTCTCCTACCCATCCAGCTGCCCCAGCCTTGTGAAGGATGTCCCAATTCGCTGATGGTAGCCATGTGGAAGGCACAGCCATGGGGAGCCCTGAGGAACAGCCCCCTCGCTGTAGCCATGACAGCTCATATATTTCACCAGAGTCTTGGACCCCAGATGTCAGCTACACCAGAGGTTTTCAAGTACTTTTTAAGCAATGGAAATCTCTCTTTGATTAGAAGCCCTCATGAAACCCCAGTCATTAGAACAGATATAAGTAGAGATGCCTCCAGTTGGATTGGGGATAAAAAGCCTTGAATCCCTCGTTCTTCTCCATCACCCACCCTCCACATACTTATAGTCAGGTACCACCCATTGAAGGCACCTGAGACATTTCTACAAATTTCTAGGACAGTGCCAAACACAGAACTCTTTTTAAAGATGGGTAAGACAAGTCTGAGCCAAGATCAAGCAGCACATTAATGGTAGAAGTAAGGCCGGAATCCTTGCTCCATCTGCCAGCCCAAGACCCATGCAGAAGTAGAAGGGCTATGCCCATGGTAATTACATTCTGAGTCAGAGTGGAATGGTGAAGAAGCACCAATAGGGGTTGTCAGGCCATCTGCTTGGATGATATGGTCTTACTCCATAGACTGCTCTTAATTTCAACTGTTGTAAGAGTGTATTGGAATCTTGGGTTACAGATGGAATCAATTAATCAGCAGGAGCATGACAGCCAGGGGCCTAGGTTCTAGCTTCTACTCTAACTCTTACCTGCCAGAGACCTTAGGTCAATGGCTGACCTGGGTTTGACTCATGGTCTCTAAGATCCCTTCCAACTTCAGTACTTCATACACAGGTAATGAGGTGAAACTTTATTACCGACAGTCAGTAAGAGAATTTCTCTAAGGAACGAAAGGTCGTTACTTGGGGAGATACCCTAAGGTCTGAAGGCATTAATGTGTGCCACATCCAAGACCATGTGAGAAAAGGCCAACTTGCTCTGCAGAAAATTAGTAAATAATTGGGGATTCCTTAAAAGGGGGAAAGGGAGAAGGGAAAGGGAGAATCAAAGAAGGGGGGAATTAGGGAGCAGAAGATGATGCAAAGCTGTAAGTTAACTGGAGTAGAAAGCAAGAGAGAAGTATCTGGTGGTGAGGTGGTCAGAAGGGTATTTTAAGGATGGAAACACGTAATGTTCAACTTGAACTTGTTTGCATTGCCATGATGTAAGTCCTTCCTTCATTCTCACCCCCACTCCACCTTGTATCTTCAAATAAATCTGCCTCACCCACAAATTCTTTGTACCAGCAGGTTATTCTATGGAAAATGAGAAGAGGCTGAGCTTCCCGTCTGGGTCCATGCGCTGTGAGATGAAGATAGTAGGTGTGAAAGCAAGAGTCTGAGGCAGCAAGAGCAATCGAATGTGTATCTCCTAGGGAGTCTGAGAAATCTTGGGGCCACTGAATCACCAAGGGGAAGGAATTTTGAGGAGGTCTATGTCAATCATATCTGGATCTCAAGAGACAGAGAAGACACCATGTAACAGATAAGCTGTTCTGAACCATATGAAATATTTATGTTGTACCTACCATATGTCCAGTCATGAGCGCTGGTCTGTGAGAACTCAGAGAAGAGAGAAGCAATGGTGATTACATTTTAGTGTGTCTAAGTAGGGACAACCTTGGTGCTTGCTAAAGATGAAAGTTCCTAGGCTCCACATCACAGATTCTGATGCAATAGGACTTGGCCAAACATTAGGATGAGGTGGTGATATGATCCCAGCCCTCAAGGAGTTTACAATGTAAACTTTAGTAACAGGATTCACCTGCAGGCTCCTGGCCATCTTCTGGCCTCTATTACTTCCTGTTGGTCAAGAGGCCCAAGACCGGGCTCTGAACAATTAATCTTGGCAAAGAGCCTTGGAATCTGAGCTCCAGACAGCCAACACTGCTGTCACTGGCAAAGAAATTCTTCTCTGCCAATGTGAGCCCTTGAAATGCCGTACCTTCTAGATGGAAAAACTCATTGATTTGAGCTCTAAAACCCATGGTACATGCCTAATCTCGTGTGCACAGTGTCTCAGCCTGTTTCCAGGACCTGATTCCTTTCCATCTGGGACCAATGATTTCACCTGTCTTTCTCTGCCTCGGCTGGCTTCTTTGGAATAACCTTAGCCACCTTGCCTTACCCTCTCCTAGAACTTCTCTCTGACACAGTTGAGTTGAGAGAAATAAGACAATGTTAGAAGACAGAAAGGAATTGATACAACCACTATGGAAAACAGTATGGAGGTTCCTCAAAAAACTAAGAGGTGATCTACCATATGATCTACCAGCAATCTCTCTACTGGATATTTTACCCCTAAAGACTTGAAAATTCATATCCAAAAAGATATTTGCACACCAATGTTCATAGCAGCATTATTCACGGTGGCCAGGACATGGAAGCAACCGAAGTGTCCCATGATAGAGGATTGGATAAAGAAGCTGTGGTACATATATACAATGGAATATTACTCAGCCATAAGAAGAGATGAAATACTGCCATTTGCGATAACATGGATGGAACTCGAGATAATCACGCTAAGCGAAATAAGCCAGACAGAAAAAGTAGAAAACCACATGATATCACTTATATGTGGGATATAAACCTGAAAGCAACAAACAAACAGGACAAACAAAAAGAGATTATTGGACATGGACAGTAGACTAGTGGTTGCCAGACGGTAGGGGGGACAGAGGAGGGAGACAAGGTAAAAGGGGCCAAATATGTGGTGACAGAAAGAAATCTAACTGTGGGAGGTGAACACACAATGC
>NW_011888791.1:3737373-3767978 GCF_000151845.1 Pteropus vampyrus
CACCAGGAAGTCAGTCCAATGGGAGGGAAAGAGCTCTGTGTACTCCGTGGTTATTGAGGATGACTTAAAAGGAAATAGAAATGGAAAAAAGAAATCAGAGTTTGTTCACTCATTCATTCATTCATTCATGCAATAGACATGTGCCAAGGCCCTTCTGCGTAGGGATACAAGCCTAAGTGAGCTCAGCCTTTTTTTCAGGAGCATACCATCTAGTAGAGGGTGAAATTTTTCCTTGAAAGTTGATGAGATTCTGAGCAGTCAAAAGCTGGTGGAAAGACAAAAATGTGGAAGCAAACGGTAGGCTCAAGAGCCAGTGGATTGACCAACCTGAGTAGAATAGAAGTATATGGAAACACATTTTAATCTGGCAGATATTTTCTGTGCTCTGAACTAGGCCTGGGCTAGGTGCTGGGGACATAAAAGCAAATAAGGCAAATCTCTGTCCTGAATTGCTTGAGCCTATATTATCATCTAGAAAGTGCAAGGGGGCCACATGGCAGACACCTCCTCTCACAAAGCATTGCAGGCAATCAGCATGGATTACGCAGCAAATCCAGAAGTCTCACCTTCCAGCAAAAGGACTGGTCTGCCGCTGCTGTAAAGATAGCCACGGGTAGGGAGGGCTCCAGCCACCTGACAAGAGATGAAATTTATTTTAAACAGATAATCTCCCTGCCCTGCAATTAGGTCTCTGGCTCTGCCTGGAGGAAACAGAGCTTTAATGAAAACAGCCCAAGAAAAACAAATAGCTGGGCAGGTGCTCTTGAAGACTTTCTAACCTACACGTACAAGCATAAAGCACCTACAAAGGCAGGTGGATGTAATCCCAGACTATGTTGCTTTCTTTTGAAAAATGACCCTAGTCAGAGCAGTCAAGAGGGAAACTCCTTTCTCAGATGTGTACAGTGAAGGCTTCTCAGGTCAGGGCCAGGGGATCGAGGTGGTTTTAGGTGGTGATGTTTTAAGCCAGGAAGGTAGTGTGGGGTCATCAGCCAGAGCTGAAGAACAACTTGTTGATGGGGTGAGGAACTTTGAGGACAACATCCTGACCTGAGATTCAGAGAAAGCCTGGCCCCAGTTCTGCTCCAATAAGCTGTGTGACTTTGGACAAGTCCCTTTCCCTCTCTGGTCCCACTCCTCAGTTCGCCACCTTACTCTCCATGCTGGGCCAGTTTCTATAATTATAGATTAAGAAATTGTTACTTTTAAAGAAGTAGAGGTCAAGGACAAGGAACAAGAGTTGAGGCCATGGACAAAGCAGGAGCTTCCAGAAGCAGATCCTGATCTTTGGCTAACATAACTGGAGGTTGCTAGAAAATGGAGTCGTGGCAGGTGGAAGTTCTCGAGAGTGGTTTCCCTAGAAACAGATTGTATGGAGCAGGATGTCCTTTTCATTTGGTTTGGGATGGGGCTTGGCTTCTACCTCCCACCAAACAGCTTGAGGCTGAAATAAATCCTCTGTATGTGCTGACCATTCTCTGAGACCCTCCGACACGTCCTGGGAGATGCTGAAGAAATGAAAATCAGAGAAGGACCTATACGTCCAGCTTTGCTTCAATTCAGAGGAGGAGGAGAGGAATCCAAGGACTTTCTCTCCACCTCTTTGCCAGTAGATAGTTTTTTAAAAACTACCTCCTTTGGGGGTTCCCACGGTCATCTCAGAGCCAGTGGAACTGAGTCTGCCCCACAGCCTTGCCTGCCCTTGCATTCAGTGCTCACTGATACGTTTTGAGCCCTTTGACTTGCCTCCTCAGGCCTCAACCTTGAACCCACTCTGTGAATTAGATTTTGCTCAAAACACAGTGTTCCCAGAAGCTGGACAAAGGTCAGGAATGCTTGCTTTTGAAAAGTCTCCCCATTGTTTCTCTCCATTGCCCTGTTTCATGTCCTTGCCAGAACCCGAAGCCTTGATCTCCTGTCCAAGAGGGTCTGGGTGATGGCCAAGCCTGATGTCAACCAACTGTCAAACCAGTGTCCATGCCTCCATAAGTGACTTATCACCAGGTCTCTTCCCTGTGGTAAATGCAGAACTTTGGACAGGAGTCCAGGGTTAGGTGGGAGGGAACTCACTATCTGTGGGAACAGAATATCTGATTCTGTAGAGGAAGGAGGAAATTCCCCCTCCTTGGGAGAACACTACTGACCTTCAGCCCAAGGGAGCATGTCCCAGGTATAGACTGGAAAGTAGCCCGAGAGGGCATCTTTGAACTCAGAAGTATTTTTAAAAGTAATAATGCAGGTAAAACTAGAAGGCATTCAAAACACGATTGGAAGAAAGAGTGAGAGTGATCAAGAAAGGGAGAAGAGACGAGAGTAGAGGGAGAGAGGAAGGAAGAAAGCGAATCATGTTACTTCCTAAGGGATCAGTTTCATCATCTGTAAAATGTGAATACTATCAGCTCCATCAGGCTTGCTGTGAGAATTAGAAGGCATCCGATACAAAGCTGACACTCCAAAATATCAAGAGGTGAAGGAACAGCCTGGCGACGCACTCACAAGAGACAGAGCCAAGATTGCAGCCCAGGGAGATCTGACTCTAAAACTCACAATAAACTACTGCACCTTCTTAGAGATAATGTCACTGAGGTAATGTCATTTAGTCACATGGTCTTTTCAGACAACGTGATAACTCTCACCCAGGGGTGCTCAGAATTCCCCGCAGACCCCAAATAATAAGCCAGGGGAAAACCAGCTCATGCCGGGACTCACCAAAGGAAATAACCTGTTGAGAGATTGGGAAGGAGGTAGGGAGAAACCAGTAAACCCCAGGTTTCTCTTCAGGCCCCTGCCACCTAATAACTTCAAGCCACAAAGGTACTTTGTTTTGATTCACGACCCAGGAGCCTCCCAGTCTTCATAGCCTTCCCACACCCCAAGTACCATATAAGTTCCCACATGTTTTTCTTTTTCCTTTAACTGTCTCAGTGCCAGCACAGAAATCCCCCGGGCCTCCCTTGTATCATCAGGAGCTGATCAGCAGGCCCTATAGTCACTCAGGGTCACCTATGTTAGGCAGAAAGGTAGGGAGCCCAGGGTCCAGCTCTGGAGCATGTGAGACTATGGTCAGATTTTGGGCTCTGTCTTTCTGCAGTGCTAGTTTATCAATATATGCAGGAAGAAATGAAAGACTTCCCAATCAAGGTCAAAATTAACATAATTTGTATAATTCCCAGGACACGACAACTTTAATTTCTTTTAAAATGTGCGGTCGAGACAATAAGGATTCTCTTCCCTACACTAAAAGAGACAGGAGTGACCTGGAAACTTCCTGGGGTAGGGGATGAGAGCATTTTGGCTGAGGGCATCCATGTCACAGGCACTGGATCTTTAGATCTATTTGATCCTCCAGGCCACCCACAGGAGAGGTGGGACTTTGTCTCTTTCAGGTGCGAAAACTGAAACTCCAAGAATATAAATGATTTACCCAAGGACACACCAGATTCCCACTTAATGCTGCTGACATTCAAAGTCATATTATCATTACCTTTTTTCCTAGGTTTTTAAAGTCTTCCCAAACAAGACCCAATCTCTTCCCTCTCTGCCTAAGATCATGGTGCTCTTAAAATCTCCTGGATCTAAAGTCCTCTGCCAGCTATGCACTTAATTAAAGATGAAGATAGAGCACTCCTGGATTTGTTTTCAAGATCCCTGTAGAGGAGCAAATGTTAGTCAATGATCAGGACTGAAAACATTTTCAGTGTTCTATTAAAGTTTATCAAAATCGATGTGCCAATTAGCAGCCCAGCACTAGTCCGGGCCCATGCCAGGCATGTTGCAGGATTCAAATGAAGTCCAAGAAGATGTTCTTATCAACGTGGTTGGTTAGATAAGGCGTAGGAAACAGCAGAGACCAATGTGTGATGGTTTTTACACACAAGTGTACAAAAACTTGGCTCTACCACTGCCTGACATCGGGCAAGTGTTTTCATCTCTGAGGCTCCATTTCCTCATCTGCAAAATGGGAAAAATGATGCTTTCTTCTTACAGAGTTATGAGGTTTACTCAAGGCAATCTGTGCAGCACAGTGCCAGCGGAACAAGTTCTTAATAAATGCTAGTTAACATTGTTGTGGTTGCAAGGGAGGCTGGGAACTAATATTTTTTAAGCAGCTCCTATGCACCCAAGACATTCGAGAAATTTTCAATCCTCAATCTAGTTAGTCCTCTATTATTATCTTCATTTTCTAGATGAGAAAACTATAGTTCAGTGACTCATCACACAATTATTCAGTAACAAAGTGAAGAGTTGGAGTCAGGTCTGTCTGATATTAGGATAGATACGAACAATAAGCTCAAACAAACAGGTTTTTACTTTTATTTCCAGTATTGCTGGGACCCTGAAATCTCTAGGATGTCCTGAACCAAGGTGTACGATAGAACATTCTGTGATGATGGAAATGTTCTAACTTACACTGGCCAAAACAGGAGGACACTTCACCTGAAATGTGGTTAGTGTGATTAAGGAAATGAATTTTTAATTTTATTTAATTTTAGCTCATTTAAATTTAAATAGCTGCACATGCTAGTGGCTGCCTCATTGGACAGCAGAGGTCTAGACTACAGCTCTGCCACCCTCTTTAAACTTGCATCCAAGCCCCTGCTGACCCATTCCAACATCTCTTTGATGATGAGTCACTTGCTCAGGCCTGCCTGGCCCTGCATTCCCAACTCACATCCCATTTCAATCCCTACCTCTGGCCCCTTGGATCTGGTGACACTTCCTCCTCCAGTGCTCTTGTTTCCTATTGCTTCCAGCGAAAACATCCCAAACCAGGTCCGGGACCCTTCGATCTTCATCTTTACTTTAATATCCACCCCTTCAAATCTACCAACACCTCAGATCCAGATCCAGATACCCTGGAGGAGTGAGGAATGAAGGGAAACAAAGAGACAGAATGTTCAAAACTGAGAAATCCCAGGATATTTGGTTGTTTCCATATGAGAAATACAAAGAAAATTAGTTAAATTGCCTGCTTCAGGGAGCTTACACAGTAAATGATACACTGAAAATACAAGAGAGAGAGCAATATCCTTGCAGTAAGCACAATGCAAAGAAGCAGTACAGCTCCTCAAGGCCAAATGTGCTCCCCAAGCTCAGAGAAGAGAAAGGCCTCTCTGGGCTGGTTTCCCAGGGGTGATCCTAGGAGAACATGGAGGGCTGCCCTCCTTACACAGGCTCTGGCCTCCTGCATCCGGCTCTCACCTAGAAGGGCTGTCTGAGGGACATCTTGTCCTCCACCTTCAGGGAATGGATAGAAGGAGGAAAGAACAGGGCCCTGCATTCCTCTGGAGTCCTCTCTGCCAGGCAGAGGGTTAGCAGTGACCAAGTTCCTCTATTGAAGTCCATTGCTCCTATCAGGTAGTCCGCACTTGCAGGCATGGTACTCTTGTCCCTTCTGGCCAGGGACAAAGCAGCTCCATTCCGTTAGGCCCAGAATGCTGCAACATCTCTTGTTGCCTCCCCTGTGTCCAAGCCACTCCCTTAAACATTCCCTTCCTTAACACTCTTCAGTCCCCCTTTCTGATGCATCATCATCCATTTCTTGCCAGAACCGCAAATGATACAGGGTCTATGCTGGGTCTTAAAGGATGAGTGAGATTGAGGCAGGCAGAGAAAAAGAGAAACTCAGCAAAGCAGGAGGACACTAAGGCAGAAGAGTCAACGTCCTGCTCCGGAGGGCAAGGCCAGCGGGTTGGAGAGGGGTTCTGGGTGGGGCAGCTGGAGCTGAAGCTGGGGCCAAGCTCTGGAGCCCTTCATCACCAGGAGTTAGGGCTGTGAGAGTAGGAAACCAAAGGACCCACATCGAACCAGGATGATGCACTGTTTCAGGGGCCCTCGTGTATTGAAAGTTTCTATGAAACCAGCTATGGTTATCACATAGGCGACTGGCTTTTAAGAGTCTCATGAGCTAGCCAGGTGACCGCTGGTGAATAAACAAAGCCACACTTGAATAGACTCCCGCTCTGGCTTCCTTAGTGATCAAGTGAGTAAAATTCCATTAATATTTGAGTATGTCTATCCTGTATCCAACGACATATGGAGTCATAAATACATACTTCTGTCTGTTAGACAGGAACGTTCAAATCCTGCCTCTTGGTATCTTATTAGCTAAGCAAATGCAAGGACATATTATATAGTACATAAGTATAAATATATCATCGTGATCACCATATTTGTCAATTTCCCCCTGCATAATTCAAATCTACTTTAGTTTGGGGGAAAATATTTTATACCATATGCCATTTGAACAGAGTATGGCATGTCTAAATCCTATTTGCAATGAGAATGGGCTATTCTTTGGCAATAACTTGCAAATCTCAGGAAAGCATATTGACCTCTGCTGCCTCTATAGCCAAGAGATTGTGGGCACCTTGGCTGATATTTGCAAAGATGGAGCTGTCAGAGCCACTGTTGCTCCCTTAGCTGAAGGAATACGGAATTCTTTAATGGAATCATGCATTCGTACAGAGAGAACTATGCTAATACTTTAAAAGATAGATGAAAGTTTTCTAAGTATATTTCTGAGCTAAGAGAAAGAAAGACTGCTTTAGCTGAAATTTTTCCAAGATACCATGATAATGAAAAGATTTTTGCGTCATTTGCTCCCACTGGTTTATTTGCTGAGTGCCAGGATAACAATACTTTGATCTTTAGCAGCATTTTTTAAAGAAAGATTTTACAATGCTTGTTCTTTTTTTTTCAGGTAGTTGAAAACATTAATTACCTAAATAGACCTAAGATTTCAAGATTAAGTGCAATTGCTGACTTGTTTGTATTTTCTTCCTCCATCTTAATTCATTCATGTGAATCAAAAGTCCACTGTGAAGAACACACTGAATGTGAAACATAAATGTTCCAGTGACCCATTTAAAGCATTACCAATTAAACTACTGCTTCTTGAAAATCATTAGCCAATTAAATTGACAAATTTTAAAGTATCTGTATATTTGCCAAGGGAGTATAGAATGATACAGCATGCCTACACATTTCTCTGTAGAATGTTATCTGTTCATTTTATTTTTGACAATTCCTGCCTCTGTATCTTAAGCAGAACATTCTTTATCCAAATTAAAACCAATTAAAAACTATTTAAGGAACATTCTGTGACAACAACGTTTAGCAAAATTAACACCACTCACTGCAGAAACAAGGCAGCAGAAGTTGAGAAACTTATCGATGATTTAATTTCACTAATGCCAAATCACGACGGACACATTTGAAATTTGCTTCTAGTTTTCAAGTTTATTTGTGTTGACTGAATATCTCTAGCTGTTAACGTGTTTTACTTTAGAGTACAAGTTTGGAAGTTTGCTTAGTTATTTTTCTATTATATCAGGAGAGAATGATACTATGAAATGAATAAAGAAAACACAGATCCTAAAGGGTAGAGAATACCTTGCTTTCCAAGCAAAGCAGTGTCTCTACCATCCCAGGTGGAGGAAGGAAGTTTTTCTCCTTGCTCAGCAACAAGTCTAGCCAATTAGAACCATTGCAAGTCAGCCAATGAGAAGCCATTATCAGCCTGAGCTCTCACTTTCCTCCCATGGAGTTCATGCAAAGCATCCCCTCCCAACATCCTCCTTTCACTCTATAAAGTAACATTCTTCTCCTTTGTTTGCTGGACTTGCCTATAGTTTTTCCTATAGCACGCCAGTCCTGAATTGCAATTTTCTACTATTCCCAAACAAACCTGTTTTGTTGTTGTTTTTTTGTTGTTGTTATAAAAATGACTGGCTATTTTTAAGGTCAATAATATTTAGTAATCAATACAGTTTCTTATTTTATTGTACATAGGGAAGGTGCCACATTAAACTTCTACTCTGAACCCATTTTTACGGATTATGACATTGTATTAAAGGAGAATCTAAAATGGCAATATTTATACAGCAAATAGCAAAAACTATACCATTACAGTTCTTCAGAAGCGAAAAAGAAGAAAACTGAGTGCTCCATCTGTGCTAGGAAATGTATCATGCATTTTACTACATTATTAATTTTCATTTTCCCAACAACTTTGAAAGGCAAGAATGTTTATCACCTTTTTACAAGTGAGAGGACCATCACTCAAGGAGGTTAAGTAACTTGCTCAAGGCCAGGTGATGTGGCCATATTTCACCCTGGGTCTGTCTGGCTTCAAAACCCTCTCATAAGGGCAGAGAGGATCATTCCCATGAACCCAAGATCATGGGATGTTTCCTGCCTGCCTAATGACCATCTCAAATAGTGAAGCTGGGGGTCACTGAGGCAAAACTTGGCCTTCTGATATGATCTGAGGGCACATTTGGCATCAGTCCAATTCCTTGGCACAGCTCCAAGAGCGTCCCCATTTGAGTTGAGGGCACTCGAAACATTAGCTCCATGATTAGACTTGTGAGTTAGGTGCTCAAAGGGACAGCCTGATGCAGGGGAAAGACTTAAGTATATGAATCCCAGCTCTGCCACATATAGACCTTGAGCTAGGCACTAAAACCCACTGCACCTGTAAAAAAAAAAAAAAACTTTTCTGTAATGGGTGACAGGGGTGGGAAATAACCTATCCAACATTAAAAGGCTATCTGGTGGAGTAAATTAAATGATCTGTGAAAAATCCTTGAAAAAGAGCATGTACACAGAAGGTGCTTAATGAGTATCGGTTGCACGTGAAAGCTATTAAGTCTGCCGTGAAGGGGCACTGCCCCAGGTTCAGAGTGCTGCTTTAGATCCTTGCTGTTCAAAGTGTGGTCCATAGACTGACATCATCAGCATCACCTGGGGGTTGTTAGAAATGCAGAATATTGGGCTCTACCCCAGACCTACTGATTTCAAGTCTGTGTTTTTAACAAGATTCAAGTGTACACATTCAAGTTTGAGAAGCACTGCCTTAAGCCTCCAGGTCTAGCTTTCTCCAGCAATTCACTTTTCCGTTATCCCTTATCACAAAAATAGAATCGAAAGGGTTTTTGAAGATCATCCAGTGGAGTGGTGAATGCATGGCATAGATGCTGCCATTCCCTTCCCAGCAACCAAGGCAGACATTACTAATCAATCAGAGAATTCTTTTTCACTGAGCTCAGAAGCAGCTGCATTATTCTTCACAACTCACTCTGGGAATGCACTCTGTCTCTTGGAGTTAATATAGATATGAAACCTTACTATCCCTGCCATGCTTTATTTATAGTTGGGCCTTATCTCCAGTTTAAGCCTGTTTTCCCAACTTTACATCTAATTTAACATTGATCCCCTACAAAAGTGTTTGATAAATTATATGGTTACACTAAACAGAAAGGTAGTGCCACCAAGGTTAAATGATGTCCCCGAAGTAGAAAATTCTATTCCTCTGGTTCACTCTTCTGTTTTTGTCCCAGTCCCTCTCTGTTCCACCATCCATATCAATGTTTTAAACCAAGGGAGGGAAGACTTGAAACCTCACAAAGAACCTATGAGTTATGCACTCAAAAGCCAACGTTAGAAAGACACTAGAAACTTTTTTAAATGCTCTGAGACCTCGAACCACACTCCTGTGTGCCCTGGCAACTGAGTCCTGTCTCCTGCTGGGAGTCGGAGCCAGGATCTCCACCACCAGGAGAGAATGGCGTGCCAAGCCAGCCTCTCTCCTGTGGCCTTCACCCAGTTTTCCAGATGCCTGCCTCAAACGTTATGTGCAAAGAACTCCAAAGTGGAAGTGCTTTTCTGAACTTAATTTTTGTTTGCATGTAATAGGAGATTGATGCCCCCACTAAACAGTTGTGCCAATCAGCCAGCGGGAAGTTGCCCATGTTTTTAGAAGGCAAATCATTAAGAACTGGAATACAGTGTAGGCATACATATCGGCTGGATCCAATTTTAAGTGAAAATTTATGGTAAATTCTTGTAACCACATTAAGGGCCATTGTCATTCACTTGAAATCGGTTTAACATGGAAACCATCGTGAGTTCATGGAATATAAATATTTGTCTATATTTTTTTGCCAGTACCCCAGAGAGACTAGAAAATGTTGGCAGATTGGTGTTCTATAAACACGCTTACAAAGGGGGAAAAATAAAGAACCTGACTCTTGTTGGGTTAAACTATTTGTCAACTTTTCCATTTCCTCAGTCAGAAGATAATTAAACAGTAAGCAGATGTCAGAATCTAATTGGTTCAAGGAAAGATTGCTCAATGACTTGTGGTGCTTGTAATTTTTATGTACCGTCTGTAAACAGTTTGGTCGATACGAGAAGCAGAAAGTCACCCAGTTAGTTTTTCTCTCCATGGTGGCAGAGGCTCTCCCAACAAGCAAGAAAGTTCCCAAAACAGTGCTTTGGACATATCAGAACGGAGAGTATCTTTGGATTTTCAGAAGAAGAGAAGAGGGAAAAAAAGAGAGGGAGAAATAGAGCAGAGATGGTGGGGAAGATGGAGGCGAAGAAGGGAAGATGGAGATGAGGAAAGGGACAAGTTGAAAGGAGAGAGGAAAAGAATAGGGGAAGATTCATAGAAAGGCAGCATTTGTGCAAGGGGTGGGGACCAAGTATGATCCAATCAAAAGAACTTGGTCTTCAGAGTCAAGCTCACTGTTTGATTCCATCACCTCCCACCTGTGGGACGCTGGACCATTTCTTGACCTCCTTGAAGGCAGTCCCTCATTAGGCAATTGAATATAATAATCTCTGCTCTGGTTCCATTATAGGCTTGTTGTGAAATATAAAGAGTAAGAAATATGGAAGTCTCAAAATTATAAAACACTATGCAATTGCTTTAATTTGCCTAAAAGAATGGAGAGAAACTGGGTGAGAATTTAAACAAAGTGAGGTCTGTGGTAGGTGAGGGAGAGTTCTCCCTGTTTTGTGTTATGGTCTATTATTAAGGGTCCTACAGCAGTGCTGCTTGGAATCTAACGTGTTTCAGGGTTCAGTAAAACAGCTGTTTCAGATGCTACCACAGAGCCATGTTTCTCTCGAAAAATACACATGCACACACATGTGTACCCACGTGTACACTGATCTTTGTGAGATTCAAATATGAATACAGGGAGCCAGGTAAGAGACAGGTTTGAGAAACAATCACCATGCTGTGTTTCTAACTTCAGTTCACTCATAACTGGTTAAAATGCGTGTTTGTGGCCTCTCCCTTCAGGATGAATCTCTGCCCTGGAGGACTGTCCACTGTCTCTTGTAAATTGACCCCCATTAGAGCATCTCGGTGGCCACCAGGCATGCCAGCATGGCCAGTAAGACTTAAACTCACATTCCTATTGTTTATTTAATTAGGTGGTCTGTTCAAAAGAACCAATCTACTAATGAACTATGGGGCTCACACTTTCTCTGAGACCACACAGCAAGGCATCATCAGAGATGAGTCTTCTGTATGGGTCTCTCTCCCTGCAGGTTTTATTAACAATTTCTTCTCCTTGTTTCTTCAGGCCTGGAAGTGATAATAGTTCTACTGTGACTAGCCGAGGTGACTATATTATCCCTTGTGGTTATCCCACTCCCAGACAACACCTTAGTAAGTGATCCTTTGTAAATAAACCTTCCTCAAAGCAGGAAATCTTGGGCAGCCAGTCACAGAAGAATGAATGGGTGGTCCTGTGGGACTGCAGGGTGAATGAACAGAGGGACGCAGAAAGACTTCCAAAGGAGAAGGCAGGCCTTTGTAAGGTTGGAGTCAAGCCCGTGTGGGAGGACAAGAAGTTTAGATAGGCAACAAGGGGGTGGAGGAAGACATTTTAACCAAGAGAGTAGTGTGGAGGTAGCCATGCTGCCTGTCTGTCTGGAGGGAAGAGCTTCATAGAGAAGGAATGAAGGTGACTGTTGAAAACGTCATTGAAAGCCAGACTGTAAGTACCTTGAAGGTGAGACTGAAGTCTGGGACTTTATTCCAGGGAAAACAGGAGTGGTTCTTTAACAGGAAAATGATGGTCCAATCACACTGAGTTATTTTAAGAACATTAATCTAGCAATAGGGAGCAGACTGTAGTATAACCAATGGGGTAACACTATCGTAAGGGCACAAAGGACGATCCCAAAAGTGACTCACCCACCCTCCCAGTTCTCCTCTCAGTGGGGGCAGAGGCAGTACAAGTGTCACCCGCAAAGCAATCTCACACTTACACCAGCCTCAAAAGAGCAGAGAGGGAAGTGTGTCACACTCTGAAGATATAAGGGAAAACAGAGTCTTGGAAGAGATCTCCTCTCAAAGCCGTCCACCCACAGCCCCCAGAATAAGGGTAGGCAATCTGTTTCTCCTGGCATCTGATTCAAAATGCTCCTGAGGCCAAGAAGACCTAAAAGAATACCTCTGCTCATGTGCGTGAGAGCAGTCCAACAGGGGACCATCTGTCTGAGGATGGGCCCAATGTGGGGGCAGAAACAGTAGCCCCCAAATGGGATGCTATTTCAGAGTTCCCAGGAAAGCATCCCCTGACTATCCCAGCCACTGACTGGAGATCACTCTGCTTAGTTCTTTATTAAAGAGAAACCCCCCAAGTGGTGGTGGTGGTGGGGGGGGCACTCTCTAAGAGGATTCTCTGTCACTGACGTCTTGATGTAGATGTGTTTAGGAATGAAAGGAGTCCAGAGGCTCTGGTGACCTAAGACACTGCAGATACAGTGAGCAACTGAAAGGTTAAAGGAATGTAGATGTAGGAGACAGAGACCCTGCAAACTTCTGTTCAGCCCTATCTCTCCTCCTTGAAAAGATTGATTTTAGTCTCAGATATGCATAGCGAGGGGCTCTTCTTCTTCAAGGGGCTCCACGGCCCACTCTAAGGTCCATTTCCTTGACCATCCCCTTGCAATGCGAGGGTCATCATAGTTTTGGAGTGGGGGGGGCAAAGGTCATGTGGACTAGGGAGGAAGCAGTTAGAGAGCTTGGATGAAGGTTAGAAGGGACGGCATCCAAGCTCTGGAACATTCAAATACTTAGAGGTCCAGTAGAAGAGACAGACACTACAAAAGAGGAGGGGGTCGGTGAGCTGGAAGGAAAACCAGAATGTGAGTATCCCAAAAGCCAGGAGGAGAAAAGGAAGAGGAAGTGGTCAGAAGCCTCAAACGCTCCTGGAGGGGCAAGTATCATGATGACGTTTATGGAGGTCATTGATGATTTTGATAAGAGCAGTTTGGGTGCAGTGGAGAAAACGGAAGACTGATTTCAGCCTCTCACCTACCTTCTGTGGTAGATATATTTATCCCCATTTTATAGATAAGGAGGCTGAAGCAGAGAGAGATGATCTGTCTCAACCAAAGCATAGGGTTGCCTATTATCCAGTTACATGTTAGACTGTTACTCTGCTTTTGCAATCATGGGGCCATTGGTGGGATGTTACCGATGAGGTTGATGGTGATGCTGGCAATGCTGACAGTGATGTTGGTGGTTGTTCAGTGAGCAATGATTATCATGTAAAAATGACTGGTCTGTGGAAACAGAAGATCCACATCTACATTCCAGCCAGTCAGCAACACATAAGCTTTTCAATCTTTGGCCCTCAGTGTCTTTAGCTATGAAATGGAGATAATATTGCCTGCCTCAAAGGACTGTTGGGAGAAGGACATGACTGGAAAAGCACCTTGAAGTGCCTTTAACACCTGGCTCCTAGCAGGCCCTGAATAAATGCTTAATTCACTTGTCTTCAGGACAAATTTGAAGAGTGCGGTGGACTTCACTGAATAAGCCTTAGCCTCCCTAGCCGGATCCATTCTCTCCCAGCCAGAGTAAATTCTAATTCCAAGATCAATCATGGCCAGTTTGGTGACTGTCTGTTCTCACCAATTTATGCCCATACCTTGCTCTGGCAATGCTTCCTTGCCAGAAACCCCACCCTCGTGTCTGTCCCCTTGGTGAATGAATGCCCTAAAGACTCTAAAAGGAAGAGGAATGGGAGAGGAATGAACCCTCACCGAGCACTATTTTGTGGTCAGCTCTCTGGTCTCATTCAGCTAAAAGAGAGGGGGTATAGGCTTATGAGTTTGGGCTTTGGAATCAAATGTGTCTGGATTCTGTACCTCTCTCCTTCAAGTCTTGACTCAAGTAGCACCTACTTCATGAGGCCCACCCTGCTCACCCTGTTTATACTGCACCCCCTGCTCTTAAGACCTTCTCTATCACCCTTACCTTGTTCTGTTTTTCCATTCCCTTTCTAACGTCCTGCATGTTTTTCTTATGGATTATGTTTGTCTGTCTTCTTCTACTGGAATGCAGTTCCAAAAGGCAGAGGCCATTCCCTGTTTTGTTCACTGACTCATCCCAACACCCGAAATACTGCCGGCACCTAGGATTGCTCACTGAACGTTTGTAGAATAAATGGAGTACCAGCTGAACCCTCAGCCACACACACATGGCAAGTAGCTTACCCATAACTGGAGTTGAACAGATCTGTCTGGCTCCAAAACCAGAGCCCTTTGCACACCAACAAATTCAAGTTCCTTCTAGGTCACAGCCTCTCACCTAATCCCACCCATCAGCTCTAGGACCTTTCATTATGAAGTCTCCCTCTTAGATGAATCCATTTAAGTGTCACAGGGCTGGGCTGCTATTTAAGGAAGACTGAGTGTTTTCTGGACTCTAAAGACCCTCAGGCCCAGCTCGGGCACCTCACCTGATGAAAGGACACATGCTTTGAGATGAACCAGAGAGAAGACCCGGGCCCACCCCTGCTGGGCTGGAGGGAAGCCCTCTTGGTTTAAATGCTCTGAAGGTCCAAGCGGGCAGGAGGTAGGTCCACTCTGTTTGCTCTGAGGGGTCCACCTACTGGGAAAACACAGGTAAGTCAAACAAGCCTGTTTGTTCTCCCAGTACAGCAAACAAAACCCAGAACTAATTCTCCTCCCAGGCCTCCCGCCTCGACCCAAGAGGCATGATTAAAGTAATGGGAAGACAAATATTTTCCTGGGGAAATGATAAAACTTGAGGAAGGAAAAGCAAACAGCATCTCCTAAAGGGCAGTTGTGGAGTTGGTGTGGAGCTGCCCTGGGAGCAGTTAGGGAAGATTCTGAAAGGGGAGGAAGGAAGGCTGTGGCCTTTGGGCTCCTGGTTTGGAGGTATGCACTGAGGGAAGTGGGAGCTTTTCTCAAAGCCCCCAGTGCACCAGGCACAGGGGGTAGTTGTGTTATTCATCCCCCTCGCTATTAGGATTATCATTATTGTTACTGAGGTGGAGAGAATTCAGGCCACATGGTCCAAGACAGGCCAGAGCTTGAGCTGCTAGCCAGACATGCTTAGTCTTGAATTCTATCATTCATTCACCCATTCATTTATCCATTTATGTATGCATTAAGTCATTCATTTATGTGGTCAGTTATTCAGCCTTTTTCACACATAGATACTGATCACCTATGGTGAATCAGGCTCTGGCCAGTACTACGTGATCTTCAGCAAGTTCTCTATTCCCTAAGAGCCTCCATGTTCTCATCTGTAAAATGGGCTGGTGCGGGATTGTTGGGATAAAAAGTAATGTTCCAAAGGCACCTAGTACAGGACCTGGCTCATGACTGACTTTCCAGTACAGTCATCTCGGAAACCTCTTTTAGTTTTATCTCCAGTTCTTTCCTCCTCTCTTCCCAAACCCCAGCCATGTGTCCTCACTGTCCCACCTGTCTGTGGCCCATTCATTCTGGCCACTTGTCCTTGATCCGTGCTGTCCTCCCCACCTTCCGACCAAGCAACTTCCACTCAGTGGTCCCACAGGGACTTCAAATTAGTCTTCTCACCAACCTTTCATTCCATTGTTCCCCCAAACCTAGTCCTCTTGTGCATTTCTGTGAAGGCACTTCCATCCCCCTAGTGTCCTTTCAAAACCTGGGGAATATCCATGGATCCCTTTCCTATTCACAAGCCCTCTTGCAATTTCCAGCTTGCCTCACTCACTCAGAACTCTAGCTGGGGACCCACTTTCTCCTTCCTTTTTGGCCTCATAGATCCTGCTGAGACCTTAAAACTCTAATTCAGCACTTCTTCCTCCAGGGAACCCTCCTTCATCCCTTCAGGCTGAGTCACCCTGTCTTCCCAGAGCGCTTGTGTTTGCCTTGGCCAACACATCATCTTGTCTGGCCTGGGCCTGCCTCCTGCTCTCATGGTGAGATCCTCTGGGCCCAGGAACAGGGCACATTTACCTCTGTATCCTCAGAGTCTAGCCAAGGACTTGGCACCTGGAGGACTCAAGAAAGGCTTGTGGTGCATGACTCAGGGATAAGCCCTAAAGCTAAACAAGAGGCAGAAGCTCTGACATGAGACAAGTGGACTCACCACATCAACTGGGGGAGGATTGACAAAAGGGGGTGTCATGGACAGCTGCCAAGAGGAGGAAATGTACCTACTGAGAGTGAAGGAGGACAAATGTTAGCTGGGGGTGGGGCGGTGGAGTGAAAGGAGGTCCCAGGAAGAGGGAAAAGCATGTGCAAAGGACTGGAGGAGGCTTCGATAGCCCCTAAAAGATTGTGGATCCTCTGAAAGTCTCTCTGTGCCTTTTTCTACAGAGATAAAAAGGCCTTGGGGAATCCTGAGCTGAGGTGGGGCATGGTCACACTGTGTTTTAGAAAGACCCTGTGGGGTGCTGTGTGGATGAACAAGAGGTCAAGAGCTGTCACAGTCTCAGAGAGCCAACACCAAGGTCTGTGGGAGAGGTGCAGGAGCAGGTGGTGGCAATGAGTAGAGAGAGAAGCAGATAAAAGCTAGTGTATTTGGGGGTGGAATCAACACAATTTGGTGATCAATTGTGTGGGGGAGACAAGGGAGAGAAGAGGGGTCAAGAATGGCCCATGAATGAGTATGTTCTTTGCTCAAAGTTCCCAAGGCTCCCAGCCAACCCTCTCATGATGATCTCTCACTTCCCCAAGTGGAGACAAGAGTTCGACCAGCACCAGCCATTCATCCAGACTCTGTCTTCCACTTCCAAAATCAGCCATCTCTGCCAAGGACTCAGATGTCAGAAGGTTCTTCCCATCACTGTGTTGAAAGTTAATCTGCTACTTCTATCCATTGGTCCTAGCTCTGCCCTAAAGCAAGGGGAAACTGAAGGGGTGAGAGTCAGCCGGGGGAGAGAACCAGCATTTAATGAGCACTTATTGTGTTCCGGGCATGGTAAGAGTCACTTTATCTATGCATTTTCATTTACTCTTGCAATGCCATATAAAGTAATAAATTTATTATGCTAATGGCTAAGGGCAGAGCATACTGCTTGGGGTCTAACACCAGTTCTGCCATTCTTGACCTTCGTAATCCTTAGCAAATTACTTAACTACTCTGAATCTCAGTTTTTTCACCTAAATAATGATTACCCCTAATTCACTGGGTTGAAATTGTGGGCATAAAGCACTGATCACAGTTTTTAGTGTTGGTTCGATATGTATTATCTATTCTTATTGTCCCATTTACAGGTGAAGAGACAGCATATGATCACGTGTTGGGGTTGAAATTCAGACCCAGATCTCTTGGCTCAGGGCCAGCGCTCTTTCTTTCTCCCACCATGCTGCCTGAGGCACTACTAAGAAACCAGTCCACGGGAGTGGTACAGATGGTGCCAGAGGCAGCTGCTGGTGCTCTGTGAAGGAGTGGCACTAAAGGGAGCAGAAGTAGGGGACTGACACTGGAGTCTCTGATCCTCTGTCAGGCAAGAGGAGTATTTGTGGAGCAGCTACTGATTGCAAAGCTTTGCACCAGGTCCTGTGGGAAATAAAGCACGTCCTCTGCCTTCAAAGAACTTGCAGTCTACTTGAGAATATGAGACATACAAATATGAATCTGTTCATTGCCACTAAACGGCCATACAGAGAAATCAACACCTATTGCATTTCCCTTTGTTGTGATATCAGCACAAATCATGAAAACCACAGTCCTAACAAACGTCAAGCCCTTCATCGAGAC
This sequence comes from Pteropus vampyrus, assembly GCF_000151845.1. Lineage (NCBI taxonomy): Eukaryota > Metazoa > Chordata > Mammalia > Chiroptera > Pteropodidae > Pteropus > Pteropus vampyrus. Next base: position 3,755,192 of record NW_011888791.1, read on the forward strand.
TAGAAATGATAAACTGCACCAGGCGCACCCAGACTTGGCAGCAGTCCATGTGAAAAAGACCCAGGGGTGGTAGATTGCCCCAAAGCTTCATGCGAGCCCACACAGGACTGCAGTTGCTTCAGAAGCAAATGTGATCCTGGGATCAGAGACAGGGTATAAAGCTCAAGCCAGCAGAAGTAACGCACACAGGGCTTGGACTTCATCTGGAAAGGTACCAGCTCTGGGTGCCACATTTCACCAGGAGCGCAGATCAAGAATGTCACCCAAGAGGTGAAAGTTCAGAGAGCCATGTCCCTTGAAGAAAATTTGATTACAGGCCTCAGTAAAGAAAGAAAAGGCATGGTTGAGTGCGGGCACCATCTTCAAATACCTGTCAGCCTAGAGAGGCAACAGACTCCAACATCCATACCAGCAACTCCACTTACTGAGTTAGGGAACCTCGACAGTTTACCTAACTCCCCTGAGCCTCAGTTTCCTAATCTGAAAGATGGGAATAATGGAGTTGTTGTGAAAGTAAAATGAGATGGCAGAGCTGGACACATAGCAGTGCTCAATAAAGCTTAATTCCCTTACTTCTCTAAGATACTAAAGGCCTTTGTGGAAATGTGAGCGCATTACCTGTGGAGGAGGGGAAGAGGGTGGTCATAGGGTCTCATTAGCACATTTCCAGAGGACAGAGTCCCAATGAAATGGCCCACCAGGATTCAAGGTCCACAGAAGGGGGTTCCACAGACGGGGGGCTCGGGGAACCCAAAGTCATGATATAAGCACCAAGGACTGGATGCTGCAAATGAGAAGGGGGTGCACCAGGGGGTCTCTGGGGTTCACTGAAGACAAGCCTTCTTTGCTTCAGTGCTCCTTCAAGGCCACATCACTCCTCCCTTAAATGTCCTCAGGTCCTCTTCCCCCATGACTCCAGAGTCTTGGTTCGGGTCCCCCAAAAAGCAGACTTGAACATGGACATGGGTATATACAGTATAAATGGGAGGCGATCCCAGAAGTGAGGATGGGCGTGGGAGTCTGGGAAGGGTGTGGAGTGAAATAGGGAAGGGAGAAAAGCTGACCAGGTGTAATCAAGGAGCAGGTCACCACTGTGGGCAACCAGGATAGATCTGTCTTGGCTCCCCCTAAAGAATAGAGTGGACTGAGCTCTCAGAGATTGAGAGGCTGGGGCATTGGCCCTCTAACTTATATCTTCCACTGATGAGGGTTGCCCTGGGGGCATTCACTCTCCCATATTTCCAGGTGGTGCCTTCCTGCTGCCAAGCTGTACTGGCAAAGCCCTGGATAGAAAAGCAGAGACACACAGGCACTCATTGTGTTCTGGGAATGGTCCATGGTTGCAGCACAGCTCTGGTGGACCCAAGGGGCACGTGGTAGGGCATCCACGAATATATTATAGTCACCACTGAGCGCCTCCCATTAGCAATCAATGGGCTCCTCTCAGTGTACCTCTTACAGCTTCTCACCACGCTGCTGCATGCTCACCACCTGACTCCGCCTCCAGATGCACCCAGGCCAGTCCTAACCCTACCACTCAGGCTGTTCCTTCTTGTGGGATTCTGAGCTGGCTTCTTTCTTCTCTCCCTGAAGTGCTGAGTTCCCTGAGGCCCACTCTTGAGCCCTCTCCTGACCTCATTCTCCTTCAGGGTGTGTCATAGATCTAACTGCATGAGACCTTACTGGGGAGCAGGTTGTAATGCAGGTACCCAGGCCTCGCCTTCTGATCGATTGAACCAAAATCTCTGGGAAGGGAGCCCACAAGCTCCCAAAGGAGAGTTGCCAGATAAAATTCAGGATGCTCAGAGGGTCAGGCTATATTTGCAATGTACTTATACTAAAAAGTTACTTGTTTTTCTAAAATTGAAATTTAACTGGACATCCTATATTTTCATTTGCTAAAACTGCTAACTCTATCTCAACGTGATGTCGACACACCATAAAGTTCAAGAACATTTTTTGTGTACTCTATCTGAGTTACCTTATTCACACCCCCAATTTGACTACCAACTATATATTAGTGACTCAGATTTCTTTCTCGCCCAGCCCTCTTCCTTCAGTTCCATAGATCTGGTGGACCACGGGACATCTCAAATTTAATATCTTCAAAATAGAGCTAATTTTTCTCCGCCTCCACTCATACCTACTCCCCAAATCTGTTCTTCTTTCTTTCTCTATCTCAGTTGATAGCCCCACCATCCACTTATTTCCCAAACCAGTAACCTCAGAGAGGTTATCTCAGCCACTTCTTTCTCACCACCATTACCCCCTACTCAATCACCAAATTGTATTGACTACATCTCTCAAAGTCCCTTGCATCCACATGGTAAGCTGAAAAATAGCCTTCTAAATACGTTCTCTCCTAAACCCTGGAGCTTGTGAATGTTAATTTACATGTAAAGGGGAATTTGAAAGTATGATTAAGTTACAGAGCTTGAGATGGGGAGGTTATCCTGGATTACTCAGGTGGTCCCTGGATAACCATGACTGAGGCATGCAGGAGGCTCGGGGACAGACAGAAGGTGATGTAATGATGGAAGCAGAGACTAGAGTGGTGTGTATTAAAGATGAAGGAAAGGACCATGAGCCAAGGAATGCAGATAGACTCTAAAGGCTGGAAAAGGCAACCTGGAAATAGGTTCTCCCTGGAGACTCCAAGAGAAACCAGGCTGGCTGATTTTGGACATCTGGTCTTGAGAACTATGAAAAAATTAAGTTGTATTATGTTAAGCCACTAAATTTGTGGCAATTTGTTACAGTGGCAAAAGGAAACTAATATAGTCCATCAACTTTTCTCCTTTCTCATTGTCCCTGCCTGGCTTTTATCCCCCATCACTGCAATCTCCTCAGGAGGGTCTCCTGCTTCTAGCCTTGCATCCTCCATTGCACCACCAAGGTGCTCTTTCCCTGGCTTCACACTCTTGGACATCCCCTACCCTCTATCACTGAGGAAAAGTCCAGACTGATCTTCAGCTCAGCTTTCAGGGTTGGGCCCTCCTACCTCTGTCTCATCTCCCACCACTGTATACCTTCAGACTGCTACATTTCTGAACTCACCTCATGGTTTATAAGCTTTGTTATCATTCTTTCTAACAAGAATGTCTTTCCCCAACCTCTTTTTTGGTGTTAACTCCTATTCATACAGCAAAACCCAACTCAGATGTAACTTCCTCCAGGAAAACTTCCTGGCTCTCTTTTTCCACATCAAAGAGTTAAAAAGAGCCCACCCTAACTTCATACAACTTTTATTCCTTGATCAAATTCCCATTGTTACAGTTTCCCCACTAGTCATTGCCCCTCTGAGTTCCATGGAACTGGAACAGTTTCTCATTTATTTTTGAATCCCTAGGACCTAGAAGATACTCTATACATGTTTGTTGAATTAGAGCAAATAAAGGTTTCTCTCAGTTCCAATACTGTGTGATTTTATGCTACTGTTTCTTGGGGCTTTCTCCAAATCAGCTGTTCTCTACAAAGGAGAAGAAAGACAATTAGGTTTTTTTTTTTCCCATTGCTAGTTCCTGCTAATTCACTCAAGATAAATAAAAATTAATAGGCACTCTTTTGTCATGTGGACTTGATAATCCAAAATTACATTTGTCTTGGCCCAGAGTGTTAATGCATTTCATAATATTTGCAGTTTACCAAGAAGAATTTAGGATCCAGTGTCTCTCTCGCTTAAATGAACACACACACACACACGCACACAGAACACGCACGCACACAGACGCACATACAACAACAACAACAATAACAACACTGGTCTGGGGTCCACAGGAACTAAAGAAAGAAGATAGAATAAAACTGTGGATTCCAAGGATTCCTAAAGTAGGTCTCACCCAGACCAGGACACTGCTTGTCACCAAAGAGTTCCCTGGCCTGGCCAAAACCATTTCAGAAAAAGATAATGAAACCCATGAAAAACTGCAGTCAAAGGAACGCAGTTTCTTTTTCCCTCCATTCCTAGATATTAAACCTCAAGGCCCCATTCCTTTCCAAAGAAGTCTTGTCATTGACCTATGAAAACCTCCTGCAAGAGTGGGAGGAAAGAGATAAAGGTCTTTTTCTTAGCACTCCATTCCTACAATCCTCTGCCACTTGCCAAGATTTTTCTGGGCTGGGAGAAAGCTCTTCTGCCTCTTTCTGTTTGATGTTCTCCAGAACCTGGTTGTTACCACCTCTGCCCTAGGGAAAGTAGAAGAGGTGCCGGTCAGCATGGCACCTAGCAATCTCACAGTGCCCATTGTGTAGAGTGGAGTTCTGTGTAATATCTGAATGAAGGATTCTGCTTCTAAAAGAACTTCAAAACCACCTACTGGAAACTGATTGCTCGAGTGTTTGGGTTTGATTCTAAAGCAAGGAGTACTATTTCAGAAGAAGGAAAGTGCATGACAGTTCAGTCCACAGTCAGTAGCCCACAGCCTTCCACGTCCACTGATGGTTGAAGGGATTTCAAACCATTTTAGAGAGTGGCAGGGGCAGGAGAGACAAAAGTTCTCTACGAAAGTTTGGCAGGGGTCAGCATGGTTTGAGAAATGGAGCAAAGGGGTGAAAGGCTTGTGGATCTGAGTTCAGACCCCAGCTTTGCCTGGCAGCAGCCATGCTGGACTATCTGTTGTCACGTCAGCATCCTCACAATCCTCTTCCATGGTCGAATCTGGGGGTTCATAGGTTCATCTTTTGCATAAGATCCCAGGCTAGATTCTGCCAACGAGACATTCACATGATATTTGAAAGGCTAAGGAAAGGAGAGACCATTTTTTTCAGAAGTAGTTGGAGGCAGACCCACGGGCAGATACGAGGTTTGCAGCTGTTCCAGGCCAGCACCTGTCCTCACCTGCTCAAAGCTGCAGGCTGTCAGCATGAGCTTCCTGGAGCTTCTACACAGCTTCTGAGTGCACTATCCATTTTGGAACCTGAAGGCTGACCCTCATCGATGGTTTCCTGACCTTCACTCCTCCACCCTTCCAGCAGCTGCCTCAGCTTCTAATTCCCTGAAGTAATACTCTTTGCACTTGAAACACCCAAAATTGGTTTTGTTTTCCTGCTAACTGACTAGCACAGCAGCTCCGTAACCTTAGGCAAGTCACCTTGCTTCTTAAAGATGAAATGGGGCAACACCTATCCCACAAAGTTGCTGTGAGGATAAAGAAGTGAACTCAGGGAAAGTGGCCAGCCCAGCCCCTTCTCCCCTACCAGGCCTCATGTTTCTCTGCCCTTTTGTATGCTCCTCCTATCCCAGATAGCCATTTCATTTTATGGCTGTTTCCTTGTGAGGAATCACATCAATGAGACTTACCTGCACGTAGTTCAGCAAACAGTTAATACTACTACCAATAACAAAACAAAAGAGATTGAGCTACAAGGAACAAAGTAAGAGAGAAGAGGTAATTGAACATTTGTGAGGGGAGCCCATGATGCCCCTGGCCAAGGAGAGAGCCAGAGCACAGAGCAGAATGTACACCTCTTCCAGTGAGAATAGGGGGAAGGAAACCAGGTGGTGTGGGCGCCATAGGTGTGCTGATGGAGCAGGGCCTACTTGTTGAAGGTAGTTCCCACCTAATGGCTTCATTTCCCTGTGAAGCACAAGGCCAGGCATTGCACTTGTCCCTTTTCACGATCAAGAGCACTGATAATGATCCCCTGCCTGTTTCTTACTTTAGGCTGTGGGCTCCAAGAGGGCAAGGGTCTTATCCAACTTACCCAACACGTAGTAGGTGCACAAAGTAATGGGTGTTGGGATGGAGGATTGAAAGAAAAAAGAAAAAAGAGTAGAAGTTTGAAACGGCTGTGGAGAGAACCGGGAGATGAGGCTGACAACTCATGAGAGGATGCCAGGTAGCCCAGTGAACTCAAGGGAGTATAGATTCCTTGCATGAGCATGTGGCAGTGATCCTGGGAATATTAAGGAGAAGCTGGTAGCAGGAGTGGAGAAGGCTCTCTGTTTTATCAGACAGGTGTAGTGGGAGGCAAGAAGGGACAAGGGATGAAGGCATGGGCACCAGTGTTAAAGTATGGCTCCTGCAGTGAGGGCTGCCATGAGGGACATAGACTAAGTGGGAAGGAAGCTGATTAACAGGAAGAAAAGAGAAAGGTCAGAAGCCTTGGCGACTTGATGAGAGACTACAGGTACAGTGAGAGAGGGGCTTGGAGGTGACTTGTGGCAGGGTGTAGGCTCCTGTCAGGCTGTATTCCAGAGAGAACCGCAAGAGAGGATGACAAAATCTAGTGGGCCCCAACCTGGCTGATAATCAGCATGTCAAATCCAGTTTCTAGGTCCTATTTCTGGAGTTTCAGAGACCTGGGAATCCATATTGTAATGCTCCCCAAGCAGCACTGATGATCAGCCAGCTTTGAGAATCCCTAGCACGTAGGGTAGAACTGAGAGTATGGGCAGTAGCATGGAGAGGTGGTGATGGGTATCAGATCTGAAAAGGTTTAGGAAGCACATGAGGTGTGGGTGACAGATGTGTCATTCACAAGGATTCTCAAGTCCCCTGAGATAATGATAGTACTTTGGGAGGAGGAAGACTGTGATCAGCTGCCAAAGCCCTCAATGAATGTAGGGGTGTATTCTCATAGGGATGGAGGCAATGAGAAGTGTACTAGAGGCCTAAGCCTTGGGCTGTAATAGGGCAGAATCATCTATGTGAAAGGATGGAGTTGAGAAAGAAGCAAAGACCATCCTACAAAGCCGTCCCATTCCCTCAGAGCAAACAACCATTTCTAGAAGCACTTACCAGGCTTATACTCTGCATCCAGCCCTTTATGAGATGCCAAGGGACTCAAAGGAAGAAATAAACATGTCTGCCTCATTAGGAACTTAGCATCCGGTGGGGAAGGGATGGTGTCTGTCCTCCCACCCTGCCCTTGGACTGTTTCCGGCTCCAATAAGGATAAGGGTGTTGGCCAGAGGCCTTGGGGAGCTTTTAGCATGATGCATTCTGTAGCATTCTGTACAGTTTTAGGTCCCAGTGGCAACTGTGTCTCTGAGTTGCACAGAGCTGCAGCCCCACATTCTGCTTTGGACCTTGCCCCCATCTGACATGGCATCATGGCACTTTTGGACACATCCAAAGTCAGTACCCTCATCACAGGCAATGACTACAACAGAGAGGACCATTCATTCAGCAGCCTCAGGAGCAAAGGGCTTGAACAGGTGGGGAACAGGGCAGGACAGAAAGAACTGGACAGGCACTGAGTGGTGACTGCAATGTGATGTAGCACTTTGTGGGGAATCTTTGCAGGTCACCCCGTCTGAGCATCTGGAGAAAATAGTGTGTCTGTGCAAGGTGGTGGCCTCAGCTGCATACACTGTCTAGTGAGGCCCATGACATGGCTCACACACACACTAGACTGTTTCTCAGTGGGCTGTCTACATCACAATCACCTGCTGGCTCATCTAAAATGCAGATTCTTGGGCTCCACATGGACCAACTATATCAGAAGCTCTGGGTAGTAAGGCCAAGAAATCTGCATTTTAAACAAATTCTGAAGAGGGCTTCATAATTGTACCAACCTTTCCAATGCACTGCTTTGTCCTGACTTCCTGTTATCCCTGATCAAAGTATTATCAGGTTCATTACACAGATGAGGAAAGGAAAGCACAGAGAGGTTAAGAGCTACTAAGTTACTGAGTCGGAATTCAAAGCCAGGTCTTTTAACCCTACTGCTGGTTTTCTATTACTCTCGATCTCTCAAAGAAGGAAGAGATGATGGGGGCTCGAGAAGTGAGGTCATCAGAGACAATCTGGTAGGGGCTGAACTTAGGCTGGGCCATGAACCTGGGAAGGATCAAGTAGGTGAAAGGTGAAGGGCATCAGGACAGACATTTCCTGAGTGTCTGTGACATCATGCACAGCCCTGTTACCACATACTCATGTTGTCTCATTAACTCATCTAACAGCCTACGGGCTAAATGTTACTGTTCCCATGTTACAGGTGGAACAACTCAAGCTCAGAACAGTTAAATCATCTTAAGGGAATGTGGCCAGTAAGTGGGGGAACATGGGTTAGAACTCGGTTACTCCGGCTTGAGAGTCAAATCATTTTCTGTAACTGCAACAACAGAAGCCACCATTCAAATGAAAGCTGACACTGAACCTCAGGATGCAAGAGAGAGAAGAGTGAGGTCCTCCAACAGGAGCCAAAGTGCAAGACCCAGCACTGCCCTCTGCGTCCCCATCACTGCTCCTGAGGCTTCATAGAAGGCTGCTGTCCTTCATCACACCACCTTCCCTATAGGAAGAGAAATACACCTTTGGGGAGTTGGGAGCAAGGAAACCAGAAACAGGGGAGCCAGAATAAGGCAATAGTGGGGGCTCTGCTTGAGTGGGCTACCCAGATGCTCCAAATACAGAACCCATTTCCCCATGTGGCTCCACAAATAGGTGGCATCGTAAGGAGTGTTTCCTACCTTTGGGCCTCTAAGCCATAGGTCTAATCATTCTAAGCAGCCCCCAGCCAAGTCTCTAAAGAAATCAGACGACTGGCTGAAAATTGCTGAAAGACTTCCATTGTCTGTGAGACATCAGTAGGCAAATAACAAGCACAAGTGGTAGGTTCCTCACATCACTTCTCCTAAGCCTGTCTAAGAGACAGGTGTGAGAAGGAGGGAAGTGGGTAGGGAGGAGACCAAATAGGGTGGTGCATGGAGAAGTGTGTGCTAACTTTGGGGGAAATAAAATCCAAACACTTTCTGCCTTTCTGCAGCTGCTTAAACACACTAAAACTACCCAGCTTTGCTCTGACTACCAATGTTCTTCCTTCCTAACAATAAACACATTTCCTTCCTTCTCAATGTCTGAGCACACAGGAGCCTTCCCTCCTCCTATGATGTTACCGCCTGTTGCCTGGAGCCTAAGCTGATGGGTATAGTAATCAGGACACCGTATCCTTGTGGCTGCTCAGGGATGGGCCCCCCCTTCCACTCCAGTCAAAGGGGATCAACATGCAAGAAGGTAACTGCTGAAAGCTTATTTGCTGTCGTGTCATTATTTTAATTGCTAACCCACCCCAACTGAGGCATCTTGAGAGCCCAGCCTAGAGAGGAAGGCTCTGTCATCATGACGTGGCCAGAGCTGCTCAGCTCAGGCTCTCAGGCTATAAATACTTGTTCTCTCACCAACCCAAGGGAAGCCCAAAGAAGAGCCTGGATGTGACCTGCAAAGCTTGAGGCGGTGTAGCCTGTCCCCAGGGAGGCCCTTGTGGCCAGCATGCTCTGCTGTCCTCCCTGCCATGTGCCCTCCCACAAGGCCCTGTCTTGGCTACTTTTAGGATTCAAGAGCGCACAGGCCAACCCTGGGTGGCAAAGAGGAGGACGTAGAGCCAGGGACAGATTGTTATAAATAGGCATGTGAAACTGAGAAGGTCACTGGCCAGAGAGAAACATGCTGGAAATTCTACAAGAGAGAGACAGCTATAAATTATCGGAATGTCTCGCAATCTCTCTCTCTCTCTCTCTCTCCCTCTTTTTCTCCCTCTCTCTCTCTCTTTCTGTCTCTTGACAGGCGACAGGGCAAGGGTAAGGAGGTGGCCAGAGACACCCAGCCAGCAGCTGAAAAGGCCCTCCGATTGGAGAGGCACTTTTACATTGTATTTATTGCTTAAAGAGGCCGGCTTTTCTCGGCATTCACAGGAGATTGGCTGGTCAAGCTGGAGGGCAGGAGGGTCAAGGAGGCATGAGGAGGCCCTTCTCACCCTCACACCCTCCTGCTCCTTGGCCTGGCCCAGGGTGGAGCTGGTGATTCCCAGCCAGGGAAGATGGCCCCAGGGGACATTTGGCAATGTCTAGAGACATTTCTGTTTGTCAAGCCTGGGAAGGGGGTGCTACTGGCATCTAGTGGTTGGAGGACAGGAATGATGCACAGGACAGCCCCCACAACAAAGAATTATCCAGCCCCAACTGCCAATAGTGCTGAGGTGAGAAACCCCAGCCTAGCCCCTCTCCTGGGCCCCTCCACCTCCAGACACCACCTCCTTACCCGTTCATTTCCAGGGCCCTCTGGGCAGGCAGCCGGAGCACACAAGTACTCATAGCTACGCAAATAGCAACTCCTTATTTGCTGTGTTTACTCAGCCAATATTGACTTTGCAGCCTAACACTGGTGCTATTGAGCCAGGGTTATTCTCAATATTGTTTGAGCAGCATTAGAACAGCCTGTGATAACCGGCAGCAGAACAGGAAGCTGAGCCTCCCTCCTCAGCACCCTGCTTCCAACCCCCAGCTGCACCCCCTCTGTGGGATGCTCCCATAAAGACAGAGGAACCTGTGTGCTCCTGGAGTCAAGCAGACCTACTGCCTGCTGTTCCACTGAGCAAACACATAGAGGTTAGAGAGGGAGTGTGTTCTTTGACTAAGTCAACACTCCAGGGAAGCTGGAGCAACTGAAAAAGGTTACACAGAGAGGCCATCCTTTCAGGAGGAGGGCGATGTGGCCAATGAAAATGATGGTGAGGCAGCCCAGGCTGTAAGCCCAACACGGTAGTTGCGGTCTGTAGGAAGGGTCTGCAGGGACTGGAGTTCATTGGCTTCAGGTGACTAAGCACTGAAACAGTGAACCCATCCATCAACCAAGCACCCACTAGGTGAGGGTCTACTAGGTACAGATTAGGACTGAAGCTTAATGCAGCTGTTGTGTTATAATGATGAAGACCTAGAAGAACAGCTTCTATCTTGGGGCTTGTCTTTGCTGTAAAGGAGCGCAACCAGCCTTTGGGCACGAGTTCAGAACTGAGAACAACCTACTCCTCAGAAAAGTGTTCTCCCTGCCAGCTGGGCTTAAGGCCCTTTCACAGGAGCCAACATTGACTATGCCACAGTGAAAGGCCTTAAAATGTAGTCCAGGACAGGGACTACAGTGACCTCTATTCATATCTGCATCTAAGGATGGATGTTGGGTTCTTCCTGAGAACCATCTTGGGGGTTAGAGGGAGCAAGTGAGAGACATCAGTAGCCAAGCCTACACAAGTTTCATGCATGATATAAAAGGAAGGCATATGTCCTGCCTTTCAGAGGGGGAGCCCAGAGGCACAGAAACAGAACTATAAAACCAGCATGGAATTAAAGCTCCTGAGTGATTCTAACTAGTTGTAAGCACGGCCACCTCAGAAGGTTGTGCGCCACCTGCCCAGCCACCCCCAGCAGCTGCACTGTGAGACTAGACAAGCCATAGAGTGTTCAGAGACATCAGATCCACATGGAGTAATTGGGGCAGCTTTTCCTTGCCCACAGTAAAGCAAATATAGGCTTAGCTGTGCATTTGGATCTGGTCCCATGGCATGTCTCTAGGTCAACATTAAACAAGTTGCCAGAATCATCGAGGGGCCATTCTAAAAATTAGCTCTGGCCAGCCCTAGTGGCCTGGGAGTACCAAAATGGTCATTTGCTAAAATTGGTCATTAACATTTTCTACTAACTGCTCTCTCCAAAGACTTAGAAAATGGGGAGGGAACTCCTCAGAAATCAGCTATTATGTAGGCCCTTATGACGACCTGGACTCTAAGCTTCAGAAGCTATTCATTTTTAAAAGTATATGGTGGGCATTTTCTACACATTGTTGAATATTATTATTCAACAGCTAATTCATTCAAGTTTTCCCCAACAGCAGACATGTTGGCCAATGTGCCTGCCCATTCTGTGCCCCCTTCTCTGAAGAACACCTTCCCGTCCACATGAGTGGTCCCTGAAGCCATGTTTATGCACCTGAATAAACCCTGTTGGAACAGAGATGGACACCACACTGAGGGGAAGCACCCCATTGGCTAGCCACTGGCCAATCAGATTCCTTCTTCTGGGAATTTGGATTTAGGCTCTTCATGTTGGGTCCATGATCTGAGAGATCATGTCTGGATTGAAATGAACATTTTTGGACCTAGAGAAGGTCAGTCTGCAGAGAAAAGAATGAAACAGACCTACTGAGAGTGGCTGAGATAAATAGCAGTTCTCAAACTTTTTGGTATCAGGGACTGGTGCTCCTGTGAGAATCTAATGCCTGATGATCTGAGGTGGAGCTGAAGTGGTGGTGCTAGTTCTGGGGAGCAGCTGCGAATACAGAAGAAGCTTCGCTCGCTGGCCGGGCACTCACCTCCTACTGTGTGGCCAGTTCCTAACAGGCCGTGGACACTTACCAGTCTGCAACCCTGGGATTGGGGACCCCTGCAATAAAAGACCACAATGTTCCAGAGAGGGAGGTACACAGAGTACAGGCAAGCAGCTATCTGGGTCTCTGACAACTTTCTAGTAGTTTTATTTTGAGCTTCTCATGGGGACTGACTGTCATCTCTGCTCTGGGGTTCAATGAGATTCCTCGTAGCCTTCCAACAAATTCATCATCATCATCATCATCATCATCATCATCATCATCATCATCATCTAAGTTTATAATAATTCTGTTTCTTGCACCAAACAGTATTGACTAAGACACCTACTAAGAAACCATCTGTTTTCTGGACTGCATTTGTTCAACACTGAATATCTCACCCCTTCTTCCCCACTGTTAGGTCTAACTTGGCTCCTTCCTCTCCTGGTATTTCCATGTCTTCCATTTTTTAGTGCTTCCTTTTAATGTTTCAGATAATAACAACCAGCAGTGTGCCCCAATGATTAGCAGATGAATAAGCTGTGTAACCTAGACACCACCTTCCATTCAGTGGTTTATTTGCTCAGCCTACTTCAGTGGAGGCCGTCAGCCAACCAGTCAATAATTAGTCATTCAACAAATATCCATCAAGCTATGCCCCAATCCCAGTAAAGATATGTTGAAAAAAAATTTTTTTAACTTTCGAA
>NW_011888791.1:3768668-3807247 GCF_000151845.1 Pteropus vampyrus
TACATATCAGTTTCTAATTTGCTATTTGATCTTATTTGCCACTTTTCTATGTGTAAGCAATATTCCCCAGGTTCACGTTTCCCCATGCATGACTTCTAACCCTATTCAAAGCTCTACTCAGTCATTACCACATGAAGTGCCCATTTTTCCTTCCTCTACTTCTTCAGCACCCTGCCCCCTGACCCCCGCCTTTGGTTCCTCTGTAGCAGAAGCCTCCGTACTTGCAGAGCTGCAGGATGGTGCCTCACTGCTGCTCACAGGGCCCAACAACCAGCCCGAGAGAAACCTTCCACCTGGCACGGTCACCCCAGCTGTACACCTGCATGCCCCACCCATGCCTGTCTCCCACTCTGCTGGGCACCACCCACCGCCTTCCTAGGTACCAATATTTCCTCCAGGAGCAGAAGGCTGGGGAGCACTCTAGGCCTTTCCAAGGGCCATATCTCTGTTTTCCATTCTTGAACACCCAGCACCAAACATAGACTATAACACATACCAGATGTTCAAAAAGAATGAGCGAATAAATGAACTAATGCTTTATGATGAATAAACAAGCCACCAGAGCCCCTGGCTTCCTCTTTCTGCACCTGCTTCCCCTCCACCCATAGCTCTCTCCACTACCTTTGCCAATTTATGTGTTTTGAGGCCTCATTCCCTAGACACCTATGCTAGGGCACTGTAACATGCATGCTCAAGAAGGGCCAGGCTACAGAGACGTGGGGCTGGTTCAGTTAATGTTGCTCAGTAGAGAAAGGAGCAGCCCAGGACTTTTCCTGCAGTTGCCTATTCCCTCTCCCTTGTTCCTATCCCAGCTCTAGTTTCCCTTCCCATCTTGCCAAGAACTTTCTCATCACATCTGGGTATTTCCCGTCCCTCATACATTTAAAATAGGTATTGAGCACCTGCTGTGTCCCTGATGCAGAGATAAATCAGAGAGAATCCTTGCCCTCAAAGAGCTCACAGTCTGGTTGGGCATGGAAGAAAATAAATACAATGACACCACCTCCAGGAACAGAAAGCTGGGGAACCTCATTACAGAGCCTAAGTGGCGTTTCCACCTGCGTCGTGCGCAGGTCCCTCAGGGGCCTGCAGTGGTGTCTGAAGTTCTGGTCCAGAGGAGTCCCAACAGGTTAAGCATTGCCCTCTTCCTGCATTTGCCTTCTGTGGTGACTCCCTGCCCCCACAGGAGTCCCACGCTGGCTCTCAGACCCAGTGGGTACCTGAAGCTCTTCTGTTGCTAGAAAGCTTAGGGTTGCAATAAAGTATGAGCTTGCTGGGAGTTGAAGAAGTGCTAAGGTAAGGAAGACATCACAGCGGGCCTGGAAGCTCCAATGACGCACTTCCACAGGCATGGTCAGCTCCAGGGGGTGAACCGAGGCACCGGCTGACATATCCGGGTTGGTCACTGCCTCCTTCCCTCACCTTTTGACCTGGTGCCTGAAGGATGCCAGAGGCCTCCTTCCCTAACCATTAGCAGAATTCCAGTCTGTAAGGGAACCTGGAGCCCTTTAATCTGACCTACTTGTTTTACAGCTGGAGAAACTGAGCCCAGAGAAAAGTAAAAGGACTGAATTTCTCTTTCCCTTTAATTTTGCATTGATTCCTGTTTTGCAAAATGACATTGGAACATGTTTATCTCTCTTGATCAAATAACTCCATTTCTGAGAATCTCCTCTAAGGAAATAATCTTTAGCACAGGAAAAGCTTTGGGTACAAAGATATTCATCACAGCATCATTCCAACTAAAAGTGCCAGAAGAGCGGGCAGGCTAAGTAATTCCCCTTGACGGAAAACATATATCTACTAAAAATTATAGTGCATTTCAGATTGTAATAAATGGGAAAATTCTGTTATCATATTGGAGGGGAAGAAAAGATACAAATTTTTATATGAGCCTAACTATGTGAGAAAAGCAACTGCATTAAACCAAGACTAAAAAGAAAAAAAAAAAAAACGGTTTCTTGTGTGTTTTGTTCCTTGTGTATATTTAAATAGTTATCACAGGTAGTGAGATTATGGGAGAGTCCCCTCAAAGAGATGTTTAGATTGGAAAAAAATTAAAATTATATTTTTAAATGATGATATTTGGAAGCCAATTTACTAGGAAAGAAAAGATAGTTCCTAACAACCTGGGCAGCAGAAGTTGCTTCTCATAACTATTAAATGGACTACTGTCAGAGCTACGCTTTTCCTAAATGAGCCTGTAAGACCCCTCCTAGACACCGGGTACCCACTGGGATGTATTCATTCATTCATTCATTCATTCATTCAAGAACTTTACTGCTAAGCACCTATTGGCACTAACAGTGCCAGGCACTGTCTCGGTTGCTGAGGATATGTAAGTAAACAAAGCAGAAGCACACTATCCAGTGATGGAGCCATTAAAAGGGTCTGCACATAACTAGCATAAACTATCAATTGGGATTGAGTTTGGCTGCCAGGAGTAGAAATCCAACTACAGTGATGAAAACAAAGGAGGGTTTGTCTCTTACACAAAAGAAGTCTAGGAAGGGCAGCCCAAGGCTGGAGTGATGGCTCCCACAAAGCTCTCAAGGGCCCAGACTCTTGCTATGCTTTTGCTCTAACGTAAGAGCATCCTTAATATTCTTAAAATAAAGGTCCAAGACAGCTGCTAGAGCTCCAGCTGCCAAAATTGTGTTTAAAGCAAAATGAAGAAAGGTGCAAAGAGCAAAATGCAAAGCGAAAAAGTAGTCAGCTCTTTCTCAATGTCAGAAATATTACCCAGCAACTTCCTACCTCTCAGGAAGGCTGTTAACGGTAATCTTTTAACAATGCATGTTGCTTCTTTATTAAATTGGCGTTTGATAAAAGAAGAAGGTAATCATATATATCAGGAAGGAACCAGCAGTCTTTGCCCCAGATGATGTGAGAACAAAACGTAGAGGGATTCAATCAGGTCAAGGTTGGGGCTCAAAGCCATGACATCTAAGCTGAGACCCAAAGGATACATGGGAGCCAGATAAGCAAATAGGGTAGGGGAAGAACTCCAGGCAGAGGAAACCAGAAGCTCAACCCAAGAGGACAATTCTGCTGTGAATTCAGCAAGGCTGCAGGGAGAGGGCTGAAGTGGGGTCAGGAGACTTGGTTTAAGTCCTGACTCCACAGGAATATCACAGTCTCTTCTGAGCCTCTCCAGCTGTAAAGTGAGCTCTCTGTACTCAGATCCAATGAAATATTTATTAGGGCTTCTGCAAGGTTATGCTGGGGCAGGAAGAGGGCACACCACTTTATGCCATAGCCCCATTCCCTCTGGGCTTTTGGAGAAGCTGGACAGAAGAAACTCATCCAGTTTGAAAGCTGTAAGGGGAGACCTAGATCAGGCAAAGAAATCAGGCCCCACTGGAGGGTTCAGAGGAGTTCACATCAGTGCACTCTTGGCCTCACATCAACCCTGGGATGTTCCACTGCAGAGCCAGCAGTTCTCCCCACAGGGATGGATGGAGTGGTTTTGAGCATCCCCGAAGTGTCTACCTGGATATAACTCTTGATGAAGCCACAGAGTAGAGCTGGTCGATGGAGGTGAAATGCGGAAAACATCACTTACGAATCTTGCTCTGCATGCCAGGCACTGCGCGGCCTTGCATTTATCGTCTCATGTAATCCTCATAACTACTCCATCAGACAGGTCTTAATTATTCTCCTTTCACAAACGACAAAGCCGAGGCTCTGAGAGTTAAAGTAATTTGTCCACGTGATGATTCAGAGTAATCGTAAACACTGGCGGGATGATGCTGATGAGAGTCCTTTAAAAATCCCAAATTTCTATGACCATGTGATTTCAGTCAAGCTTTCCCTTGAAGCTCAGTTTCCCCATCTATAAAATGAGGTCACTTGGCTTTGCTGCTCATAGCAATCACAGCTCTTATGTATCCAGTGTCTGCCTTTCCCATGGCATCTTGTCACATCTTCATGACAGCCCTGCCAGACACTGTTGCTGAGAAAGATTTAACTTGGTCCCTCTAGGCTCTCTGAACCCCCATGGCCTGCCTCTCAAAGACCTAGAGAAGGCCATCCCCTGGGCCCAGGTAGACGCTGCCCCTGGCTTCACTTCTGTCCTCACCAGGCACCTGGAGGAGGGTTATGCAAATGGGCCAGGGCTTGTGGGCCGGCTGCAGGAAGACACCAAAGGAGGCCTATCACATTATTACCATTCAGGTCAAAACACCTCCCTGTATTTAAACAATTACAATCCATAATTAGTTGCCATCACAGTGGAACAAGCCCGCTGTGGTTTCAAAATCACAGTGACTGCTTTATTTAGCTAAAGCGACCGCAGCCAGGGACCGCTGGATTCTCTGTCAAAGAAAATGTCTCAGCTTTGGTTTCCCAACCTTCTCTTAGCCTGTTTCCCTCCCAGTCCCACACACACACACCCACCACACCCACTGCCCGCATGCCACACTGCTGTCTCAAACTGGGCTTCCCACACCCATCCCTGAATTCTTCTACAGTTTATCTTTCTTTCTCTTGCTTCTCCAATCCCTATCCATGCTATAAAGCCCAGCCTGGGGCCACCTCTTCCAGGAAGGCTGCCCTGACTACTGCAGTGCCAACAGCCTCTCCCACCTCTCCACTCCCATTGCTTCTTTATGTGATTGGTGCCCTAATCTCTCAGTGTGGGGGCTGAAAAGAGAGAAGGAAGAAACAGGAGGGAGAAAGATTGGCCACAACACAGGCTTGGCACAACATCCTTCCTTGTGTCCTAGGGAAAGAGAGACAGGACAAGTGGGAGAAAGAGGCTGACAGAACCAGGTCAGAGGGTCCTTCCTGCTCAAAAGTGGCAGGGCCTCAGCAGGAGTAATGTTCTTTATTCCTGACAACTGGAGAGGAAAGGCTAGATAGAGATGTGTCCTTTTTCTTTTAATGATGCTGACCTAAGATAGTACTTTCCTATTAAAGGCCCCTGATTGGCCCTGCAAAGCCAGGCCTTCTAGGAGATCAGAGGCAAGGACAAGAAGGACCTGAGGTGCTGAGAAACATTCAGGAGTTCCCTCACCAAATGCTAGAGGAAATGTTGACTTTTTCTTAAGAAAGCACAACTTATAGTATTTCTGCCCAATAGGCTTTTTTTAACAGAAGTCTCATGATAAAGCTGGGCATACAGGATCTGGAGTCCTTGTTACATTGAGTGAGAGATGAATCCACAGTCAGTCTGGTCCAGGGAAACTGGAGGTGGATGGCCCATCAGAGAGGGCTCCAGAGAAGCCCAGGTCTTTCCCTTTTGCTGGGGAAGTGACCTCTCCCTCATTGCCCAGTTTCCAACTTTAACCCTCTAAGAAAGTCCTACTTTCGGCCCAGGATCCAAGACAGACACCCCCAAAATTACAGGGTGACTTCAGAAGTCAAGAAGTTCAATCTCTACCTCATCGTGGCCCCCTTTACATCCTCCCTGGTGAGTAGCAGTCTGGGGACAAGATTATTATCCCGTTCAACAGATGAGGAAACTGAGACTGAGGAGGTGGGCAGCTCCTCAATGGCTCCAAGCCAGGGTGTAGTAGGAGAGGAAGAGCACATGCTCTCTTGATTCTTGGGTCAGTGCTTTCCCACCTCAGGTGCTGCATCTCATTTCCCAGTCCCATGGGGTCTGGCTCTCAGTTGTTTGTCCACTGACACGACCCAACACCCCCGCCAGCCCTGAACCGCCAACAATATGTCTTAAGGCATATGTCCTAATAACGTCTTAAGGCATTAGTATCCAACATTCTGAACCAAAGGCATGCATCACTAATGCTTGGTTGGGGGTCGGAGAATCTCAGTTTACCTCCTGGGATCTCGGTCTCCTTCTCCTGCAAAGGTTAGGTTCAACCAGCTTCCCTTCAGCTCCCACGTTCTCTGGTTCCATAAAATATTTTTTAAAGGGGGTGGGGAAACGGAACGCAACTAATTCCATACATTGCCCATTTATTTTTATATGTATTTTTTTATATATATTTTTACATCCAGTGACATGGAGGTGGGAAGGAGGAACCAGTGCAGAACCAGTTCACTGCCCCTCAGGAAATGAGTGAAAGAGGCAGGGTACCTGTATAAAAACAGAGAATTTGGACTTCTCCCTCCTAGCCTGCCTAAGGCCTTCAAGCTGTGGACTTGTGCAGGCCCCAGTGCCCTCACTCACTCAGTCTGAGCAAGCAGATAAAAGAAGGTACTGGCAGGAGCTCATCCAGATTCCAGCAGCCCTTCTCCCTGAGGGGCCAGGCTAACTCCTGGCTCTACCAGGACAATAAGGAGTGCTCAACCAGGCTGTCCATTTCTGAGCTAACCATAGCCTGACAGCTGATGGTGCTGGCTGACATCCTCCTGGGGTTGCCAACAGCTGGCCAGGCCTCCCTCCAGCCTTTATTTGCTTGGGCTGCAAGTCCCACCCATTCCATGCAGCACCCCCAATCACTCCACAGCCTAGAGCTGTTTCCTTCCTCTAATTCTTGACAGACCTTACATTCTGCATCACCCACCGTTCTACCTCAAGGAATGTTTGCTTATTGACAGACTCTAGCTGCCAGAGCAGAGGTGAAGACCTGAACCTAGGACAGACAAAGGAGAGAAAGCGAATCAAGCTTTATTGAGGAGTGCCAAAATGAGTCACAAAAAGAGGCATCTAGCGGCCATTTATCTTTCCCTGCCCTGCTGCCCTAACTTCATTCATTTATTCATTCATTCATTCATAAAGTATTTACCCAGCACCTGCTATATGCCAGGTAGTGCTAAATGCTGAGACGTGGCAGTGAATAAGACATGGCCTCTGACTTCACAGTGTTTGTAGACCAGTAAAAAGGGCAAACATAAACAAATAATTACATGATTAATTAGTTAACTGCTGTTATAACTGATGCTATGAATAAAAAGTAAGTGCATGTGCTAGGAGAGAACACCAGCCAGGAGGAACTCACCTGTGGGCAGGTCACAGGAGGTTCACAAAAGAAATAATATTTTAGGTAAGACTATAAGATGATCATTAGTGGGGAGATGGGAAAGTGGAAACAACCTGTGCAAAGGTCCTGAGGCAGGAAGAAGCATAGAACATTCCAGAAATCTACAGAGAGTCAGTGTGGAGGGAGCTCAGAACCATTTGGGGAAGAAAGCACTATAAGGCTGGAGCAGCTAAAGAACTCCCAGGCCAGGAAAGAATCTAGTATTAGCAGATGGGGAACCCATGAAGAATTTCAACAAAGAAAGAGTTCTCTGCTTTTCAACTATTTTCAACAATTTTTCTTCCCATCTTAGACCATCTCTCATCTCAAAGGGCAAAAAACATCAGGACTTGCTCTTCCCATCCAGAACCCATGCCATATTAACATCTTACATCTACACAACTCTGTAAATGATTACGGCATTTCCCCTCCCAACTGTCTCTTTCCACACTCAGAAACTTCATCAAGTAGGTGTTGTCATCCCACTTTGCAAAGACATTGAGACTCTGTGAAATTAGCTAACTTGACCAGAAGTCACCAGCACAGTGTTCTATTCAAGATACCATCGCAGCCTGATGAAAACACAAAGCAGAAGAAGCAGCATTCATTAGGTACAAGTATGCAAAGAGGTGCTAATGTAAGTGAAGGCTGCTAAGAAGGAAAATCTAGCAATTAAAAGTATCTCACATTCCAAAGCATATGAAAATATTTGAGGTTAGCCTGCCCTTGTTAACTGCCTGCTGCTAGATATAGGTACAGATATGGATACAGATACAAATACAGACATAGATACATATACAGATATAGATAGATATAGATATAGATAATAAATACAGAAAATCAAAACTTGAAATAGCTTACTTTTTGTATAATTCAAAACTATAAACTACTGGTTTGGGGTGATTAGCAAATTTTATGGTACTATGTGCTGGCAATGAGATGGTTCTAAACTCAATTTCAGAAAAAAATAAAAATAAACAAAAATAAACTCAATTTCGGTTTCCAAAATTTAATAAATAAATAAATAGATAAATAAATAAATAAATGTTATCTCTCTTAGAAATGATTACTATCTCAAGACCTATTACAACTTTGATTAAAATGGTAACTAATAATAACAAGAGCATGAATCCTGGATCACAGATGTGCAAATCCATTGCTCTAGGCATTCTAGTTCAAGGTCTCGAGTCTCCTCAGAGGAAGAGTCTAGGCCTCTTCTCCATCGGGGACTCTCATCGCCTATGTTCAAGGGCAGAGATTGGGTAAACTTGCAAAGAGGGAGAAGACAGAAACTTCATTTGAATAAAAAGCAGAGCAGAAGCAAGTTCAGGGGCTGGGGGTGGGTAGGCAAGCCTAGCCCTTTCACAAAAGATATTGAATGCTAGAGTCAGGTTCAGCATCCCAAATGTGACACTCACGCAAAATGCTGCTGCCAGAGCTGCTTGCTATGCAAAGCCCCAGGGAAACCGAAATTTAAAAAACGAATCCTCAGTCCTATGGCAAATTAGTCATTCAGCAAATTGATTATCTGACAAATTGGCTTTTAGCAAATTGATTTGGGGTGTCTAGGCCTGCTCTCGGAAGTCTGCCTACCAGCCATTAGAGTGTGCAAAGCCTGGTGGATGGTAATACAGCTTCCAGGGAGCTCCCCTTTGTCCCCCAGGAGAGAAATCTCCAGGCTCAGTGGTGGCTCAGCAAGAGACTTTCATCAGGGATGCAGGGAAGCCGGCTGCCCTTTGGTGTGACTTTAGCTCTAAGTCCATGGGAAGCCCCTGGACCATCCGCAGGAAGACCTTCAGGATGGGACTGCAGCCACTCTGGAGAAGGGGAGTAAATGCAAACTCTGTTCCAGGGGCTATGGTAGGGTCTTTATATCAAATAATTGGTGAGGAAAACAGGCTCAGAAGTGAGAAAAACCTCACCTCCAATCTCACAAGTAGAGAGTAGCAACCCAGACTCGCCTGACTCCAGAGGTCTCCTTACCTCCCCCACATCAAGCTGCCTTGAACAAGCAGCAATACTCCTGTTCCTATGAGGCTCTCCACCTGGCAAAGGGCTAGCTTCTCAGGGGGTACGCACTGGGGCATCACTCACATCCTAGGACACAGGATTCTAAGGCTCCCTTTCCAGAGGGTAGCTGAGAGGCTCAGAGAGTAGCTGTGAGGATTCCATTAGGTAATCCTTAGTAACAGATGTCTGCGTATCCTTCCAGAAATCTTTCTTTTTTTTAAAAAAAAACAATGTCTTTCCTGGGATATATGTGCATAAGCTTTAAAACTGACATAAATGCATTCATACTTACACATTCTTCTCTACACCTTGCTGTTTTCATTTGTTAAAGTATCACTTACATTTTCTTAACAACCGTACTACATTCTACAGTATAAAAGTTCTGGTCTCCTACTGAGGGGCTCTGTAGTTGTTTCTAGTTTTTGCTATTGCATTCAGCTCTCTATGATGTTTCCAAAGAAAATATCCCAAGGGTTTTGTTAATCCTTCGATGTACTAATATTAGCACAACACATAACTTTTCACATATGATAAAATAAAATAGAACTTCGAATTTTAAGTTACCTTATGTTTCTATTTTCTGGCTTAAAATCTTCACTTTCTTGTACCCCATGACCTCCTCCTCACTGACACCTGCAGCATCAGCGGTTGGCCTTCTTCATTATCATTTCATGAGCTTGAGAGTTCAATGACAGGTAGAGAACAGCCAATCCACACTGAGATGAGAAGCTAGACACTGGAGAAGCTAGACACTGGACAATAGACAATCTTTCTCTCTTTCTCTCTCTTTCTCTCTCTCTCTCTCTCTCTCTCTCTCTCTCTCTCTCAGAAGCCTTAAGTGCCAACACTTCACATTCAGCCTCAGTTAACTTACAAATTGCAGCATGAAATGGATCCTGAAGTCATGTATGGTTAGACTTCAAAGCTTAATCTGTGAAACCCAAAGATCTCCTGCATCTCCTTAGCAAAACTACCCAAATCTGAACATCTGTGTGGATACCTGATGATGGATGGGGAACACCTGTGGAGGGCCCTGCATTTGAACCATACCCACCTTGGCCCTCCAGATGTACTGCAGGGGAGAGAGGTGGCAGAATTGCAAAAAGTTACTTGTACTAAAGGGGCACCATTCAACCAGATTTTTATCTATCTATTCTTTTCAGCCAGAGCACACACTCTCCAAAGCTTACTCTTACTCTGATGTTTTGTGGTTCTGAGGCTGAAAATCCTTTGGGTTATAACCTCCATAAATTGCAATAGAATAGTCATCACAAGAAATCAGCAAATCCTGACCAGCAAGCCAGATGTTCAGTGGTCATTTAGATCTACAGAAGGATAAGTTGGGAACACACTTTGATGACTAGTCAACTGAGCAAACACATCACAGAGGGATCCATCAGAAGAAAAGGAAAGTAGGATGGAGCCCAGAAAGGTGGGCTGTTGATGTCGATGATGGTGAGTTGATGTCAAAGGAAGAGAAAAAGGAAGAGAAGGAGGCATCTTTACAATACTTCAAGTTTCTCTCACTTTATCTTCACAAGGCGTAGAGGACAGGTATAAAGAGTCCCAAATTGTAGATGAGTCTCATTAAGGTTAAGAACCTCATTCAAATTCACGCACCCAATTTGAACCCAGGTCTTTCCATTCAGGAGCCAGTTGTGGCCACTGAGCGGTCTCTAATGACCATCTGCTGCACTAGAATTCTCTCACAGGCACATTTCAGGACAGTGACTTTGCCCTCATGAATGGCCAACGTGCCATTGCCGCTAGATAACAGGTGAGGCAGCCTCTGGGGTCAAGATGGCAAAGCAGAAAAACAACTCTTGATTCTACTCAGTATAAACCCTTCCTCACCAGGACAGACAGAGGGCAAGTCTCAGCATCACTGAACCCCAAGGAGTAGAGCCCACTGACTCTAGTGACTCAGGTCTGATGGCCACCCTCCCAGCCTGGGGACTGATTCCCACTGACCCATCAGCTCCATCCTCCCTTACCCCTGCAGACAGTAGGGGACAGGGACAAATATTGTCAAAGCCAGGCTCTTCTCACAAGATCTGCCCACTTGTTCTGCCCCCAACACTTTGTATTTTGTAATCAGAGCACCTCATGAGCACTTTGTTAATTTTTGTTGAATTGATGAATGCATGCATGAATGCATGAGCAAATGAGGAAAACTCGGGCACATGTACAGCACTTTCTACTTTTCACATCAACTTTGTGTCCATTACCCCATCTTATTCTTGGGATACCCTTGTGAATGCAGGACTGGAATACCTGCCCTACAGTTAGGGAAACTGAGGCCCAGAGAGATGAGCATCCCACACAGACAACAGCAGAGCCTGAACTAGAATCCAAGCCAGAGCTCCTACTTTGGACGACTGCTGACCAGGGCCAGATCTCCAGCTGCCCAGCCCTCCAAAGAGAGGAGATTTTTTTCCAGAGATTCCTGATTGCCCAGCTCGCCACCCGAGGTGACCAATGAGGCTGGAACTACGAGAAAGTCCCAAGAGAAAAGGACTTCTCACTCCTCAGCCAAGGGTGAGCACTCATAACTTTCCAAACAGGCCTCACCATTTTTCCCAGTTTAGCTCATAATTTCCAGATCTGGATCAAGACTGGAAACCCCCTTCCTGACTGTGACTCATTCTGGGGGCAGGGAGGTGAGAGAGATGAGATGCCCAAGTCTCAAGTCTCACCAGTCTTAAAAAGAAAAAAGTCTCTTCTTTGACCTCACAGTTATTCATTCAACAAATGTTTCTTGACCACACGCTGTGATGAGCACTAAGAACTCAAGGCTGTGCTCAGAGCTATGAGGCAGGAGTGGGCAGGGCAGCCTGCCACTCGTAGGTCAGCACCACAGCCAATGTCCTCTCCTCATATTTCACCGTCATTGCTCAGGCCAGGCATGCCAATAACCTTTCTGCCAATGGTGGACCCCAGGCTTGTCTGCCTTCATCCGTGCGGCCAATAGAAATATTAACAGCTCCTTCACAGTCTTCCCTGATCTCCGCCACACCATTCTACTCTGTTGCCCACTCCTGTCTCTGCATCCTTACCTACTTATTAAATGTCAGCGCTTCCCAGAGCTCTTACCTAGACTCTTTTTTTTTTTTTTTTTTTTGGTCTCCCTCTATTCAATCCTCTTTAATCATCTCATCTATGCCACAGGAACTCAAATACTACCCAAATGCTGATGAAGCCCAAGTCAGTTCTCCAAACTCTACTCCAAATGCTTGTCGGACATCCTCTCCTGAGGTGGCCATTGGCACCCAAAATTCAGCATAGCCACACCTAAATCCATCCTCATGCCCACACCCAGCCTTCTCCTCTCCCACACCCTGATGAGTGGTGAGTGGCTTCAAGCTGTCAGCCACCTGAGTGAGAAACCTGGATGTTAACTTCACCTCCTCCCTCTGCCTCATCACCACATCCAAATGGTCAGCTAGTTGGATGGCTTCTACCGACCCGGAACCTCTCAGAGTTGTTTCCTCTACTCCTTCCACACTGTCTGCCTTAACTGACCTCTTCTTTCTGAACTAGGACAATAACATCCTCACTGGTCTTCACACAGCCTAAAGCTGCAGCCGGACTGCTCTAGCCTGCATCCCAAGGCCCTCTGTGATCCGAGTCGCACCTTCTCAGCCTCATCTCCACTCACGTGCATCTGCTCCAGTAGCATAGAGCACAAGGGACCCTGCTGTCCTCCCATCAGCTTATGTGTGTGTTTTTCCTCTTTACTGGAAAATTCTTTCCCACCTCACCACCCCCATCTAGGAAACTCTTACAGCTTTTCCTTCACCTCCTAACTCAAACCTCACCTTCTCTGAGAGCTCCACCCCCATTCCCCTTATCTCCCTGAGCGGGGCCAGGCTCTCCAGCCCCCATGTACCCATGAGACCCAGCAAAGGACATTATCACAGCACTCACCACCCTGAACTGCAAGAGTTTCTTTACATTTAAAGACCACGTTCTGCACCTTTATCTTATACATCTAGCCTCTGGGACGTTACACCATGGAGGGCCTCAGTGAATGACTGAATGAATCATGACAGTGGGTGGTCTCGCTGGAATAAAGAGATATTCCAGGGACTGAACATGGCAGTCCCAACCAGTTGAGAGGAGGAAAAACACCAGAACCCCATCTGCCAGTCCCTAGGGAGCAGGAGACTCAGGTGCCATTGGCAACTTCTTCTGTTTGACATTGGGCCAAGTAGGGTTAGGCGTAATGGTCTTGACCTAACCTTGGTTTTGATATGATCTGGAATAGTGTAAACACTGAGATGGATGTCAACAATAAAGAAAGGCAAGCAGATGCAGGTAATCCAGCCATGCCTGGAAAAATTTCACATCCAGCAAGTGACTCTCCCAGGCCCAAGTTTCCCCTGTCTGTCTTGCACCCTTTTCTCTCCTGGTAGCCATCTCCTCTTCTTCTTCCCACCCGTTCCCCAAGGCCAAGCTATCTTCTTATTCCTGAGTAACAAATCCTTACCCCAGAAGCATAGGTCACTAAAGCTGGAAGTGGCTCAGAGCTTGGTAGGCCCCAAAACCCTTTTTACAGTGGAAGAAACTGAGAACCAGGGAAGGAAAGGGACTTAGAGGCAATCGCACCGCTGTCCAACTGCCAGGACAGAGCTCTTCGTGCTGACTATGCTCTCAGATTTTTCATGCACACTGTAGTGTCAATCTAGAAAACAGCTGCTGGTAGTCTTGCCCTTTCACCCCTCCCCCACCAAAAAAAAAGGAAGAGGGCTGCACTTCAACACACATGAAAGCTGTGAGCTAAATGGACGGAGTATAATGGAATTTGGGGTAATAGGAGCAGAAGCTTGGGGCAGGCCTGAGAGCCCACAGCTCTGGCCAGGGTGGGCGACTGTACAGAAGCAGTGCCCATAATGCTTCATCCTGGCTTCCCCACCTTGCCTGACTCTGGGTCTGATGATGACAACTAAGGCAGTGCCAGGCCATCGGAGAAAGTGAGAGGAAAGGCCTGCTCTGTAGAGGCCAGGCTGGGGCCCTCCACTCCTGGTCCCAGAGTCTTCTGAAGCTCACTGCGGGGTGAGCCTGCAGATTACATACACTTGTCCACAACTACAGTGACATGAAAGAGGAGCAAGCCCTGAGCTCTCTCCTGCTTACAGAGTGCCTTCTTCCCACAGTGCCAGCTCCACCAACACCACGTGATGGTGATGGCACCATGAAGGGGAAAGTGGAGACAGGCATCTGGTGCCCTCTGCTGTTCAGCACTACTGTCCTACGGTCTGAGTGATGGCACTGAGGCTGGCAGAGGGGACCCAAGGAAAGTCACCAGTTGCCTGCGGTTGCCCCAGCTCACAGCAGACCCTCCATCACTTTCCAAAAGGATCCAGGAAAGATATACGGGTAAGCCCTGGGAAAGACAGAACGCACCAGGTATATCATGGTAATGAATAACCCAAAGTGAAATAGCTTGTAACAACAAAGGTTTTTTACTTAGACGTGAGTTACCTGGGAGTGATGCTCCATGTTTCCTCTCTCCAGGATCCAGGAGGAGGGAGCAACCACCATCTTGAACATCATCGGCTACTGTGAGTTTGAGACTAAAAGGTTTCAAACAGACCATTAAAACTTCTACTCACAACTCATTGTCCAGGTTAGGCTTCACGGCCCCAGCCTAACACAAGGAGCCTGGATGTGCGATCCCACCAGATGCCCAGGAGTCAAGGAGCTAGAACATATTTATAATGACTCGTGGTTCATTCACTCTTCGAGTCACCAAACATTTGGCTCATTTTCCCTCCTGCAAGCACAAATACACCCACCCCTCCTCAAGGAACAGCCCCAGAGTCCCCTAGGCACAGTGTCGTGCTCAGGAGCAGGATCTCACGGAGGTATGATGGGGTCTCCATATCAGCATGAAGTACAGTAATCCCCTTATCACCTCTTGATTGTGACACCTCTTGGTCCAGAGACCAATGACCGAAGGATTAAAGTTATCTGCCCCCCAAAAACTTGATATTCAATGATATAACAAGCACAAGCTAACATTAATAAATACAGCCAGTTAGAAAGAGGAAAAGTGGAGGACAACCTTCGCAGACACTGCTCCACGGCAATCCCGACATCGCGCTGGGCACACATTTTAGGGTCTCTGCCCTGGAGTGGGGTATTTTCCATGATCAGGCAGACCGGGACTCTCCCTTGGGTGCCTTTCCTCGTTGTTCTTTGTCCCTCTGCTTCCTTCCCTCTGTCCGTTTGGCTCCCCAAGTTTCTCCTTACTCCAAACCTTGGGGTGTCTGTAGCCTGCAATGGCCGCTCCACCCTTGAGTCTACTGGACCTCCAAGTTCCAGTGTGACACCAACTATGATGACCCTTAAGTCTCAGTTCAAATGAGAGAGAGAGAGACTCTTGTCTGATTGGCACAGTTCTTTTACTTAGGACCAGGCACGCAAGTCATAGTTACCATCAAGCTTATGAATGGGCCTGCTCAAGAAGGGACCATATGCAGCCTCCATGTCCTGGGTTGCCTTGGAGGTAAGAGTAGGGAAGGCCATGAATACCTGTTTCCTCTGAAACAAATTGTTTGGAGTTGCCTTCAAATGATTCTGAAGACACACAATTTTAAGTGAGAAGGTGAGGTTTGGCTTTCCCCTACCTCACACTGGTACTTGCTTTCTTTATTCGTCTAAGTGTCAGTTTCCTCCTCTGTAAAGTGAGGACGATCATCTCTGTCCTTTTCCCTCTCCTTCACTTACCTCTTTTAGCCTCTCAGGCCCATAATGAAACCAATCCCTTGTCTCAGTTGTCTGAGCTGGATCACTCTCCAAGCTTACCTGTTGTTCCTCCCAGAAACTTTTGCACTTGTGTAGAGAACTCTTGGAAACTGAATAACAAAAGGAATAAATCTCTAACGGTGAAATGTAAGGCAGTGAGAAAAATTAAAGCGAGAAATATTTTGGTAGACGGGGGCCGGAGAGACAGAGCCCTCAAGATCCACCCAGATATGAATTCTGCTCTCTATTTCTGACTTTCCATTTATGGGAGAAGTGGGTCAAGGCTATCTTGAATGATTTTTGTTGCCAGAACCCTTGGGTCATTTTCAGTGGTTAACTCGCTTTTGAGATATGTGTGGGTACGGTACCCACATAAGTACACACCCTGCCTCCCCTCTCCATGTTTTCTAAATTCAACCCCAAAGTGACTTGAGCATAGTTTTTTTGATGCAAAACCATGACAGCCCACATTTCTCCATCTCAGAGAATGAGAATGCTAGGCTTTTTTCCTTGGAAACTCTGCCTTTCCTTCCTACCCCACCCCACTTCTTTAGCTTCTGATCTATGGTAGTCTGAAGACCTGGTTTGTATGTTTACTTCACCCTGTTTCTGGAGCAGAAGTCAC
Organism: Pteropus vampyrus; assembly: GCF_000151845.1. NCBI lineage: Eukaryota > Metazoa > Chordata > Mammalia > Chiroptera > Pteropodidae > Pteropus > Pteropus vampyrus. Next base: position 3,784,983 of record NW_011888791.1, read on the forward strand.
ATCTCAGGTAAGACTTACACCACCTGTGTGTCTTTGCACTCAGAGGCCCCTACATCGGTGTTGGTAAACAGGACTGGCATTTCCCCCAAGTGACACCACTGATTCCTCACCCCGGCATCAGGGTCTTACCTCCCTCCAACCTTGCTGCCACTGGTCCTGCTACCCTCCTCCTCAGGTCCTTGTGGGTCTCATCATGGTCCAGTCCCTAGGCCCTAAGAAGACCATCCCCATTATTCCCCACACATCCTAGATACCCAACCCTAATCCTATTTCCACCTCCTCTGCAATTTGGGGCAAATTCTTATACTCTCTGGACTGTAACCTCACTGTAACATGAGAAGATTAGAGAAGGCAAAATTCCCCAATTCGAGATCCCTCCTTTCCCCAGTCCCCTTAGGGGTGGGTCAGTCCTGATCAGATAAACAATAGGTAGCCCTAACTATTCAATTATATGTCTTAATATCTCTCTTCATTTATATCTCTTCCCTTCTCATTTTTATTAACCCAGGCCTTCTGGGCCCAAAGACTCAGCTTCATTCAGCATCATTGATTCCAGCACCTTGGCCACATTCGATGGGTGTTGAAGAAGGTGACAAACCTGGGCTTGACTCCTGGCTCCATCATTCATTCACCCAGGGACCCTGAGCAAGTTTAATCTCTTAAAGTAGGGGTCCCCAACCCCCAGGCCATGGACAAGTACCCGATCTGTGGCTTGTTAGGAACCAGGCCTCACAAAAGGAGGTGAGCAGCGGGTGAGCAAGAGAGACTTCATCTGTATTTGCAGCTGCTCCCCAGCACTAGCATCATCTCCTCAGCTCCCCCTCAGATCATCAGGATTCTCATAGCAGCAAGAGTCCCTGGGGCCAAAAAGTTGGGGACCACTACCTTAGAGCATGAGTTCTGAGTCTGTGAAGTGGGGGCATGTGGTGCCCACATCGAGGGATTTTTCTGATGCTGAGTAGGATGATGCATGTGACATGCCTAGCTCAGCGTCTGCCATGAATGAAGCTCCTCATCATCTTAGTAATGATTATTTTATTGCTTCTTTACACACAATTAAAACTCACTAATTCAGACCTATGAGAGAGGGCAGTCAATGGCTAGAAAGTCCACATTAAAAAATAATGTCATTTTATTACTTTAAAATACATTACTCAATCCAATCTAATAAAGTGTTGCACAGCGAGCCCTTGGGGGATTTATGTTAATGAACAAATAAGGACAATTTTAGGTTAGCCTATATCAATTATTGGTGTGAAAAAGGGTATATTTGAAAGTACTTGAAAATGCCTGCAAACAGGATATTGTCCTCTGTAAACTGTTTCTCCTGCAATCATCTTAATGCATTTTATTAATTCAACAGTTTCTCACCACCTTGAGAGGGCTCCAAGATGACCAGACTTGGACTCAGAACTGATCGTACTTCTACAAATTCTGACTTGATGGTGACTGAAAATAAGACATTTGATTGAATTAGGTCAAGACCTTTAGTTTTATTTTTTTAAATAATTTTTTTTTATGGTGACATCGGTTAACAAAATCCAGTAAGTTTCGGCTAAGTTTCGGCTGTACATTTTAACAGTAAGGCATATATATACATATATATATATATATATATACACATATATATACACACTGTGTGTTCACTGCCCATAGTTAGATTTCTTTCTGTCACCACATATTTGACTCCCCTTACCCCATTTATCTTATCTCCCCTCTCCCCTTAAGACCTTTATTTTATGTTCTTTCTTTTTCTCAGAAGCCTATTTCAAGTGGCCATCTTGGTCTGTAACTCCTGGAAGTAGAACTGCTTCTGTCAAAGAACAAAGAGGCTGGACCTAGGAGCCTGGGCTCTGGACTCTGAGAGCCCTGGGTTCAAATCCCAGCTCTAGCTCTTGCACAGTAAAGTGGAGATAAGGTGACCTGCCTCACATGGCTGCCATAAGATTAAATCAGGTAATTTAGCAAAAGTAGCTGAAATACATGACTTGACACACTAATAGACCTTCGTACAGGTGCCAAATCTAGAGATGAGTCAAGAGATCATGGACACAGTTCTAAAAAGGCTCTGAGGGTAGGGAATGCTGGCATTATTATTTTGGGTACTAGGCCAGTCCTTGGGTGAGTGATGAGATTTGCCTACAGTAAGACTATGATCTCAGGGCAGAAGCCCAGCAATTATTCTCATTATTATTATTAGCAACAAAATGACAATTTATATCTTAGAAGAGCTACCCACTTCTCTCAAAAGCTCTGCTGAGACAATTTATATTTGAGGAAGGCTGTACCAGAGCCACGGTATTTGTCTGTTCCTCTAGACATTCCATGTTTGGACTGGGTTTACTCACCAGAGAACCACACACCCACATTGGCTCAGCCCCTACAGAAAGGCCTTCCCTGAGTGAAGGTGCAAGTTAAGCTCTTGATTTTACTGTTCATCAGCTATGAGAACTGCCCATGAAGGGGAGTCTCATGGGAGACCCTGGAGGTGTGACATAAATCAGCATTAATAAGCACTTCCTCTGGGGAGGGCTGGAGCTTTACAAGAGCCTTACTTTGTCTCACTGCATTCAGCCGTGAGGTTGGACTACTGCCTCCCACTCCAATTTCTCAGAGGAGGGAGCTGAGTCCCAGAAGGCAGGAGGGACTTGCTTAAGGTCACAGAGCTGGTAAGTGATGGTTCTCAGATACAAACACGGCATATGAGAAGAATATGTCGGCCTTCAAGAGATGTCCTCTCTCAGCTATCTCAGAGTCTACAAAGACTCCCAGAGCTTCGTGGGCCCCCTAGGGCAAAGTTCTCTCACCCTTTCTTTGAATTCTCCTAATAACACTGTACCCGCCTCTCTTAGAGCTGCTTCCTACTTTCTTGAGTCGCAGCCATGCGCATGAATGTTCCAGCTCCCTGGTGAAGGCGGGCACTGCCCTCTTGTCTGTGTTTGTTACCCATAGTCACCCACACAAGGCCTGGCCCAAAAGAAGCTACTTAATACGTGTTTGTTGACTGCGTTGATGGAATTAATAAGAATTTCCCAAAGGGCATCAGGAAAAAACTTTGTACCCATTTGCCTCTTTTAGATGACTCTACTCTAACACCAAGTTGTCAAAAGGTATATGGTGGGGCTGCTATGAGCTGAGGCAACCCCAGGGACTGGTGACATTCCCCGGGTCTCCTTGCCAGCCTCGGTACCACGTCTCAGTAAAGATGAGACAGGGCTATGGAACAAGACGCTGAACAGCTGAACCCCATTGACTTGAGTCAGCCTAAACAGGTGTCCGTTCCTTGCAACATAAGAGCCTGAATAGAAGCCCCTTCTCAAAGAAGTAGGGGCCCGTTAGGAAAGGGGCCTGACTTTGCCACACCTTGGCCCCTGAACAAGACCCCACACCAGGGCACTCAGCCCATGTAGCCCAACCAGAGGTGGCAAATCAGTGGTATACCTAGTGTGCTTGACACCTGGGCAGATAATTTTTTAACTCACTCCTCTTTCAAACAACAAAAATTATTTACAGTAAAAATCATGAAATGTAATGAGTAACAATAACATAGGTGCACTAGATATGCCAGTTGACATTTCTTCAGAATTTTCATTAAGTACACGTGATTTCCAAAGTGTTACATATTTTGAATACATCCAGACTGTGTTTGGATGGCATCCTCTTTTTCTCTTTTCATTTTTCTTCATTGAGCTTCACTGAATTTGTGTCATTTCAGGTAGGTACAGATGCTCCACTTGAAATTTTTTTAGAACTTCAGAATAATTATGAACCACTTGCCCATTTCACAATATTGCAAGGCGTTGCAAGTTCCTACAGGACAAAAAGACATCATGATTTATACATTCCTATCAGTTTGAACTATGACCCTTTGGTTACAGCCTGATATAATAATAATTTATGTAAATAATTATCCAGTAGCTAAGAATTTTAATAAGCCCAAAATGTCAATGAAAGTTTTAATGTTTTGATAAATCCATCTTCTGGATTTTGTTCTGTCATTTTAAAAGAGTTTTTTTTAAGTTTCGATTTTTAAAATGTTATTAAAATTTAGTAAAATAGGTGAAGCATGAACTAAATTATGTATTTAACTAAACAAAAATATTATACCTGACAGTTTACATTCTCTCACTGTTTTAAATTTTAAACAAAATAAACTCCAGTGGTCACCTAGAATGACTGAAAGAACTCAAGTTACAGTATTTTTCATCCTTACAATCACTGCGTTGTTCATTTCAAATCTACTTTTTAAACACGAAAATACATGATACCACAGGGACTTGGAGGCACAAACTGTACCCGAAGAGAATGCGAACAATTCTGTCACCTGACAAAATAACTTTTAAAATGAATGCATATGGTGGGTCCACATTTTGGAAGCGAACTCTTTAACTAGGAGTTCTCCAAATTAACTTCCATGTACAATAAAATGTTTATTAAAAGATATGCAATAAAACTGTCCTAACATGAAGATTATTTACTTATTGCTATTATTATACTCCACAATACTATGACAATTGTTTATACCTTAAGCCAAGTACAATTTTTTCATGGAGGAGTGTTTTATCGCTAACATCGTTTGTAATTGACAGTGTGCAGTGGTAATAAAAGCAGACCTAACTTCAGTCAAATTTATTGTTTTTCTTTTTTTTTAATTCCTCTACACCTGCTTATTGCTTACGCTGGAGAACTGCGCCCATCACCCCACACTTAGTACACTGGTCAAGATACTCTAAATGATGCCCCAAAGGAGTCTTCCAGAGATGGCTAACAGGAAATGCTATGTATTTTTCCTTCATAGACATGTAACTGATTATGTTGCCTTTATTGCTTTGGCACCAAGAAGTTCTAAGCCAAATTTATAGCTCACCTTCTAGAATCTTGTGGCATTTCAATTTCTCCCCTTGGCGTCAACCTCGTGTATACCTTCCCTCTCCCAATTTTCAACATGTTGTTTCAGAGGTTTCAAAATGAGCTTCCTCAGCCTTATAACTTGCAGAACTACTGCAAGTTTAAATTTTTTCTTTTGAATGTAGGTGGCTTCAGGTAAGGCACAAAATTTCCAGTTTACCACAGTCCACATCACTCCCTAAGCACTTCCCTGTGGCCTGTCTCATATCTACTCTGTGCTTAGCCTCTGAAAACATTTCAGTTTTCAATCAATGTATGTTTTTTCTTGAGTATAGGTCTTTGTAAGCCAACTCATATCCTTCGTAGTGTGGAGAGGGAACTCAGTTCAGCATAGTCTGGTTAGGAGAGGGACTGTGGCCTGGGAAGAGGGGCACCATGTATCTTTTGCATCCTCTCATTCAATCTCTCAATGACCTAATGAGAAAAGTATTGGCACCATTTTATAACTGAGAAATTGAGGCTCCAAGAAGTTAAATGCCCCCATCTCAAGTCAAACAGCTTCTTGGTGGCAACCCAAGCAGATCTGAAGCCAGCTCTGTCTACCCCCATGGGGTGAAGGAGGAAGCTAACTGGAATTCTCCAAAAGGGAGTGGGGGGCGCCCTGGGAAGGAGATAGCCTTCTCCTCCTCCTAGCCTCATGGCTTCCTGGCTCCATACGCAGATCCCACATTGCTGCTCACTGGGAAACAAGGCAATGCTGGCCCCTCAGAGGGATACTTGCTGAGTTAATGTTCTACTGTCCCCTTCTTAACATTCTTAATAATTTTTGAACCAGGGGCCACACCATCACCACCTAGACTGACAAGTGACAGTGGTGAAATGGCCCAGCCACCACCAGGCTCCCCCTCATGGTACCTTTGGTGTTTAGAGGACACCTTGCCCCCAGCAAAGGCTTCTGGACGTCTATCACAGACCCAGCTCCTCTTCCTAGACACTTAGTGCCAGAGTCCTTGGCTTCACTAATACCCTCACCTGCCTGAGCTTTGTTCTGGACAGTCGCCACAGCAACCACAGTTTGGTCTCTGCAGCTGAATGAATTAGCAAATATTTATCAAGCACTGTGCTAGGAACTGTGGGGGAGAATGGGTGTCTTTGCCGGTTTTAACATTTTCAGGAATAAATACCCTAAAAGAAGTAGGGGGAGAGGTTATTTGTAAGACCACAATTCTTTCCTGTCCTAGAAGCCATGAGGTAGACAAAATACTAATGTAGTTTTATGTGCACAGATTTTGGAGCTAGAGACTTTTGGGTTCAAATCTGGGCACTGCCACTACTAGCTATGTGACAGTATGAAAGCTATACTCTCTAAGCCTCAGTTTCTGCTTTTCAATGGGAGAATACTTACCCCTGCCCACCTCACAGGGCTCTTTAAGGATGAAATGAGCTAATGTGTAACAAAGAGCTTTGTTGACTGTGCAAATGTTAGGTTGTTCTCTCAATAAACATTTATTAAGCATTTACTCTGAGCCAAAGCCTGAGTTAGGCATTAGAGCCTCTCAAATGTAAACGTCCTGGGCTCATTGAGATTCACTCTTTTTTTTTCCCCAACTGAGGTGAGATTCACCTAAAATTAACCACTTTAAAGTGAACAATTCAGTGGCATTTAGTGCATTCACACTGTTGCAAACCAACACCTCTATCAAGTTCCAAAACAAGAAAAGCCTGTACCCAATTAAACATTTCTCTCTTTTTAGGATATATTTCCTCTTGCCATCGTTTTGTCCTTCCCGGGAGTTGATTTTGTGGGTTTGATAATATCCAAATGTCCCTCCAATCTCCTATGACTCCAAGCCAACTCCTAGATCCAACCTCCAGCTTCAAAAGATAAAACCCAGGTTCCTTTGCCAGCTCTGGGAAAAACCACAGCCCCGAGCCTGCCATTTTTAATTACACCAGGGCTGGATGAGCAGGTAATCGCTGTGTATTTCAGTAAATTACCTCTCATAAAGGAGCGATCATGTTTGCTCGCATGCCCTTCTTTCTTGGAATCAGCTCCCTGTTTGCGGCACTGCCTCTTCCCGGCAGCCTGTGCGCTTGGCGAATGCCCGCCTTGTCAGGCTCCGGCAGAGTCAGGTGTGGGGGAAGGGGGCGATGTTCGGGCAAATATTGGACTTGGCCACACTTGCTGTCCCTATCAGGAACCCGATTGGTGTTATTGATTGACAGATGTGGGGACCAACTGTTTGGAAAGCTGAGCCCCCTCGGATTGGGGTAGGTGTTTCGGCAAACAGCCCTAATACTGGGCAAACAGGCCTGTTGGAAGAAGTGCCTGGCGTGTTAGCAGAGCAAACCAAGCGCTAAGCAAACAGCTTAAAAGAATGTGGCCACCTCCAAGGTAACCTCAACCGAGGTATTGATCCCACTGGAGGCGGGAGAGGGGCTGAGCTGGGAACAGAGAGATACAAACCCAAGCAGAATGTAAATGTTATCTTTAAGCTGCGGCTGTCAGGGCCCTAATGGGCATCTGTTTGGAATTTGTCTTCTTGCAAATCTTTAAATCCAGGTCAGGACCATGCACAGAATTTAATAACAACTTTTCAGAAAGATCGGGCTTGGGACTTATTTCATCCTTCATAAGCCCAGCTGGGACTTTCTGTTCTTGTTAGAGGTAGCAGCCTGCATAGACACTTTCTTGGTGGGAGTCCCAAGCTAGAAAGAGGCAAATTTTCTGAACATTAGTCAAAGGCTACCAGAGAGAAGAAAATCCAGATAGAAAGGTGCTTTCTCTGACCCCTGAGCTATCCATGCATGACAGCTGGTCAGTATACAGAATCCCAGAATCAACGCCAACACACCTGGTCTTACTGCAGCTGCTGGCTCTACCTGGCTGGGCCTTCTGTCATCACCTCCCTGGACCTCAGCCTGCATCTTCCAAGGGAAGGAAGCACACCCCACTGGGCATGCCCAAAGGCTCAGGCCAGACAAGCACATCAGAGGTGGGCAGGAGTATGCTCTGTAGCCAGAAAACACTGCCCCAGTGAAAGCAGGTGGGCTGTTGGCTGCAAAACCCTGGGGGTTGGCCCTCCTGGGCCCAAGATCCTCAAACATCACCATGTGGCAATGGAATGGACTGGAGCTGTTGTTCCAGGCAAGTGACTGAGTGAATCTAGGCGTCCTTCCCCAGAAGCTAGGCAGGGAGAAGGGAATGTTTACAAACTGTGATGTTTGCAGTTCCCTTGAAAAGTCTAAAAACCATGTTTTCTTGCCTTTTAATATTTTTAACAAAAGAATAGAGTGAAAAATAGTAGCTCCTCAGTGTCCCCAATGAAGTTAGAGAGCTGTGAGCAGATGTCACTACTGGTCTACCATTGCTTCCTGAGAAAAGTCACAGAAAGGATAAGATCTGCTCCCTTGCCCTCCACCCTCTTCTTCAGCCTGCCCTGGTACCCTGGTTGTGCTGGCAGAGGCTAAGCACACCTCACTATTCACCCCAACTAAGGAGTGGGTGAAGCCATGCTGGGTCCTGGCCCATTTGGAAGACTGATTCCCATCTTCAAAGGAGGCTGTGAGCAATGTGGGTAACCCCAGGGCGTTACTTGGCACTGCATTTTATAAGAGTAAAGAAAGCTTATAAACCATTTTGTCTACCTCTGACTTTGACTTTCTGTTTCTGTGCCCTCAGCTCCAGGCAGTGAAAAGTCTGTGAAGACAAAGTGCCCTCTGCTTATAGATGGGACAGCACAAGCCCTGAAAAACAGAGGGACTTGCCCAAGGTCGTAGAGAAGGTCAATTGTGACAATAAGGAAAGTCTTCTAAGGCTGAGTCTTCTAAGGTGAAAACCACTGATAGGTTACCAGGAAGAAGTTAAAGCTAGCCTTAAAAGAGGAGTGGATGGTGACCCAATTCATCTCCCCTCACCAGAAAGTTATTAATTAATTAGGGTTTCTCTACTGCAATTAGAAACAAATAAGTAAACTGTACCTGTGTTGACACCCTCGCTCTCAAGCTAATGATTAACCTGCCCTCGATGAAATGTGTATCTCAGCAAAGATTGTCTCAAAACCATTTGCTTTGGGAACAGGAGAGTAAACAAAAGGACACGCAAACACAGGTAATCTACAGCATGGGTTAAATAGAGATGACTCTTCCCACAATCCACATGGCCTACTATCTGGGTAAATACAGAAGATGCCCCATCCTCCCTTAAGGAGTAGGCTCTTAGCCAAAGTCATGCATTTGGCCAAAGTCCACCACTGCTGTCCCACCTTCTGGGCCTCAGGATCCCCAACTCCACGGCCCCACAGAGCACAGGCAGAGGCCACTGTTGGACCTCACTTTCTCTCCCTCCTGCTGTCCCCTCAGCTCTGCAGGCAGTGATATGGATGCTTGCTGCCAGGAATCAAAAAGAGTTTGAAAGTAAAAGGGTAGAAACTAGTTAAATAAAACCACTACTGTTTTCAAGGGTGAAGGACACATGCCCTCACTGGCCTGGAAGTAAAAAAATAAGACACATGCGTGCCGTCCTCTCTCCCCTGATCCAGACCTTACTCTCACTGCCGTTGGAAAAAGTCCTCCTTTCTTGGAAGAGATGATGCCAGCCATTTTGCAGACCCAGAGGAGCTTCTGTTTGGGTGCTGGAGTGGGTGCCACAGCCAATTGTCCCTCAGGTGGAAGGCTTGGGAGGCAGAGGGTGATCACGTACTTGGGAAGAGGTTGCTGGGCATCCTGGCCCAGAAAGGATTAAGGAGGGGGTAGAGACACCTCAGAGTGGGTCTCTAACCCCTCCTCAACCCACAATGGGGGTGCGGGAGTCCAGAAATCCCTTATCAATATCTGCTTTGCCTCACCTACAAAGAGTGTTCCTTTGAAAACTTAGGCCATGAAGTAGTGAAAGGATCGATCCAATTCTACTGCTGTCACATCTCGCGGCACATGGCACGTTGCTGCTGCTGCTGCTGCTGCTGCTGCTGAAAACTCAGGCCCTGGGAACAGGAGAAGTTCCCTCCTGTATTCTCACTTTCTTGCCCCACTACTTTACTCATAATTACCAACTGTTTACAGGAAAGACAATTAGACTGAGTCCCCTGATAGAAGAGGTTAATTATTACAAACCAGGAGGAGAAAGAGTCACGGCATGCTGACCCCATCTACCTTGGATACATAGTCACTAGCACTGTTTATGAAAACACCCAGGTTAGAGCAGGGTTTTCACTTGAGAAGTGCCAGCTAATTATGATAATGTGAACTACACAGCAGCAGCAGCTTCACTGATGAATCATTGAAAAGGCTAAGTGATGCTCAGAATGCTCAATTAATGATCCACCCCGTAAAAATGCACCTCCATGGCCTGGTGCCCAGATCTGGCCCATTATGTTAAAATCACTGTCTTCTCTTAAACCATGAGATCTTCCATACAGACTTTAAATATCTTCAGAACTTTGAACTTTGAAATAAGTAAACACAAATATGCCCCAAATCAGGACTAGCCTCATGGGTGTTTGACCCATGTAGTCAGTCACTCAAGGCCAGAGCTCAGAAGGGCCCCTCACATGGTTTAATGTTCTGCTATCACTCTCTTGACGTTCTTAATAATACTGAACAGGGGTCCCCAGCATTTTTATTTTGCACAGAGACCTGCAAATTATGTTACCAATCTTGCACCAAACTCTTAAAGAAAAAAAAAAAAAACAAGACGATGCTAATAGAAAGTGAGGCACAGGATTCCACACATCAAGCCCTTTTGCCCTCATTTGAGTCAAAATGCCCCATTATTTTAAAATTCTGAGCAAGGATATGTCTGAGCTGCAGAATCTTTTTTTTTTTTTTTTAAGGAAAGGATTATATTACACTAGAAATCTTTTATAAGTAGATCTAACCCTGTCTTCTAAGACGACCCCTCTCCTCCCGACCAGCCTCTGCCAGGAAAGCACCTTTCTGACCTGCTGTCTGAACCCCAAAGTCTGGGAGAGTCCCAGCTCTGTCCTAAGAACAGTAGAGGGGTCAGAGTCCTTGCCACAGTGGACCCCTCCAGAAAATTAAAGGGGAGGAGTTGGGGAGAGGGGGAGTACACAGCCTTTCCCAGACTGCTTCGTAGTTGTTCAAAATAGTCACCCAGAGAGAGTCTGTATGACAAAAGCAAGTCTTGGAAACTCTGGGTCGATTAAAATTAATGCTCTGAACTTCAGGACTTCTCAGAACCTTTAAAGAAGTCTTGCAAATTGGTGACTTTCTGAGCTTAGGCCGACAGCGCTCCCCGCCTTATTAGACTACATCGTTCTAACAACCCAGTCACTCAAGAGAATATTTACCATCGGACTGATAGAACTTAAATTTCAGTGCCCCTCACTTGCCTAAGTCAGTCCAAGGCTCCAGAAGCGTTCAAGTCCAAGGCTTAACAAATCGTTCATCTGCTCGTAGGCTTGTGTAAGACTTGCAAAAGTAAGATACTGTTGTATTTGTATCCCCTAAAATTGCATGAACTTTGGACCCCACAAAATGTGTGTTCTCCCTTGCACCCATTCCCACATCTGGAGACTCTACCTCTATAGCATGCCAAACATCTTAAAACGCACTCATCTCTCCCATTTAATATAATTTATAAATGACTCTAGTTGAGTCAAAGATGGCATCATGTCATTTGCTTAGTAGATTTTTAATTAAACATTTTTTCATATTAGTTTTGCTTAGTTGCAAGGAATGTTAATTTGGAAGGCAATATTATTTTAACTTTCCACTTGGCAAACATTTTCTTAGCCCCGGGGAAGCTTGGGGCTTCTGAGTACCAGGTCTATAGTGCATAGTGGATAAAATGGCGCTGCGCTCACCAGCCTCTTCAGTTTGAGAAACGCTCTACTAGATTATTTTCTTATTCATTTCCAATTCAGAGGGACTGTCTAGCTAAGGTCTAATTCAGACTAAAGAGAGATTGGCGTGGTGGGGAGAGAATTAGTCTGAATTATAGAAAGTGAAATTTATTATTGTCTAGAAACAGCAGCTTTCCTCCAACTAGGTTAATAAGGTGTTATATAAGGAGACCTGAGGGGCTGCTTGAACATTAAGGCAATATTGTGGTGCAATTAGCTTATCAATTCTGAATACGTAAATGAAAGCTTTTAAAGTCCTTGAAAATGGCTCTTTCTCTTAAGTAATTGAACTATTTCCCCTTGATGCTCTTCATTCTCTCCTGTGTGGACACTTCTTCCTTTAATTACGCATTAATGTGCAAAGCACTGTGCCTAGGGGTTGAGATAGGACTAAGACCCAGTCCCTGCCCTCTACCAGTGTGTTGTCTAACTGGGAGTCAGCACACTTTTTCTGCAAAGGACCACATAGTAAATGCTCTTGGCTTTGCAGACCATCTCTGTTGCAAGAACCGGCTGTGCCCTTCTAGCATAAAAGAAGCCAGAGACAATGCACAAACAAATGTGTGGCCATGTTCCAATAGACCTTTGTCTGCCAAAACTACATGAGCTACAGTGTGCTGACCCCGGGTCTAAAGAGAGAAAGAAACGTATACAGAATTCACTATATAAAGGTATAATCCTAATTCTGTGCAACGACAGAAGTGCCAGCCAACTGTCTTGGATTCCAGAGGGGAGGAAAGAAGCAATTGATTACCAGGAAAGACAAAGATTCCTGGAAGACGTGTCTGAGCTTAGGGATCTATTGTCTCTTGGTTTGGGTCTTTATTGTTCCTCAGTTGCTTTGTTCTTATCCGATTTTCCTTCCCAGTGAGAGTGGAGCTTCTGACACCTGGTATTTTCTCATACCATTCATGAGGCTTAGCTAAAATGAGTGCATATGTCTTGCCTACAAATTCTGAGTCAGCATCCAGTCAAATAAGGTAAATGTAAGACTGAAACACAGACACCAGGCTTTCCCCAGGCCTCAGATAACCATTCATGTTTAGAAAACCACTGTGCTTTTGGGTGGAATTAAACAATGTAATCTCCTCCTGCACACAACCTGGGCTGTAACTCCTTTATTGTTCTTCCAGACGCTTTCTCTTTGCATTTCAATATCCAAATGCCATGTAGTTTATTGTGACTTGTTTGCTCAAGGCTGGGCAAATAAAAGAACAAAGGCTGTGAGCATCACCCCAGCCTGTGCTATCACCTGCTCTCACGGTGAGCTGAGCAGCCTTCAGCACCCCATCTCCTTAACAGGCTGTGGGTCAAGGTTGCTTGAGATGGGGGGCTATAAAGATTAGACAGCAGCGAGGTGTTTTCTGAAAAGACTCCTGATAGCATATCTTTAACTTTGCCAGGAACTGGGAAAATGATGGCACCCTGGCAATAACAGTAGGTACATGAATTACTCACCCAGTAAAATGGATGGAGCTAGTAACAGCAGCCCCCAGAGATTGTAAGATCAGAGGTCTCACCAAAAGACAGCCTGGGGGTTCAGCTTCTGCACTCATAAATGCAGCATGGCGGCTGTGCCACCCAGATCGCGACCACTTCTAAATCCCTTCTCTAGAGACGCTCTGGAGCCCCCACTGCTCGTTTATGCCTGGTATACACCCAGCGGGAGACAATGCACATGAATCCCTCCTCCAAGAAGCTAGAGGAGGTCAAACCAGAGAATGCTGGATCCAAAATGGAACTCTTCTCAGTATGTCAAATGCAGTTAGCACCTGTGAACACTATCCTCTCCTCTTAACCTATTAGCACCCCAGCTTCAGTTTCTCATCTGCGAACGAGGAACTATCTATGAGCAGCCCTCCAGCTTCCAAATCCTCTTCCCCACTTGTGATGCAATGCAAATAAGCACCCAGCACAGCTCCTGACTAAAGAGGAGTCCCTCTCATCTAGCCTTGGTCAGGGTGGCCATCCTTCTACAGAGAAATCTCTCAGTCTAGAGAAGACCCTCCTGCTTTCTCTTCACCTGCCCAGGGGGCACCCACTCTTCAAGCCCTGGCTGCGGGCTGCTTCTTCCAAGAAGCCTTCCCCCATTATTCTAGCTTTCCCAGCCCCCCTCTCAGAAGACCTAGCCTGCTTTCAGGCAGGCCCACACAACATCAAAGTTAATAACACCCTGTCCAATCTCACAGCCTCATTACTCCACATGTGTTCATTATCTTCCCAGAGTGTGAACTTGTTGGCTGGAAACCATGCCTTCACTTTTAACCCTCTAAGTGCACTGCACAGGGCTAGATAAACGGCAAGTGCCCAATAAACACTTACGGATATAAATTTCAAGAGTATAAAAAGGGTCCAAGCCCAGCTTCCACCTCTTTTAACAGAAGACATGACCACAATAATAACCAATACATTTAAGGCATTGCATATTTGGCAAAGACACGCCACATTCACTAGCAACCCAGGGAGGTGAGTGGAATTAGTCCCCCAATGAAGAGGTGAAAACTGAGGGTCAGTATGAGTCAGTGACTTGCCTGAGCGAGCACGGCTAGTAAGCAGCAGTCACTTATGAGGTCTCAAGAGCCTAAGCCTAATATTTTTCTCCATCACTTGAGGCCGTGAGTCTCAAATGCCAAAAGAAGTTTCAAGGGGTGGCTGGCAGTGTTGCTACAGAGAAAACTGCAGCCATTGGGAAGGGTGTAATTTGTTTATTCTCAGTTGCAGGGACCACCAGAGAAGGCAAGTTTCTACCAGACCTCGAAGAAATGATAGAGTTTGGAGAAAAAGAAAGAGACATGGGAGAAATGGCAGAAGCAAAAGCATAAAGAGGAGCAGAAAGAAACCACTGAGGCAGGTGTGTGTGACCGTGCAGCCAGAGCTGGACTCATGGAGGAGCTGTGAGGGAGAGTGATGTGGGGCCAACTATAAGGGACTCTTGAATTTCAAGCTGAAGATTGTGACAACAGTTTGAGCAGAGAGAAGATGGAGGGTGGGAGGCACTTGTGAGCAACCACTCAACCATTCTGTGGGACTCAGTGAGGGACCAGATGGGGAGGGGGCAAGTAAGAATAAGGCAAGGTCATTCCAAGCTCCTAAGCCAGAGAGATTGCTAAAACGTAGGTGTCACTAACCGACATGAGGGTGTCGAAAATTGCCACTGATTTTGACTGGGAAGGAAACAGGGAGTATCGCACAGTGTCAGATTTAATAATATCCTGTCGCCATGCACTATCTCATTATTCCACACATGTTCATTATCTCCCCAGATTGTGTGCTAGTTGGCTTTGAGAAACTACGTCTTCTCTTTAAGCCTCCACAGCTCCTTGTGCAGGGCTGAGCAGATAGCAGGGACCCAGAAAATACCAGCAGATGTAAATTTCGAGACCACAAAACAGGCCTGAATCCCATGGTCAGTGGAGGGGCATTACAGAGAGACATATATCAACCCAATATTTTCATAAAATCATTTTGCAGTAGCTTCCCAACAATGAAACAGTGCCCTTCAAGGCAGAGAGTGCCCCATCACTCAAGGCATCCAACTAGAAACTGGACAATAGTCAGAGGTTTCATGAAAGGGATCCCTGCATCAGGAGGGAGACCAGACAGAACATCTCCTCCAGCCCCTCTATCTCTCAAACACTATGGTTCAAGAATGCCGTGAATTTGTCTCCCATTTCTTTGGCATATCCCATTCAGAAATAGCCAAACTGACTTAAAAAAAAGAAATTTCCATGCCTCTTTCTATTTCTTTCAAACCCTTTAAATGTCAAGTTCCAGACCACTGCTTTGCCTTGCCGGGTGGTTGGATACCAAACCCATGAGTGCTGGGTTTAGAATAGCATGCCTGCGTGGCCAGAGGGGGGGTCTGACTTCATGCATTCCTAATGCACGTCTATTTTTACAGCCATGAGACACGTCGCCTTCCCTCGCTGTTCACATCAATATCACATGGGGACGCTGACACAGGGCCATCTGTCCCCACAGACGCTTTCTTTTGGGAGGGGAGGCAGAGAGAACTAGAGGGGGAGAGAGATACATTTTTGTTATAAGTCTGAAAATTGATTTGGGATATGATAGCTCCCAGACTTGAGCCGGCCATAGACACCTTTTGCCAGTCCCAGTTGGGAATGGAGTGTCTCATTTTTCCATCTCTTTCTGAAGTTCAGCACAGTCTGTCAGTCCACCCACACACTCACTCGCTCATTCATTCATTCACTCACTCATTCATTTGCCTAAGGCATGCCAGCTCTGAACCACACACTCCTTCATCATGGAAGTCTACGAAGCAAGAGGGCATAGAGATGGGGAAGGAACATGACCAGGAAGGTGAAAGGTGAGGCAAGTCCTTTTTGAGCACTCCCAATATACCCAGGGCTGTGCCTAACCTGCAAGTTCGACCAGGTGGAGTTTCTCCTGGGTGCCTGCACCGAGACAGAAGATGAGTCCAGACTTGGG
Source organism: Pteropus vampyrus (assembly GCF_000151845.1). Classification (NCBI taxonomy): domain Eukaryota; kingdom Metazoa; phylum Chordata; class Mammalia; order Chiroptera; family Pteropodidae; genus Pteropus; species Pteropus vampyrus. Next base: position 3,801,146 of record NW_011888791.1, read on the forward strand.
AGCCGAAGATGGAAGGATTTCTTGTATGCTGAAACAAAATCAAAGTGATCACAAGGAAACTGAAGGCTCTGGGTTAGGGCAGCTGTGGACCCTAGGTCCTGGCCTGAGCCAGCTCTCCTGAGAGGGCCCTACACTCTGGGAGAGGAGATCTAGGAATGAGTCTAAAGGAGAGCTCACTGGGAGCCTGGCCATTTGCGCATTGTTATGGACTCTGGTTCTCAAAGTCTTTGGGGGTTTGTTGCATTTTCCCATCTCCCCCCTCTGACAATGCATCCATTTTTCCTGTGACATGCTGCTCCTCCATCCCTGGTGATCCTGATGAGCTTGTCACTCATGCAACTGTATCTTCCCTAGGTAATAGGTCTCAGGCCAACCAATCAGAATACCCCTCTGAAAAGGACTACAGCGATTAAGTCAAGGAGACACAAATGATCCTGGCATGACCAGTTAGAGGCTTCCCTGGCGCTTTTCTGCCAGAGCTAACAAGGAGGATGACTTCTCTCCATTGCTACTGCTTTTTTTGTCAATTACAGATGATATTCAATATAGTATTAGTTTTAGATGTACAGCATAGTGGTTAGACATTTATATAATTTATGAAATGATCCCCCAATATCAACTGCTATTGCTAAATTGAGAGAATATGAGTCTGAAACTACCAGTCACCATCTTGTCTGCTCTGTGGAAAAAATCTATGTGACGAGTAAAGCTAATTAGAAACCACACAAGCCAAGAAGGAGAGAGAGAGAGACAGAGCCTTGATTTCAAATGACCCTGGTTCCACAGTGCGGAAGCCAAGCCCTCAACTTGCCATTTATGAGACCCAATAAATTCTTTTTTCCCTTCTTCCTCAAACTAATTTGGTTTGAACTTGCAACCAACAGTTTCCTCACTGATTTGCACTTAGTGCTAACACTCTTGGGTAGGCAGGGCATTAATTAATGGGATCACAGGATTGCTTATGCTCACCCTCTGAGAATCTCCAAACTCTGAACTGGAATGTGTACTGGTGCAGGAGGCAGCCACCAGGGTCCTTGGTTCAGCCCCAGCTGGTGCATTTCAGACCTGACCAGAGGTGCCACGTGCTAGTTACAGCAGCCGGAGCCAGCACGGCATCTTCTTGAGCTCCCACCCTAGGTGTCAGCTGCCCCTGACTTGGCCAGAGTCCCATTGGTGCTGCAGCTTCTAAACCCATGAAGCATCTTCTGGCCTCAAGCAGCCGCCACTTTATTCTAGCTCTGGGAACAGACTGGATCAGCTCCTTGCAAAGTTGGGAGAAGGGCATCTGAGAGAGAGATGAAGCTCCTGGAGAATCTGAGTATGTAGGAATCTAAACCCTACTCTTTTGGCCACTAATAGAAGAGGTATTATTTACGCTCAAACTGTGAAGCTGGTCACCCCAGCCATGTCAGCCAGACTGCAAGGAAGAGGTCCAGCCTCCAGGCTGTCAGTGGGACCGCCCCTACTCCAGTTCATGGCAAATTAGGGGGAATTGAAAGCCATGGGACACGCATAGATGAAAACAAGACAAGATAGTCTTGCCTTAGGGGAGCCCATGCCCCCAGTTAGGAGACTCTTTCTTGAACAGAAGGCTATAATGTAGTGTGCACTAAGGCACATTTTTTAATTTAAAAATTATTGTGATAAAATATACATAACATAAAATTTACCATTTTAACCATTTTTAAGTGTACAATTCATTGGTATTAAGTACATTCACAATGCCGTGCAATTATCATTGCTATTTCCAGAAGTTTTTCATCATCCCACATTAAAACTCTGTACCCATTAAATAATAACTCCTCAATCTCCCTTCCCCCCACCTTTGGTGACTACTATTCTGCTTTTCGTCTGCATGTATTTGACGACTCTTGGTACTTCACAGAAGTGAAATCACACACTATTTGTCCTTTTATGCCTGTTTATTTCACTTAGCATAATGTTTTCAAGGTTTATCCATGTTCTAGTATGTGTCTGAATTTCCCTCCTTTTAAAGGATGAAGAATATTTCATTGTATGTACAGTAATCTGCCCTTGTCCACAGTTTTGCTTTCCACAGTTTCATTACATGCAGCTAACCACAGTTTGAAAATATTAAGTGGAAAATTCCAGAAATAAACAGTTTATAAATTTTAAATTATGCTCCATTCTGAGTAGTGTGATGAACTCTTGCGCCATCCAGCTCCACTTGCCCCAGATGTCAATCATGCATCTCTAACACTGTATATGCTATTCGCCCTTTGTGCTACTCACCCATTAGTCACTTAGTAGCTGCCCTGGTTCAAGAAACCCTTATTTTGCTTAATAGTGGCCTCAAAGTTCAAGAGTAATGATGCTAACAAGTCGAATATGCCAAAGAGGAGCCATAAAGTGCTTCCTTTTAGTGAAAAAGTATAGTATAATAAGATATTTTAAAAGAGAGACTACATTCACCTAGCTTTCATTATAGTATATTGTTATGATTGTTATATTATATTATTAATTATTGTTGTTGATCTCTTACTGTGCCTAATTTATCAATTAAACTTTATCCTAAGTATGTATGTATAGGAGAAAACACAGTATTTATAGGGTTTGGTACTATCTGCAGTTTCAGGCATCCACCAGGGGTCTTGTGTTTATCCTTTCATCTGTTGATGGGCTTGTGTTGTTTCCACCTTTCAGCTGCTTTGGACATTGGTGCAGAGTATCTGTCTGAGTCCCTGGTATTTAGGGCATTTACTCAGAAGTGGACTTCTAAGTCACATGGTAGTTCTGTGTTTGACTTTTGAAGACAGACCAAGGCATATGTGAGGCACACGGAGGGCAGGGTGGGCGGACGGCAGGATAGGTGGATGGCGCAAGGGGAGAGATGGGAGAGAGGAGACTTTAGGTTCAGAAGACCTCAGTCGGAGTCCCCGCCTGGCCCCTCACTGTGGGTTTGGACCTATGATCAAGTTTCTGCGTCTGTCTGCTCATCTATAAAGTAGAGCTAATACTTCCACCTCTGTAGCGAGGACAAGGTGGAAGAAAGTCATTGCTATCACAGAAAATCAGTCTTGGTTTGAGATGATACTTTAGCCAAGTGCTTCTGATAGAAGCAGGATCATTACAGATGATTGCACAGGTTAATCATTGGTCGAGGGCACCCGTCCAAAGGGAAAAGGGGCCTAAAATCTAACCTGCTCTACACTCGTCAGGCCACGGGACTCAGCATAAGGTTGTGCCCGTCCCTGATCTATTCCTACACGGCCGTGAAAGTGGGGTTCTCAATTCAAATCTGACCTCCCTCTCTCTCAGCATTCTGTAACTCCCCATTGTCCTAGGATGAAGTCTAAACTATACTGTGTGGCTCACAAGGCCACAGATCCAACTCCTATTTGCCTCCACAGCCCCCATTCTGGCCACCTATTCCTCGAACACTTTTCTCCAGCCCTCCTGAATTTCTTTCCATTATTTCAATGTCAAGCTTTCTCTCTCTTTCTCTCTCTCGCTCGCTCTCTCTCTCTCTCTCTCTCTCTCTCTCTCTCTCTCTCTCTTTCTCTGTGTATATGTGTCAGTCTCTCTGTCTCTCTCTGTCTCTCTCTGTCTCTCTCTCTCTTTCCACCCCACACCCCACCCTTCCACTCTTCAGGGATAGGGAAACTGAACTTCTGTCAAGGTAAACACCTTGTCTAAAGCCACACTGCTGGCATAAAGCGCAGCCAGGTTAGAACCCATACCCAGTAAATCCAAAGTCTCTGAGCTTCTGGCTACAGGGTTTAGAGATGGCACCAGGATAGAGTGCAATGTTAAGCGACAGAGACATCAGGTGTAATACCGATCCTGCCCTCACTAGCTGGGTGAACTTAAGCAAATCACCCTTCTAAGAGTCTTGGCCCTGCCACATACTAGCTTTATTTTCAACCCGAGGATCATTAGGGAGTATTGTAATGGGAGTATATTATTGCTGTTATATGAGAGTTGGCTGTTCTGGTCCCTGTGCCCTCAGTGGGAACTCTATTGCGCCTTATGAATAAAACCTGTAAATTGAAGCACGATTTGAAATGGAAAGTTCCCTGGCCAGAGTAACTAAACTTCCAATGGCCTGAGACATCAGAGTGGCCCCAGTATCTGGGGACTGCTAAAGCACTCTGGATAAAATGGACATCCAACTCCAGCAGCCAACTTCATTTTCTTAACAAAGATTGCAGCAAGCAGAGAAATGACACTGCAGAAATCTATTTTACAGACAAAGACTGAAAAAATAAGAGAAGGTGAATTTTCATCACTTTAATCTGCAAATTGAAGCTCTTCAACAACCTAGCTAAATGCAATTGCACTTCTTTCAGCACATCATGCAGCCAGATCAGGTTAGCAGGGATCCTCTGGAGGATGGGTCAGCTCTTCCAAGGCGTCCCCAGGCTCTTGCAGGCCCCAGGCAGGATGTAGGCTGCTTTGACTCACAATCGACTGTCTGTCCTCTGGGACAATCCTTTGGGATTTCTCTGGAAATGCTGGCCTCTGGTTTAATATTCTCCCAATAGCATTCATGGAGTCTAACACCATTCTAGGACATTATGTCCCATCATCCACCTAGCCATGCCATCAAAAACTGCATTATCATCCACCCTTCTGCCCTCTCACTCGGCCCCACATCTGATGTGGCAAACTGTCACCATCCCCTGCCTTCCTATCTGCAAAGTGGGAATATGAATGATACTTGCTTTTGTATCGGCTAAGACACTTTGAGTTGCAAATAACCTACAAACAAACAGCTTAAACCGTTTCAAGTAAAAACTAGCCAATATGTCACCAGGCCCTGGTTTTTATCTTCAGACTCAGCTCTGCTCTCTGACTTGGGGAGGCACTACCTACCCATGGCTCTCAGAGAGGCTCTTCTCTCATGGTCACAAGCTGGAGGCAGATATTCTTGGTCTTACGTCTTCTCAGCTTCACATTCTTAAGGGAAAAAGAAGATCTTGTTCCCAAGCATTGCTGGCTCTCCTTGGGTGATGTGACCATCACTGGACCAAGCACCATGGCCAGGGAAATGCTCTGATTAGCCAGATCTGAGTCACATGTCGCACCTCTATACTGGGGTAGAGTCACGCACAGAAGCACGAGAACTGAAAGTTGGGGAGGACGGGCCAACCCCAGGGGAATTGGGACACAGTGACCAGATGAAAGACAAATGGAACTCGGTGGCTTTATGGTTGGTGACCACCACTACCTCACAGAGTGTCATGAGAATGCAGTGAGATTATGTGCCTGGGACATAGAATATTCTCAGTGAATATTTCTATCACCGGCACCTATATCGGCATCAGCATTATTAACTTTTGGGAATGTATTTGAGCACGTTGATATTTTTAAAAGGTAGAAATTCCAAAAATTATCAGTAAAAATAAATATAAACCCTTATAATCCTTAAGAGTTCCTAACAACTTTAGATAATGGTCAATCAGTACCACCCATGACTATATTTTGTCCTGTAAATTAAGAAGCTCTACACGTCACAACTTTCTATTGAATACATATGCTATCACAGAGAGCATCTCAGTTTTAAGTTTAAAATACTCTATTGAAGTCTTTGGGTGAAGAAATATTCCCATTTATCGGAACTCCTGCAGCTCTTCCGGCTGGTTTCACAGACACAGCTCAGGTCCAGGATTCTATTCAGGGTCTTGTCTCTTTCTTCGAGTCTTTTCTATGTCAAAGACTTCCCACCTCAACTAACATCTGAGCTCCTAAAGGACTGAGAGCCTGTCTATACTTCACCGTGAGTCCCTTAAAACAGCCCCTTAGGTGTAGATTCCAAATTGGTTATCTGACTAGCTGGCTGGCCCACTGTCTGGCCATCATCTGACTGACAGCACAGCCTGGATGCCGGTGGTTGGCAGAATTCCCATCTGTCTGCACAGCCCACACACCCCCAGCCCCACTGCCAACCAGGGCTTAGGCCCCGGCCATTAGAGACTCCATTTGTGCCATTGACGGAAACTTCAGCAACAGCTGCCGGCAGCAGGTGCAAAGCCAAACAGAGCCCGGCTCTGGAGAGAAATCCTTTGCTCACCCAAGCCAGCTGTAGAGTCAGTGACGAGAAGTGGGAGGGAGAACTTTTCAGTTCTTTCTGAAAGCCCA
>NW_011888791.1:3807297-3812568 GCF_000151845.1 Pteropus vampyrus
TGGTTTCACAGACACAGCTCAGGTCCAGGATTCTATTCAGGGTCTTGTCTCTTTCTTCGAGTCTTTTCTATGTCAAAGACTTCCCACCTCAACTAACATCTGAGCTCCTAAAGGACTGAGAGCCTGTCTATACTTCACCGTGAGTCCCTTAAAACAGCCCCTTAGGTGTAGATTCCAAATTGGTTATCTGACTAGCTGGCTGGCCCACTGTCTGGCCATCATCTGACTGACAGCACAGCCTGGATGCCGGTGGTTGGCAGAATTCCCATCTGTCTGCACAGCCCACACACCCCCAGCCCCACTGCCAACCAGGGCTTAGGCCCCGGCCATTAGAGACTCCATTTGTGCCATTGACGGAAACTTCAGCAACAGCTGCCGGCAGCAGGTGCAAAGCCAAACAGAGCCCGGCTCTGGAGAGAAATCCTTTGCTCACCCAAGCCAGCTGTAGAGTCAGTGACGAGAAGTGGGAGGGAGAACTTTTCAGTTCTTTCTGAAAGCCCAAGACAGAACAGAGAGAGTGTGGCCTGGGTCATTTTCATCATTCAGCCAATCAGTCAGATGGGCCAGCTGGGTGGCCACCCAGTGACACTAGCACCGAATGGCCCACATTACAGGGAATGGGATGGTCCCACCTGCTCCCCTCACTTGCCCCACCTTCAAATCCAGACTGTCCTTCCCAAGGAGGGGAGGGGACACATGGGAGAGAAGGAAAGGGACCGCCTTTTAGATCCTCCACCCATGGGTTAGCTGATTCCCTGTCACCGGTGCTTTCAGAAATGCAGAATCTCAGTCTCTACCCCAGGCCTCCCGAGTCAGAATCCGTAGTTTCTCAATTTCCCCAGGGGACTCACACGCATGTTCAAGTCTGAGAAGCACTGGTTTGGAGCATCGGGCGTTCATTTAATCATTCAGTCATTTTTACTGAGCATCCACTATATGTCTGGCACTGTTGTCAGCTCTGGAGGTACCTCAGTGACCAAAAAAAAAAAAAAGCCTAGTTCTCGTGAAGCTTATTTTCTAGCAGAGAGAAACAAACAATAAATGAGATGACTACATAAAGTAAGTAGTGGGTGTTAACTCCTGAGAGGAAAAAGGAAGTGGGGAAAAGGAATAAGGAATGCAAGGTGGAGAGGGGGCAGCTGTAAAGAGGAGGGCTCTCTGAGAGGTGGCTTTGGAGTGAGGACCCCAGAGAGGAAGTGAGCCTAAGGGAAGGGGGCAGAAGGAGAGGGACCAACACTCTCAGCTTGCCCAGGATTGAGGGAATTCCTAGGGCGTGCACAAGTCAGTCCCAGGCAAACAGGGATAGTTGGTCACCTTAGAAGGATGGCAAGGGTAATAGATGAATCCAGAAGAGGGGACACTGTTGGGCTTCACTGCTCACAGAATGGTCATCTTCCCAGCAGTATCACCTCACCTAGGGATTTGTTAAAAATGCAGAGTCTCAGACACCACTAAGACCTCCTGGATCAGAATCTGCATTTTCATAAGGTCCCCAGGGGATCCAGGTGCCTACAAGCTCTTTCTGGGCCTTTGTCAGGATTTTGGCATTTACTATGAGTGAGATGGGAAGACATCATAGATGACATGCTCTAACATTTAACAGGCTGCTGTGTTGAAAATAGACAGAGATGGGAGAGGGCCAGTCAGGAGAGGCCCACAATAATCCAGGTAAGCAAGGATGGTGGCTGCTGGCCCCGGCTGGTTATGATAGAGGAGGTGAAAGCAGTCAGGTTCTAGGTGTCTTTTTTTGAAGGGAGTGGGGTGGGAACCAAGTCTCTGAGGAGGTAAGTACATGAGATAAGATACTCTCTACAGCGTGCTTTCTCTCAGCTCCACCTCTCTGGTACTTCTTGCAGTAAGTTCCTTCCTTCCACCAACATTTGGAGAGAGCCTGACTTATGGAAGTCCCTATGCTAGCAGAAGGAAACCTGGTCAATGGAATGCGCTCTCTGATGAAGAAAATCCCAGGCATTCCGGGAATCCAAGGGAAGGACTGCTCAGTCTGGGTGGGGGCGGGGGTTCAGGGAAAGGTTTTCCCAAAGGACTTGTCCTCACAGCAAAGCTCAGCCTCAAAGAGCGCAAGTGAAGGATGCTGCAGATGCAGGAAGCAGCTCCTGCGAGTACCCGGGACAGGAGAGAGGACACATTTCCAGATGTGGGATCACTGGGGTCCAAACCTTCCAGCCTCCTGCTCAGACCATAAGGCTCCCCATTGCCCACAGGAACAAGTCCAATGTCTGTAGCCTAAAGTTCAGTGTCATCTCCGCTCAAGCCCAAATATATCTGCAATTTAATTTCCCAGCTCTTTCTTCCAAAGTTCACTTTCCTGTGCAACCCCACCTGGAAACATCTACCCCTGAATCCCCACCAGCAGCAGCCCTAGAACTGGACAAAGGAGCCCCTGCCCTTTCTGTGGCCCCTCTCCTGGTCATATGTCTGTCTTTGAAGCAAACAGTCTAGGGAACAACAGGAAGGGCCCACCTAGAGTCCACATACATCCTCCCTGCCACACTCCAGCATCCAGAACCATAGAACTCACTGCCCCAGTCCCTCTTCCCGAGGCCAGTCCCCCTGAAGGAGAACAGGGTCAGAATGCACACTCGGGCCCCCTATTGACAAAGGCTGTGTTCAGAGTTTGCATGTGTGTGCTGAGGTCGGTGTGGGATGGAGTCAGGTCTGGGAAGAGAGGGGGTAGGCTACGGGCTCTCCCTGCTCCATCTCGTTCTGGCCCAAAATTCCAAGGATTCTAGAAATTCTGAATAGGAACCTGCCTTCAGGTCATTATGAAGATACATGTGTCCAGATTAAGCAGAGAAACCTATATTATTGAACAGCTTGTTACTGTGAATTATGGCTTTTTAATATTTAGACATATGGTCTATGGCTTCCTTTTGGGCTCTTGCCCTGGGCCCCTCAAAGGTTTGTTTGGCCAGGCCTGTGACATAGCTTTGACCCTGCAATTCTCCTTGAATGCTCCTCCCCTCCCCTACTTCTTCTATCTGAACCAGAAATGCATTTAAGGTCCATATGGAGATCATCTGTCATTTTTGCCTGCCATCAGTCCTATCTCCTCTCAGCTGATGCCTGAAGCCCTCTTTTCTGGGAAAAAGAAAACCCATTGCCTATACTTTTGATGGGGATGAGCTCCTAGGGATTAGCCCATTGGAGCTATCAGAAAAGACTGTCTCTTTATGATAAAAAGATGAGCTGGCACAGAGAGAAGAGAGCATAACCAGGGGTGGAGCATGAGGGAGACGAAGCCCAAGGAACCCTTTGTCAGCTCCTGGATCCATCCATACTCGATCCTAATACACTCTTGGACTTTACGATTACCTAAGCCAATAAATGCCCTTTTTTGATTAAGCTTATTGGAGCTGAATTTTTGTCACTGAGAAACTGAAAGAATCTTACTAGTAATTCTAATTCATAGACTTATAGGTAGGTGTCAGAGCCTATAAGGGCCTTAGAAACAATCTGATCAACTGCCACTATTCAGTGTGTGATAAATCTGGGACTCAGAAAGGTGAAATGGTTCGTCCCAATTCACACAGAAAACCAGGGCCAGAGCTGAGACTGGAATGCAGATCACCTTGCTCCTAAGCCGTTATTCCACGTTTCCTCACCACGTCACCTTCCTCAGCCTGCCCACACCGAGGCTATACTCTCTCCTCCCCATCAGTGTAAGGTCTTTCCCAATGCATCTCTGCATCCCTGGTTCTGCATTTGTATTATCACTTCGTGATCTCAGTGGGTGTCACATCCAAATTCAAATGGCCAACCCTTTAATGGAGGAATGCTGGCCTTCTCTCTTCTGATGCCCCACTGGCTGGAGCACCACTGCTGGCACGTGGTAGATGCTGAATGAGCCCTGGCTAATTTACTCGTCAAAGGCCTTGATGCCTGATTGGCTAGATCCAGTCTCCTTTTCCATCCAATGTACTATCTTTGAGTTAATGTTTCTCCCAGGCAAGACCTTCTTTTCAATCCAACAAGCTATTTCCCGGGCCATTAGGAGGAACTACAACCAGAGGCAGGAATACTATGTTGCTTTTTTTCTTTATTTCCTTTTGTTTTCAATTTTTTGCCTATGGAGGTTTTTTTTTTCTCTCTCTCTTCCTTCTTCTTTAACAGCCCAAGTTGCTAAATTGCACATCGCCAGCAACTCCTGTGAGTTTAGTCCTTAAGTGTTACATTTCTGTAACAGATACTCCATAAGCAGCACTTATCTTCAGGAGGTGGCTGGTGAGGCACGCTAAAATTACATTTCCATTTCTGTTCCTATGTTTTTAAGCTGTTATTTTAGCATTTCTGACTAGTTCACAGTTGACACCTACTGATGGAAAATTAAATGAAACTTGGCCAAGAAGGAGACTTGCCTGTTTCTCCCCACCCCACCAGGCTGAGAACTAGCTCCTTTTTATAACAAGACGCAGCTGTGGAGGGATAGAAAGTCTCCTAGATTTGGAAATGCAAGGCCCTGCTATTAACTACCTCTTGAACCTGGGGTAAATCACGTAAGCCCTCTGAATTTTATTTATATATAAAATGCGACTCATATACCTGCAGAACCTTGGGTTATTGTGAGGTTTTGAATTAAGTAAACATAGCTGGCCATATACTGACAACATGGATACTAAATACGAAAATTCTTGACATATAGTAGTTGGTCAATAAATATTAGTTGTTTCTAGGTCTTAGTCCTTTTTCCTTAGCCATTTGATATCTTTTTGAATAGTTTGTGTCCCAATTGGTTAATTGATTAAATATGGGAATTACAGGATTCTTTTCCTTCTTGATTAAATGAGCAGACCATGCCCCAAATATAGGCTACGCTAAGGCCCGGCGTCAGTCTCAGTTAAAACCTGTCAGCAGTGCCTCATTGTTCTGGGGATTGAGCCCAAACTCCATAACACAACATGCAGCATGAGGCAGCTTCTACCTCCCTCTTCTCTGGCCACATCTCTACCTGGAACCTTTGGTCATACACTTACATCTGCCTGATAAGCCCTTTCCCTGGCTAACTCTCCTTCAAAGTGTGAGACAGAGTTTCAACACAGCCCTTCTTTGGGTTTCCCTTATGCCTTATGTCTCCCCCTTAGGACCGTCATCAATGGTCCTGCCCATCTCCCACCAGACTATGAAACTGGCTGACACAGACTGTATTCTGTTCATCTTTTATCCTTAGTGCTAGCAAAATGCTTGGAATACAGTAAGAGGTCAGAAAATATTTCTTAAAAGAGGATTAATGCATGAAAAAAGAGGAAGTTTCCA
>NW_011888791.1:3812618-3814857 GCF_000151845.1 Pteropus vampyrus
CTGATTGGCTAGATCCAGTCTCCTTTTCCATCCAATGTACTATCTTTGAGTTAATGTTTCTCCCAGGCAAGACCTTCTTTTCAATCCAACAAGCTATTTCCCGGGCCATTAGGAGGAACTACAACCAGAGGCAGGAATACTATGTTGCTTTTTTTCTTTATTTCCTTTTGTTTTCAATTTTTTGCCTATGGAGGTTTTTTTTTTCTCTCTCTCTTCCTTCTTCTTTAACAGCCCAAGTTGCTAAATTGCACATCGCCAGCAACTCCTGTGAGTTTAGTCCTTAAGTGTTACATTTCTGTAACAGATACTCCATAAGCAGCACTTATCTTCAGGAGGTGGCTGGTGAGGCACGCTAAAATTACATTTCCATTTCTGTTCCTATGTTTTTAAGCTGTTATTTTAGCATTTCTGACTAGTTCACAGTTGACACCTACTGATGGAAAATTAAATGAAACTTGGCCAAGAAGGAGACTTGCCTGTTTCTCCCCACCCCACCAGGCTGAGAACTAGCTCCTTTTTATAACAAGACGCAGCTGTGGAGGGATAGAAAGTCTCCTAGATTTGGAAATGCAAGGCCCTGCTATTAACTACCTCTTGAACCTGGGGTAAATCACGTAAGCCCTCTGAATTTTATTTATATATAAAATGCGACTCATATACCTGCAGAACCTTGGGTTATTGTGAGGTTTTGAATTAAGTAAACATAGCTGGCCATATACTGACAACATGGATACTAAATACGAAAATTCTTGACATATAGTAGTTGGTCAATAAATATTAGTTGTTTCTAGGTCTTAGTCCTTTTTCCTTAGCCATTTGATATCTTTTTGAATAGTTTGTGTCCCAATTGGTTAATTGATTAAATATGGGAATTACAGGATTCTTTTCCTTCTTGATTAAATGAGCAGACCATGCCCCAAATATAGGCTACGCTAAGGCCCGGCGTCAGTCTCAGTTAAAACCTGTCAGCAGTGCCTCATTGTTCTGGGGATTGAGCCCAAACTCCATAACACAACATGCAGCATGAGGCAGCTTCTACCTCCCTCTTCTCTGGCCACATCTCTACCTGGAACCTTTGGTCATACACTTACATCTGCCTGATAAGCCCTTTCCCTGGCTAACTCTCCTTCAAAGTGTGAGACAGAGTTTCAACACAGCCCTTCTTTGGGTTTCCCCTATGCCTTATGTCTCCCCCTTAGGACCGTCATCAATGGTCCTGCCCATCTCCCACCAGACTATGAAACTGGCTGACACAGACTGTATTCTGTTCATCTTTTATCCTTAGTGCTAGCAAAATGCTTGGAATACAGTAAGAGGTCAGAAAATATTTCTTAAAAGAGGATTAATGCATGAAAAAAGAGGAAGTTTCCATATGGAAAGACAGAAGTTCTCCTTCAGTTAATATGTAAATTCAATGCATTTCTAACCCACGCTCTAAGGATGTTTTAATGAAAACTTGAACAACTAATTCTAAAACTTGCTCTAAAAAGTAAATTCATAAGAAAAAGCAAGATGAGCTTGAAAACCTGCTCTGCAAATATCAAAATATGTTATAAAGCTTTATCAATTTAAACAGTTGATTCTGGTAGAAGAATAGGCAAATGGATTGAATGATTGGACTAAAGAGTCCAGACACATGCCTGTGTATATTATCAGAATGGGGGATGTGATAAACATAACACTTTATATTGAAGAGGAATTTTTCACTTATAATCAGCTCTTATAATCACCTTATAATCAGCTCTTTGTTCTGCTTTTGTAGATACGCTTGCCGAAGGGCAGGGTGACCTTGAGAGTAACTAAAGACTCATCTTCCCTTTTTGCTTGTTCTGTCTAGATAACAGATGTATTGCCTAAGTTCTTGTTTGAAAATCTCATGCCCTGTAACTACCTGTAGCCCATAGCAACTTCCCATGCTCTGTAGCCCTGAAGACAAATTAACCAATCAGCCATGCCAACTGTAAAACTGTAACTGCTCAGATAAGCCCTATAAAAGTAAAGTTACCTCTGAGCTTGGAGCCCAGATCTTCAGAGCGCTAACTCTTCTGGGACTGCCGGCGTAATAAACCTGAGTTCTCCAGCTCTCCGAGTGGTACTTGGTATCTTGCCAGTCTGATTATTCTGCAACAATATGAGCAGGGAAAGATAGGCCATTTAAAAAAAATAGAAAGTCAACAATCAACTGTCCATATGAAAAAAAGCAAGTTACATCTCATCTGGTATCAACCAAAATATTTTA
>NW_011888791.1:3819382-3829379 GCF_000151845.1 Pteropus vampyrus
TCTGAGAAGCGCAGTATCATATTATGTCTTTGACAGCCAAGCTTTCCCTCAGTCAGAGTTACAGGATGTGATTTTCCAGTTCCAATGACCCCACTACTTTTTGGTCTTTTCTCTGCACAGTGAGTATCAACCCCACGAAGCCTTGTCTTTCTTGGCACCTCCATGTGGCACAAGCAGCCTGAGCTGGAAGCCCAGCTCCAAGAGACCTGGGAAAGTTCAGTTCTTTTGCCTCAGTCTCCCTGTCTGTACAGTGGGAGTGGCAGTCACAGTAACTGTCTCATGGGTTCATCCTGAGGATAAACGGAGTAATGCATGTAATGCACCTGTACACAGAAAGCACTCCATGGAGATTAAGATCACCATTTTATTACAGAACGGTTGAATATTGCAGTTTCATGTGGTTTGACCTAATAGATTTTTTTGACAAAAGTGAATAGGCTATGAATAACTGTGATGCACTTACCCCATCACAGTTTGACATTTGATGGCTTCCTAAATTTAGTAACACCTTGCAGCGGCCTGGTGAGTAGGACAGGAAGGGGGAGACGGGTGCAGCTGAGAACCCAGGGACAGGAGAAAGGAGTCTCTAGAGGGAGACTGGAAAGTTTCAAAGGAAAACTTTCTGGGCTCAGATATTGCCTGAAGACATCCCAAACCCTAGGCCTTCATCTTGGCCCCATCCTTGCTGGCTGACCCTGGCAAACCCACTTAACACCCTGGGGCTTCAATTTCCCCAGCTGTAAGTTGAGCTCAGCCACTGGGCCCCACCCCCTTCTCTGCACCTTGAGCCAAGTCCAAGAATCCTGCAGCCCACCTCCTTGGAGACTTCAGCACAAAAGGAACGATTTAGAACTAGAGCCTGGTGTCCAGTATTAGGGACCCAGGATTGCGCTCACTCCATCCTGGGAGCGGTGCAGGCTGCAGCTGGGGGATTACAGGGCCGTCTCCAGAGGCCTGCATGGTGGCACTGCCTGCCCCAGAGGCCCTACTCTTGTCAGAATATTAACACCCTCAATGCATTTGTGTGTTACTCATGATTGCCACCATGGTTCCAAAAGGATTACGCAGCATGCATATTTATGAGACAAGCCCAGACAAAGACTACCACATTTTAAAAGATGCAATTATCTCTAAAAAGTTCAGCTTTATTTTCATGCTAATGAATACAATATTTTTAAGCAAACCTAATTGGTTTGCCTGAGCTCCCATAAAAGCTCTCAACTCATTAGAGCTGGAGGTCCCCTTCAAAAGGGGCTTTAGAGGGAGCTGAGGCCGGAGGAGGGGGCTGACGCTCAGGCCATTTTCAGAACGTTTCAGTCTCTGCCTACTGCTGTCCCCTCCCCTATCCAAGCCCTTTGGCTGGGTCACTGCTGAGGCCTTTCAGGAGGGGCCACCCGGAGAGTCTGGGGCCTGGGAATGTAGGAGCATCAGGAGAAACTGAGGGCTAAGGAGAATGTCCTCCCTTCTCTCTGCAGAGGAAGCAAGGCCAGTGTCTCTCCCCACCCAACCTGCCGCCCCCACAACGCACACACTACTCTCATCAAGCCTGAATTCCACCCAGAAATGGTGTCCCTTCACAGGCCATCAGCCTGGGCTTCGGGCTCCAGCAGAGGGAAGGGGTTCCTTGGCCTCAAGGCCCACATCCCAGGTACCCCCAGCAGCTGGTCATTGGCCTTGGATTTCGCTTTCTACTTTTGAAGCACTTCCCAACTATTTTCTCATTATGCGCCCTTGTAAAGTACAAGTTGTTTTCACCGTTTTGCAAATGAGAAACCTGAGGCCAGAAGCCACAGACTGAGTTGTGCCAACCTGCAGGCTCTGAGTGTTCTCCATGACAAGCCCGACACAGGGCTTCCTGTGAGACGGGGCTGTCCTCTTCCTGCCTGATTTCTGAGTCCTGCTTCCCTCCTCGTCTCAGCCACCTCCCTGCAGTTCCAGCTGGGCTTTTCCTTACAGGAGACCTAGAAGTTCCGCTGAGCTGAGTGGCCAGGCTGGGAAAGCAGGCCAGCTGCCAAAGGAGGGGAGAGCAGAAGGGAGGCCTCAGCAGGGGTCTGTGGTTTAGGAAGCCATAGTCATCATCTCCTGTGATCCATGTGACCACCTGAGAGGGAAACTTCTGCACTTCCGTTTTATATGGGAGTAAACAGAAGCCAAAATAGGTCACGTTACCTGTCTGAAGACTCTGGGTGTGGCTGGGGCCAGAGCTGAGTAAGACCTCAGTCTTCTGATCCCCAATTTGGTTATCATGTTCCCTAAAATACCATGAGGCCTACTTTGCAGGGCCTGGAATAGTAAGATCAAGATTTGGGATAGTGTCTTATGGGAATAGGGAGCCCCTGAAAGTGTTTGAAGGGAAAAATGACCTGGAAACCCAAAGTTCAGGAGTGAGCATGAAAGGCTGGAAGGGCAGCAAGTAAAATGGGAGTAGGCTCCATTCAGGAAGAACACTGCTTAAGATTCAGGGAAAGGCCAATCTGAGGCCCTCTGCGGATGAGCCCTGGAGAAGCCGAGTTATATGTTCTCCGCTGATCCTTCAAGGGGTCCTGGGGGCATGACCCAAGGGCATTGGGAACTGAACTCCTGCCCAAGGGCATCACCACAGAGACCCAACCTAAGCTCAGAGCCAAACGCCACACCCCAATCTTTACACTGCCTAATTGGCTTAGATTTATCAAAGTAATTTTTAAGGGGGAATTTTATATGAAGGTAATTACGCTCAGCTGAACTAATTTTATTAAACAATGCTGCCTTAATGACAAACAAATCTGTTATTAATTTGTAACCAAGCAGCTATTTCATTCAATTTGCAGTATCAGTAATGAGCCCTGTGGCTAGAGCAGCCCAGAAGGACCCCTTTCTGAGAAAGGCAGAATGGCTGGGAGGCCGGAAACTGGGACCTGGCCTCTGCACAGTTGTGGACAAGTGTGTGACTCCAACTTCCCCTTCTCTCTCTAGGCTGCGTTTCTCTGTAAAACAGAGGCTTGGAGAAGTGCCCAGAGGGAATGCCCATTCAGCAGCCTCAGGGACTGAGTCTGGATGGACTTTCAGTACTTACTGTGTGCCTCAGTTTCCTCATCTGTGAAGTGGGGAAATAATGGTGCCTATCTCATAGGGTAATTGTGAGGATTCATTAAGTTACTACAGTGCCAGTTAAGCCAGTGCCCAGGCACATAGGAAGCATTTTTATTAATATTCCCAGAACTAGGAATGCGAGCTAGGGATGATGAGAGCTCCTGCTTCCCCTAATTATATGACCCCTTGATTCTGGTTTCCTTCAGATTCATGACCTTTCACCCCCTTCTAGGAGGATGAGACCTCACTATAGCCAGTGGAAGAGGCTAGGAAATGGGATTCTAGTCACCCTGCCCTCAGGTGACCCTCGGGACTGCCTCAGCTTCTTTAGCTCCCAATGCAGGTTGACGACACCATCCTGCCTAGTCACCATACCATCCTGTGAGACAGACAGGATCATCGATGGCTCTCATACGTGCCGAGTAGATCAGGATAACCTGGAGAACTTACAGGAAAATGCTGATTCCTGTGCCCTGCCTTGAGAGACTGGCTACCGTGGATATCTCCCCAGCTCTGCACACTTCAGTTACCCTCTGGAGAACGCCAGCACCTTGGATGTCCCTTCCATGTCTGTAGAGAATACCACGCCACTGCCTCTGTGGTCTTACTGGCATGCGTTCAGGTGAGAAAAAAAGCAGTTTCTCAAAGTCAACTAATTTGCACAGTTAATGGTCTAGGGGGGACAACTTCCATCACCAAATCCTTCAGTTTCTCCTCTTTTGGAAGGCACTGGGCTGGGGCTGGGGCTGGGGCAGGACAGTTTGTGCAGCTTTCAGACACCTTGGGGCCATGCTGACATGATGCCTCTGAGTCCACTTGCTGTAGACACCTGCTGTCTTGTCTTCTCAGAAAGATGAACCACTTGAAAGTCAGCCTTTTAACAAGTAGCTATTAATACACCATTTATGTACCATCACTTAGACAGTTGCCCATCCAGGACCCCAAGAGCCCCCAGGCCCATCACAGTGGGGACCTCCTGCAATTACGGAAAGGAATGGTGTGTCTCCAGAAGGCCTCTATGAAATCCCAACATATAAATGTACATGCACCATTTAGCCCCTTAAGAAGGTCTGAGTTTTGTTTAGAAAAATCTTCCCTGAGGTTCATTTCCCAGTGCTGCACAGACTTGGAGAGCCAGCTCTCCAAGAAGAGCCCCCTTTACCCGTATGGCAAAGGAACATGAATTCCAGCAAAGAGCATAGGCTGAGGTAGAAAGAACCACAGAGATTCCCACAAGACCCCCTGCACTGGGAACTGAGGAATCAGAGGCATTTCACCTCAACTGGGCCTATTGTCACCCTCAGTGAGGACATTAACAGAGAGTGATGGCCAGTCCTCCAATGGGTCCATCAGGAAGGATGAAGAAGTCACTCCATACCTATTATCTATCACTTTCCTTGGCCTGTTTCTCTAAAATGCCTTTTTCCCCTCTTCTCTCTCCATCTAAATTCCTTTGTGTTTAACTCAATTCCCTCCTCCTCCTTCTAGAAGCCTTCATATACTCCCCTGCACTTCCCCACCTCCCTTCTAGTTGGGTGGAGGCCATGTGGCCTCTGTCAGCCAATGAAATGTGACTGGAAATGTCTAATATCTCCTCCAGGCTGAGGCAGTATGGAGCTGATGGGCTTCCTCTTTTGGTTATAAGTAACCAAATCGCTGACTAACAGTGAATTATTATCTCATGCAATAAGAGTATCAAAATAGGCAACTCTTGTCATCTCATGGTTCCAAGAGGGCAGCATGACAACATATTCATCATCTATGGCTGTGTATAAAAATGACCCCAAAACTTCATTGCTTAAAACAACGATAAACAGTTATGATCTCACAGTTTCTATGGATTAGGAATTCTGGAGCAGCTCGGCTAGGGCAAGGGAGTGGAGCAGGTTTGGCTTATGGTCTCTCACTTGGTGGCATTCAAGATGTCGGCAAGGGCCACAGCCCTCCAAAGGTTTGGCAGGGCCTGGAGAATCAGCTTCCAGGGTGGCAAGCTGGTGCTAGTTGTTGGGAGGAGGCCTTCGTTTCTCCCCACATGGGTCCCTCCACAGGCCACTTGAGTGTCCTCATATTGTGGCAGCTGGCTCCCCTCAGAATGGACAATCCATGAGAACAAATCTAAAACATTAGTGTCTTTTTTGGCCTGTCTTCAAAAGGCACATACACTTCTGCCACATTCTCTTCATTAGCATCAAGTCACTAACTCTGACCCGCAAGTCAAGGGGAGGAGAATAGGTTCCACCTTTGAGAGGGAGGAATGTCAGACTTGGTCAACATAGTTTTAAAACCTCCACAAATACTGTTCATACTGGAAGAGAGGAAAGGAAGCAAAAGTCTTCCTCACCATACCACTCTGTCATCAGAAAAAAAGGTTTTCCCAGAAGGCCCTGGAAGTCTTTCCCATATGTGCAGTTGGCCAGAATTGAGGCACATGGCTCTAGACCCAGCACCGGCAAAAGGAAACATAATTCCATTGCTAGTTTAGACCAATCATGAATCGTCCTTTGGGGCTGGACACATTTCTGCCTAACAAAATTGGGTTTCTAGTAGCAAGGAAGTAGAAGAGAATGGCTGCTGGGGAAGTAGGCGAAAGTGTCTGCCATGTTGTTCTATCAATTGGGTAAATGGGAAAAGTTAGACACCGAGGTAGTGGATAATCCACAAATACAATAATCAGTTTATTAACCACGTTTCGTATCAACAACCGAAAATGAATCAGTTCCAAGATCTGTCCTGAGAGAGGTGTTTGCTTACTTCGATCTGAGTTTTATCTCTCAGAGAACTTGGCATGGGGGTCCCTGCTCTATCACATCTGCTATACAACCCTCTGCCACAGGGTTGCATGTGTAACCTTGAGCAAGTTCAATTACCCTCTCTGAGCCTTGCTTTCCAGCTCTTTGCAAAGGGAATGGGAATACCGCTTCACAGCGTTCCAAAAACTGAGTGAACATGCTTTATATCAGGCAGTAGGCCCATGTACATTCTGATCATTGACATTTGCCCTGGGTTTTGAGTGAGAGGCCAGATAGAAGCACAGGCTTTTTGTCCTCTCTTTCTTCCCATCTCTAATCTCCAACACACGGTGCTCAGCCAAAAAGGATAACTCGGCACAGAGGGCAAATCCCCAGCATAGAAACAGTGGTACCATTGTGAACGCCTCCGGCAATGGCACCCCACCCAGCTGAGGAAGCCTTATTCTCAGCTCCGCTTAACAACGCACAGCCTGATTTAATATGAGCAGCTGATCTCATTGCTTCCATAGCAAGTTTAATTTGCTGGGGAAGCAAGTTGGCGAAGTTCTAATAAAGCAGAGCTGCAAATAATACCAAAGAGAGTTTGCATTATGATAACTTTCCAATTAAAATGGATTAATGGAGGAGAAACGGCAGCAGTAGTGTCTAGACAACATATTACTAAATCCTTGGAGAGGGAGATGGAAAGGAGTTGGGGGAACAAGAAGAAGCAAGATAAACAGGGAATTTCATGAATTGGAGGCACCCTTGTGCAGTGTGACGGGAGGTACCACGCGCGGGCTCCTTATCGCTAGCGCCATCTGTTACAATGCCTAGACTTTCCATCATTTGGGAGAATCAGTCTTTTAGAACCCAAAGGCCTTTGGTCTCTGGACATCCTTTACAAAAATACAACTAGCACCCTTAGTTTCCTGGCTGGCCTATTGCTGGGATTAGCCTGCAACTAACTACCTGAGAGCACTGTGTGCGACCCTGGCTGAGAGTCAGAGGACCTGTATAAACCAGACATGGACACCTGTCATGGACATGTCCGGGCTTCACTGCAGGACTCAAAACAATTTTTCCATATCTATACTTGTGACCCTGACCCCTGACCACTGCCAAATGATCCAGGAGTGTTCATTCACAACCTTCCTCCCAAGAACATGAATTTTAGACCTGAGTGATACAGGGCCTGGGTAGAGCTTGAGCTGGGGCTCATTCTGTGAAGTGCCCCAAGATCTATGCTCCTCCTCTTTGCTTAAGCTAACTAGTCATTTTCTGTTGCTTGCAAACAAAAGAAAGTTAACTAATATATCGCTTCTTATTTGTAGGAAGCATTGTCACTTAACCTCTCTGAGCATGTTTTCTCTTCTGTAAGATGAGGATAACTTGTAATATTGGTTGCCTCCTGTGTTAGTAAAATGATGTGTTAAGATTAGATCCCCATTTATGTTTCTGTCAGATCCGAAGTTGGGAGATTTTATAAATGGGTCCTGGAGTGATTGGGGAAGAGGTGGGCTGGACCACAGGGGCTAGGAGACCAGAAAGTCAAAGGACTCCAATTTTACCAACATCACTACCTTGCAGGGTAAAATAATGAGCATCTCAACACCAGAATTGAGGCTTCTTCTAGAAATCTTCAGTGTTTCCCTATGCCTGAGAAGGCTCTGATTTCTTGCATTGCACATGAGCCCTTGAGCCCCTGAACTCCTGAGCCCCATGGGTGAAGTACTGGCCATGTGCTGCCCCCTGCAAGCCTATATATCTCCCCAAATAGGCAGAGAAAAAGCCCATGTGTTCAAATACAGTCACATGCGTAGTATTTATCATACACAGTCACCCCCATTTTATCTCATTCTCCCATGTCCCTCACTGTCTACATGAATATGAAACTAGTACTAAAAACAAGTGATTCTGGGGAAAGGGAAAACATGAGGAAAGTAACTACTAGGGAAAAAAGGTCACCACTTAATTCATATTCAGTGGACACTCCACTTCACTCCACCTACATACGCATACACACACACAGAGTTAGAACTGAGTCCATGGCAGCCTTGAGGGGAAGAGAGAGAAGGCATATTCATTTCACACCTGCTGTGAGTCATGCATTGTATTCTCCATTATCTCGTTATTGTCATGATCTTTCAGGACATGTAATAGCAATCCCCATTTTACAGATGATGAAACTGAGACTCAGAGTAGTTAACTTGTCGAGGGTCAAGCAATTCATGAATATGAACTCTGTTTGAGTGCAAAGACTTACCTTTTCAGCAATGGTGTTCAACCTTTTAAAAAAAAAATAGAAACTATGTTCTCAAATGAAATCTCATACCCAGTGTAAAAAAGAAATAATTAAAAGCAGGGCTCTCTGGTTGAACCAGTTGAGGGTTGTGTGGAAGAATGGGGGCAGGGCTTGTTCATTCCTGCCTACCAAGCCTGGCTGTCAGCCCTCCCCTCTCCTGGAGCAGTATTTTGGGCACAGATGCTGGGACCCTATGGAGCTTAAGGTGAGAAGTCCTGCTTCCTTCCCCGGAAGGTTTTGTTGCAGGCCCTGGGACCTACAGCAAACCAACAATGTTTTCCAATTAACTGAAAAGAGAGAGCTCCAGCTTTGGGGATCCAGTCGAAATTCTGGTTCTGCCACTTATTAGCTGCACAAGTTTCTCAGCTAATCTAAGCTTCCCCAGGTACTCTAGTCCAGCACCATCCAATAGAAATATAATGCAAGCCACACATGTAATTCGCAATTTTCTGGTATCCACATTAAAGAAAAGGCAAAAAGGTTAAAAGGTGAAATCAATACTAGCAATATTTTTATTTAACCCAATACACTCAAACATTATTATGTCAACATGTAATCAGTGTAAAAATTATTAATCAGCTATTTCACACTTTTTCGTAGTCTTCAAAATTCAGTGAGTATTTTAGCACATCTTTCAGCACATCTCAATTCAGACACTAAGTTCACATTGAAAATACTTGATCTATATTTAGATTTCATAAAATTTATAGTCGAAGAAGTAAACTCATATAGCCAAGTTGTTCCAAAGATGCTTAAAAATTTTCCAATAACTGGATATACTATCAGTTTTTAAATAGAAATTAAATTTTAATTGCTTTAGATGGCACGAAACAGAAAACCCTCTCATAATGTCTTCCTGTGATGGTCTAGGAGTAGTAAGGCTCCAGAAAGTTGTCACTGGGACACAGGATAGGAATTAAAGTTCAGCCAAGCCTCAAGGCTTCGATTATGGGCAGGGTTATGGGCGGGGCCAGGAAGGACTGGGCAGGGCCAGCTCTGAACCTGTGATTCTGATGCCAAGGAGGCAGACAGCTCCTCAGAGGCCTTTGGTCCCTTTTCTAGGAATGTCTAGGGCTTGCCTTCCCATGGCTTGGTTTCTCCAGCAAGTACTGCTATCAATAGTAGACTCTCGTGTCCATAGTTCGTGAAAGATATTGTAGAAAAGGCTCCACTTTGGGAGGAGGGACTCCTCCCCTGCTTGTTGGTTTCTATCTTTTCTTCATTTTTTTAATTGTGGTAAAATGTATATAACATAAAATTTATCATTTTAACCATTTTCAAATATACAGTTCTGTGGCATGAAGTACATTCACATTGTTGTGCTACCATCACCACCATTCATATCTAGAACTTTTCCATCTTCCCCAACTGAAACTCCATTAAACACTAACTCCAGGTTCCCTTCCCTCCAGCCCCTGGCAACAACCATTCTACTTCCTGTTTCTATGAATTTGACTATTTCTGGTACCTCAAATAGATGGAGTCATAGAATATTGTATATCTCCTTTTATGATTGGTTTATTTCATTTTGTATAATGTCTTCAAGGCTCCTGTGTCAGAATTCCTTCCTTTTAAAGACTGAATAATATTCTATTGTATGATACTACATTTTGTTTATCCATTCATCCATCAATGAACACTTGGGTTCCTTCCACCTCTTGGCTATTGCTAATAGTACTTCTACAAAAATGGGTGTACAAATATCTACTCAAGACCTTGCTTTCACTTCCTTTGAGTATATACACAGAGTGGAATTGCATACGATAATTCTGTGTTTAATTTTTTGAGGAATTTCCATACTATTTTCCACAGTGGCCAAACCACTTTACATTCCCACCAACAATGCACAGGGTTCCGATTTCCCCCACATCCTTGCCAACAGTGGTTATTT
>NW_011888791.1:3830184-3851481 GCF_000151845.1 Pteropus vampyrus
GTGGATAAAAATGCAAGTGATTTTTGCGTGTTGATTTTTGTATACTGCAACTTGGCCGAATTCATTTTTCCTTGTTTATTTCTTAAGCTAGGTGGTAGGTATATGGTTTGCATGTCTGGAATATTTTATTAAAAAACAAATACATTGATCCCCAAACATGCTCCCACTAAAGCAATTCCCTTCCAGCAACAATAGGAGGAGCGGGTAGACTTGGGTCACAGCGGTGTCCTGAACAGACTCAGACCTCTAGGTGGGAGGACAGACTCCATCACTAAATGCTTGTAGGGCCCTGGACAAGTCCCTTCCTGAGCCTTAGTTTCCTTGCATATAAAATAAGCAGGTAGGGCTCAAGGATCTCTAGGGCCCTTCTAGGAAGTCAGAGGCGAAGCAGACAAGAGAATGTGGATGTAGTGACCAGTGAGGTTCTCAGCCATCGTTCTTTTCCACGTCGCAGCTCTGCAGCATCCTCACTCACTGAAGGAAAACTCCACATGATTTTCTGCAACTTGTCATTTCTTTCTCCAACCTTTGTGGCTTTAAAACAACACTATAAATTACTTGTACCATAATTATTATAATAATAATCCCTTACTCTGCAGTTTATACAGTGGTTTCAAATTCATTGCTCATTTTACGAGTGAGGAAACTGAATCCCAGGGAGGTGGTGTTTACTTGCCTGGAGCTAGGCTAGTAAATAGCATACCCTGTCTGCATTAAAATGAGTCCCAGTTCAGCTGTCCGAAATGCCGTGTGGCCACCCTGAATAACGAGGGGATTAGGGTAAAGGAGAAATAGAAAGAATGAGAGAGAAATAAAAAACTTAAGAAATTTTAATTATATATTGATTTAATACGGTTAATTTCCCACAAAGTCTAATGGAAATGGAAAATCAAGAGGTAGACTCAGAGTGTTAATAAAATAATGTACAAATATTTATAGTAACCCCGACCTGGTTTTAAAAGGGAAGTCCCTACCCTCTACTCCTACAACAAATGGTACCAGAACAACGGGATAACCACATGCAAAAGAATGAGATTGGACACTTACCTCACATCATACTCAAAAATTAACTTGACTAGATCAATGACTTAAATATAAGAGCAAAAACTTTGTTAAACTATTAAAAGAAAACATAGAGGTAAATCTTCATGAGCTTGGATTTAGCAATGGTTTCTTAGATTTAACACTAAAAGTATAAACAACAAAAGAAAAAATTGGTAAACTGAGCTTCACAAAAATGAAAATATGTGTGCATTAAAGTACATTATTAAAGTTAGCGGTGGGGGAGAGGTGAGGTAAACAGGGAGAAAAAAATTTAAATCATTTCTTCAATTAAAATAAAATTTTTTTAAAAGTACATTATTAAAATGTGAAAAGGCAATTTATAGAATGGGGAAAAATATTTTCAAATTGTATATGTGATAACCAACCAAAATATATAAAGAACTCTTACAACAGCAAAAAGACAATTCAATTAATAAAAGATTTGAACAGACATTTCTCCAAAAATAAATGGCCACAGGCACATGAAAAAAAAGTTCAAGATCATTGATAATTAAGAAAATGCAAATCAAAATGAAAAGGAGATATTACTTCACCCTCACTAGGATGACTACAGTCAAAAAAAAATAACAAGAGTTAGTGGGGATATGTAGAAATAGGAACCCTCATAACATCGCTGAGAGAGGGTGATGTAAAATGGGACAGCCGCTGTGGAAAATGGTTATGCAGTTCCTCAAAAAGTTAAACATAGAATTAATATATGACCTGGAAATTCAACTCCTAGGTATTTACTCAGGAGAAATGAAAACATATGACCACATGGTAACTTGTACACGTGTTCATTGCAGCATTATTCATAATAGCCAAAAGGTGGAAACAACACAAATGTCCATCAGCAGATGAATTTTTAAACAAATTGTATTATATCCATGCAATGGAATATTATTCAGTCATAAAAAAGAATGAACTACTGATACATGCTACTACTCAGAGGAACCTCGAAAACATTATGCTAAGTTAAAGAAGCCAGACACAAAAGGTCACATATGATTCTTTTTATATGAAAAATCCAGATTAGGCAAATCCATAGAGACGAAAGGTAGAGTGATTGCCAGGGCATAGAAAGAGGAGGAAATGAAGAGTGATTACTTAGTGGGTATGAGGTGTTCTGCTGGGGGTGGGAGAATGAAAAAATGTTGAAACTAGAGAGAGGTGATGGTTGCACAACGTTGTAGATGCACTAAATGCCAATGAATTGTATAAATTAAAATGATTAATTGTATGTTCTGTGAATTTCACCCAATTTTTTAAAAAAGTAACAGAAATAGCTAGTCCAAGACAGAGACAGGGACTAAAGACAGTGGTTGAAAGAGATGAGACGGAGCAATCAGGAAAAGCTGCAGGCCATTACGAGAAATTTATTAGTACTGTTCAGTCAGCGGGTTGCTAGCTAAATTTAATATGGATCTATATACAAAGAAAATGCCTCGTTCTACATAATGAATATTTAATCATGCATGGGTCGGGCAATTTCACAGAAGTAATTAAAAGCAGTCTTTTGTTTATTGCTCAAAAATGATAGCGACCTGCTGACCAGAGCTGCAGACACAGTGACATATTGAAAACATTACCTACTGACATATGTTATTAAAGAGGAATTAAGGGTTGCTTTCTTCCCCTCCCCTTAGAAGCTAATCGTTCCTAAGCCCTCCTGTCTGTTCACATGCAGAGCACAGCTCCAAGGGGAGGTCACCTCCCAGATGAGCCTGGAGAGCTAGGCCAGCACCCCTTGATCTATAACCTTCCCCCACTCCAAATCATAAATTGAAACAGATGAGATGGTTATTGAGAAGACTACAGAGAGAAAATATGCCACCATGTGTATTCTCTGTGGAAAGTTCTCCCCACTGCCCTGCCATAGCAAGCCAGTTGCAAAATCCTGTCAGTTCTACTCCTGTGACTCTCGTCACAGTGCTCTTTCTCCTTTGCTTCTGTGACTTCTCCAGTTCATCTCCCCACTGCCCCAACTCCCTGTTCCTCCTCATTCCAGTCTACCTATGACTCCTCCTGGATCGAAGGATCGAGACACTTCTTGGCTCACATGCCTCCCATGGCTCCCCATTGTCTGTACTTCTCCTCGCCCTGGCCTTAAAGCTCTCATCATCTGGCCCCTGCTGACCATTCCGCATCAGGGTTCTTGGTTGCCAACAACAGAAAATGACCATGACTAACTTAAGCTGGAAAGAACCTATTTAGAAGACATTGGGGGACTCATAGAATCGATGGCAAGGCTGAGGAGGTTGGCCAGCGAAGGGCAGGGATAAAGTCCTGTGTGCCAAGGGGTGGTCCAGCCAGGATGCCACTGCTGGCACCTCCACCACCGGCCACTTGCCACCATCCAACAGCTCCACACCCTCCATGAGTAACCTCTAAATGCCACCACCACCACACATCAGCTTTCAAGCTCCAGTCCAAGTGGAAGTGTCCAGCCAATAGAGCCTATTCTCCCTCTGTAGCCTCATCACCACCATCCATAGAGAACGAGTCTGGCCCTCTTTGCTTCTACACGGAGAGTCAGGGCCCTCGGTTCCCAGACACACTGCCTGGCCCACAGCTAAACCATACCCCATGCCTGCCCAGTGCTCTCTCATCACTCAAACTCTGCTCTCGCCTTCTCTCACCTGAATGCCTCACCCTTACCTCCTCATAAGCAATTGGCTCATCCTTCAAATGACCCACTCAAACACCACCTCCTCTAGGAAGTCTTTCCCTGATTGCCTCTCCCACTCGCAATCTGGATATGATACCATCTGGGCCTCTCTGGTGGTACTGAGGACTCTCTGCAGTGTATTAGAGCTTGCCATGCTCCTGGGTGACCCTCCCCTGTGAGTCCAGGAGTTCTAGAAGGCAGGACTCAAGACTCCTCTTATCCTCACAGCCAAGCCCAGAGCCAGCCTGGTATGTGCAAAGAAGCCTAGATGGACAGAAACTGGGTCTGTAGAAAGAAGCTCTGCCTCATGCCATGTACCTGTGTTGCTGCCCCCCACCCCAGCCACGTCTGAGATCAACCCAAAATAGCAATGAAACTGGCTGGGTATCTTTTATGCATACCTTTACCCAAGATTTCTGATTTCCTTGGCCCACAAACATCACTGAATTTAAAGAGCCTCCTTAAATTCAAATTCCTGCCTCCAGGGATGCTGATGCATAACTCTGGAGTGGGGTCTGAAATCTGCATTTTAACACATGATTCGGATGCAAATGGCCCACAAGTCACATTTGAGAAACTCCACTAAATTACCTTTACTCTTTACACCTTTTGAGACCCTCATACCACCCCTGCTTGCACAGTTTTACTCCAGTTGCTCCCACAAGGGAAGACACAAGGCTGGCTTCGTGGTCATGCAAACTGCAGGGGCACACAGAAATTGCACTTAGAAGATTCTGTTGCACTTAGAAGTTACACACAGAATCTTCTGCTGTCCCCATCATGAAATTCTTAAAATTTATTTATTTATTTTATACTTACCCCAAAAATTATGTAGCCAATTCTGAGTGGATAGCATCTGATACCTCATACCTCAAAGTGGGGGTATCAGTGTATTGCTACTTCCATCATTAAGAGCAAACAGGGAAAGGACAAAGCTTAACCTAAGTGGCTTCAGACTCCAGTGGGCAAAGGAATTTGGGAGGAGTCAACTTCTGGTCATCCTGAAATCATAGCACTTAGGTGACCACCCAAGACTAAGGCTGGGCCTGACCATACGGCTCTTCAAGATAGAGTAATATATACTCACTAGAATCAAATTTGTGTCACCATCAGCACCTATCCTGGCTCATCTAACAGCCTATTATAAATCAATGAGTTATTATCACCCAAGATTAAAATGACAAAAAACACAACAGCTATGTAGGAGGAATTTTGTACTTGATAATAAATTCTTTCTATATGTATATTTTTACTGAAATATAATTTACATGTAATAAAATGCACAAATTTTGTGCAGTTTGATGAATTTTGACATATCTTCCCTCATGTAACCACCACCCCAATCAACCACTGCCCCCAACAAACATTGTTCTGATTTCTATTACTATAGGTTAATTATCTCTGTTCTAATATTACATAAAATGAAAGAATTATATGCTCTCACCCTTATCTCTTTGATATGCTCTTTTGTGTCTGCTTTTTTCATTCAGCAAAATTTCTGTAAGATTCATGCATGTTGTTGTATGTGCCAATAATTTATACCTTTTTGTTTCTGGAGTAGTATTCCATTAAATCGATGTGTCACAATTTGTTAATCCATCCTCTCTGGTTCATCGTAATTTCAGTTGTTCCTAGCTTGGGCCACTACATATAAAGCTACTATGACTATTTCTGTATAAATATTTCTGTAAACAAATATTTTCTTTTCTTTTGCTGAGTCATAAGGTTTTGTATATGTCTAACTTAACTTAAAAAATACCAATCTGTTTTCCAGAATGGTTCTTACACCAGCAAAGTATGATGTCCTCTCCAACACTAGGATTCAATCTTCTCATCATGCCTTTAATCATTTCAGTTTGCATTTCTTTAATTAGCAATGGTGTTACATACTTTTTCATGTGCTTATTGACCATTTATACATTTTCCTTTTCAAGTATCTGTTCCGGTCCTTTACACACTGTTTTTTAATAAGGTTGTTTGTCATTTTATCCTTGAGTTAGAGGTGTTCTTCATATTCTCTTGATGTTGGTTCTTTGTCACACATACGTAAGTATTTTTTCCCTATCTGTAGCTTGCCTTTTCATTTCTTAATAACGTCTTTTGAAGAGCAGAAGTTTTTAACCTCGATGTCCAAAATATCCATTTATTTTTCTTTTATGGTTAGTATTATTTTATGTCCTAAATATCCCAAAGATTTTTTGTGAGACTTTTTCCTCCACATTTTATTCTAGAAGCTTTATAATTTTACTTTTTACATTCAGGTCTATGACCCATGTTAAAATAATTTTTGTGTATGATGTGAGGTAGGGAGTCAAGGTTTATTTTTTCCCCTACAGATGTCCAATTGTTCCAGCATCATTCATTGAAAAGACTGTCATTAACCTATTGAATTACTTGGTGCCTCTAAAAGTCAATTAGCTATATAAGTATAGGTCCATTTTGGAACTTTCGATTCTGTTTGATCTATTTGTTGATCCTAACGCTAGTGTTAAACCGTTTTGATTCCTGTAACTTTACTTATTGACGACTTTTGAGTCCAGCTGTTTCTGAAACCGTTTGCTCTTTTCTTCTCACTAGCACTTCATTTTTATGGCACTCTCAATTTAAGAGCCATATATCAAGGAAAGCAAATGGTAACAACAACTAGCTATATCCCAACATCCAATTACTCTTGTGTCTAAAATAATAGAACCCTAAGTTTTAGCAGCCACTGAGATTAGAGACTTGATTCCGCAGCCTCCTTTACAGCTGGCTAGACACGGACATATGTATAAGTAATATGTGCGACTTCCAAAGTGTGTCCTTAACAGGAGATGGTGTAACTCTCTCCTTTCTACTGACTAGAATACTGGAGCCACAAGATGGATTATAAAATAATCTTGGGAATTAAGGCCATAAATGCAGAACAACAAAATAGAAGAAGCTTGAGTCCCTGACGCCATAGAGTACCAGCCCTGGACCACATATCTGCATCTTTTACATGAGAGAAAAATTAACATCATTGTTGTATAAGCCTCTGATATTTTGGTTTTGTCATTCACAGGAAATCCGAATTATAACTGAGACAGGAAAGACAAGAAAGACACTAATGTTTATTAAGAATGTATATACTAAACTATGTCGCATTCATGACTTTATTTAAAGTCATATTATAACTCCATGAGGCAGATATGATTGTCCCCAAAGAGATGAAGAAACTGAGGCTCTGAGTGACTTA
Organism: Pteropus vampyrus; assembly: GCF_000151845.1. NCBI lineage: Eukaryota > Metazoa > Chordata > Mammalia > Chiroptera > Pteropodidae > Pteropus > Pteropus vampyrus. Next base: position 3,837,114 of record NW_011888791.1, read on the forward strand.
CTCATTGTCACACAGCTAATAAGAAATAGAGTCGGAATTCAAAACCAGAACTGACTAGATTCAAACCCAAGTTTATTCAATTAGCCCCTTTTATATATTCAATACCGTAGGTTAAGTCTTTTTTCATCTCCACCAGCCAGCTTTCTCTTTTCCAGCCAACTTAGCACTTCTTCTGCATTGTCAATTATTCTGTTCTGTTTCCTAAAAGACCCAGAGGTTCAGGTCCTTGAGGCCAGGACCCACCTTAGGAGACTTCGTTCCCCAAGCTGTAGCCACTAAGCATTTAGTAAACTCTAGCTGAATGGTTGATTGACTTAAAAATCTGTGCTAAAGGCCCGTAAACACGAGAAGAAGGCTAGCGGCTGGGACTGGCCTATAATATAAGTGCCCCTGGGCACCCTCAAAGCTTTCATCTCACTGGCCCTTACACTTTCTTTTTTTTAAAAAATATATATCTTATTATGTTGAGAAACAAAAAGAGAAACACATGATTACCTTTCATCGGCCAACATAAATACAGATTCCAAACTTCATTTCCGTCAAAGATCTATATGGAGATATGGCCTGCTGACCAATTAAATCCAACAAGATGCCTTGGAGCTGGAGTAGGTCAGGCAAGGGTGAAAAGCCAGGAGTCTGAAGACACAGCGCCTCGAAAGAAGGCAGAAATGAGGCATACCATGCCTGAGTCTCCAAGTCTTAGGGATAAAAAGAAAGGCTGAAATTGTGCTCAGACTCAGAAGGGAGGCGGCAAATGAAGCAAATGCATCAGCCAGAATCCAAGATGACCGTGATAACCAGGGCACCAGTCTGGCATTCCAGAGAGAGCTTCTTGGTCACACGGGGTTTGGTGGCCAGGAGTCATTCAGGAAAAAGCAGGATCTATGACTAGCATTGACCATCCAAAGATCGGGCTGGGACCAACAACCTCCAGATCTCTCCATTCACTTGAACTATGGTGCCTGTGACTCAGTTTCCTCATGTGTGAAATTACCATTGAACATAAAAGATAAGATATAAAGTTATCCAAAAGAGCACGTATTTGGTCTTAACTATGTGCTCTACCACATAACTAGCCCTGAGAAATTTGCTTCACATCTCCAAGCCTTAGTTTCTTTCCCTGTAAAATGGGTGTAATAATGCCAGGTCGCAGGGGTATTTCAAGGATCAAAGGAAATAACAGACATAAAAGCAGTTTCATTCCTTGAGCTTTCCAGTCTTGTCAGTTCCCACCATAAACTCCCTTTTTTTGAAGGAAGTTTCAGGGGCCTGTGTATTTTATAACCAAAGTGACTGAACAGTGTAGAACCATAATGCACCATATCAATTCAATAATTTATATCTTGTCACGGAAAGTGGATTTTTCATTTGGTCCAGTAACAATTACCATCACAAAAGCTTCAAGGCTGAGGAAGCCAGGCCCATCATTGAGGAGCTAGTCAAGAGCTGTGAGCACTCTTTGAGAAATTTGCTATATCACAGTCCTGGGTTATAGCTGCAGCACCAGGTTCCAGGTGCGGGTTTTGCTGCCCTTAACAACCTGCCAGCTGGGCCCTATGCTCATTGGTTGACGGCTATACCCAACAGCACCAGGCATTCCTGAGTGAAACCCAGTTTTGCACCCTGGGAAGTGATATTTTCTGTTTTGTTTTGTTTTGTTTTGTTTTCCATTACCTCCCAGATAATATTTAACATATCACTGGCCTTTAGGACCAAGCAACACACTGGCAGTGTGTACACACCTTATGATCAACAAAGTGTGTGGTCACTCATGACCCACCTCATGTGACCCTCACAAACACCCTACCTACAGACATGTAGGGATAATTAAGCTGATTATTCACAGGTTGAAATTAGGGCCCAGGGAAGGTGCACGGCTTGTCCAAAGTCAAATAGCTCAAAGTCAATGGAATTGTCATTCTTTCGCATACACCCACATGTACACATGTAACTTTGTTTTATCACCCTATTGTATCCTCTGAGAAATATCTATGATGAGCCCAAGACCTTCTCCTGGATGATACTGGCATTAGACTGGAGTTCAAATCTCAGAATCTCAATCAAGCTACGGAGATGAGAGATCAAGGGCTGCTGTGAGAATTAATTGAAATAATCTGATAATGGCGTACAACAAATGACCAATAGATGTTATTCCCATGCCCTACTCTCATTCCATACTGAAACAACCTGCCTCTGATCTGTCCCAAACACATTAATCCCTAGGAACCAGTTCAGGCCTTCTTTCTCTGACCATCCCAGTCCACCTGATCCCTTACTCTCCATAATCTCTATTGCTTTCCTGGTCTGCAACACATGGTTTAGGTGTCTTTTATTTTCTAGGTGTCTTGGATCAATTACTACAAGGGCCCGTGAGAGTGAGGATGAGGATGACATCTTTTCTTTAAGTATCCCTTCAACCAATGCCATGGGGCTAGGCACATAGCAGGTGCTCAATAAATACACTATTCAGTATCCCCCTTTTCTAGCCTCTATTTCATTTTTTGAGGTTCCTGCAGTACATCACCATTGCTCTGACAGTGAATCAAATCAAACCTAGAGGAGCTTATTAGCAATCACAACCTCGAATAATTTTTCTGCACATAACTTCTTCTAGCTTGTGGCAGAGAATGCCAGCTGTTAATCAAAATCTCTTTCCCTTCCCCCAGAATAATAGCATTATAGCCCAGAATACAGCTATCTAGCTATGGATCACATTTCCCAGACTCCTTTGCACTTAGATGTGGCCGTGTATCAAGTTCTTGTGGATGCGTTGTGAATGAAGACTCCAAGCCCAGTGTTCTTTCTGCACCACCTCAAGGGGGCGCCCATTTTTTTTATTCCTTTAATCTTTTTACATAACCTATCATAGAAAAAATTCCTATATAAAACCCAGTGTGTCATCCCACAAAATAGGAAGCCATATGACACTAACCAAGTCACTTTGCCTCTCTGGGCCTCAATTTCTCTATCTATAAAACTTTCTTCCAGCTCTAACATTAAATGAGCCCAGACTGGGCTTCTGTTCTCTTCAGCTCCCTCCCGGCCTTTCCTCTCTCACCAGCCCCCACTAGCTGCCAGGCAGGCTGAGCTAACATTTCGTCTGGGAAACAGCTATGCCTGGGTTCCCTTCTAATACATCAAGTCACAATTCTTTCTCACTTTCAAAGACCTGTATGCTTCCCCTCAATGTTCGAATTTTTGACATGATGTCATACTGGAGTAGGGTGGACCCTGAATCAAATATGACTGGTATCCTTATAAGAAGATGGGAGGAGACACAGAGACACAGACACACGAGAGGAGAAGCCAGCCATGTGAGGACAGAGGCAGCTGTAAGCCAAGGCATGCCAAGGGTCACAAACACCAGAACCTGAGAGAAAGACATGGAAAGGATTTTTGCCTAGATCTTCAGAGGAAGTACAGCCTTGCTGACACCTTGATTTTGAACTATTCTCTCCAGAACTGTGAGAGAATAAATTTCTGTTGTCTTAAGGCATCCTAGTTTGTGGTGCTTTGTTACAGTAGCCCTAGGAAACTAATACACTCCTATAGGAACCTAGATGATATTTGCCGAGATCTTGTCTCTCCAGCTTCTGGGAAAATGGTGCCAGAAGTAGTGACAAAACAAGAAGAGATTACAGACAGTAGTACTAAGGCAGTGGGTTGGAGGAGTGACAAGGGACTGGACGAGATGTTTAGGTCCCCAGCTAAGAGCACCAGATGAAAAGTGTCAGCTGGCAGGTTTGACTATAGCAGGAGACTCAGGGCCTAAAAATAGCCCATTGTGCTTGGCAAGCCACTGAGTCCTCCCTTGGGACAAGGCTCCAAGGGGGTTCTGGCCAAGCCCCAAGATCAAGCCATTCTTCATGGCAGCTGGAGCTGCCTTTGTCTCCAGAAGTTCAGTCATCTAAGTGCTGGGAGCACAGTGACCTGGGCACCAGGAGCCCAGGTAGAAGTCCACACCTCTGCTCATTCAGAGCCCCGGAGCCCAGGGAGCCTTCAAATGGAACGGCAGGACCATCGAGTCAGCACTAGCCGGGGCGCCATATGTCTGACCTTTCCACTCACAGTTCTCCCGACAGCTAAGCTAAACATAATTGAGGTCTGTGAACAAAGAAAGATGCCAGCCGCATGAGACAGGAAGGGACTTTTAACGTGTGACACCAAAGTTCTCAGGGTAGGAAAGGGGTTATCGCTCCTCCCCAGCAAGATCTGCCTTCGGGCCGGTGGTCCTCATGATGAAAATGAAAAAGATCAACTCAATTATCTCAAAGGGCTTTTCTCCTCAATTTTCTCTAACTTCAGGTACCCCACACCCTGCCAGTGGCCATGCACTCTCAGGCTTCCTCCCGGTTTCCCAGCTCTTTATCCATGTGCTGCAGACCTCCCAGCCCTAAATCTATCATTAAAACCTGCCATGCCCCTGCCCCATCCCAGGTCCTGCTCTGATGCTGAAATTCTGTAATAGCCAGGATCCAGTAAACTAATCAGGTCATGCAGGGGGTACAGGTAAGGTTTTATAAGAAAAAGGGAGGCAGACTGCTTGAGAACTGGGGCCACAGCTGCTTTGTTCACCATTGAATCCTAAATACCAACCACAGACCTGACACGTAGCAAGTGCTCAATAAATATTTGTCCACTGAGTGAACAAATGGCAATTTCAGTCACTGCAACAAAATGTGCAAGGCTGGGATGGGCAGGAGCAAAAGAACCTCTTAAATTTTAAGGACTCAATTTAAACTTTTAAACAATGTCTGTGTTCTGTCCTCAAACCTTAAGATGAGTTATCAGGCCTACCGATGCTCCAGCCTTGCTCCCTCATGTCCCAGGGGCCCATTACCTCAGAGACCAAAGAATGCTGACCCAGTGCCTGAAATCAACCCATGACAAGTACAGATACTTTCATGGCTGCACACGTTGCATGTTTTCTCAACTGTCTGGGGCTAAATATAAAACAATGAAAATGAAAGGAGATGGGAAAGAAGACTCGCTGAAAGAAGAAATCAAAGAGGAACCAGCCATCAGCTTATGTTTAGCAATAAGCAGAATAATCACAAAGGAAATTAAAAGCGAGTTTTCTTGAAGAAGAAGGAGGAGGAGGAGGAGGAAAAAACTATAATTGGTTCCCTCTGCTCTGAAGTCACAGCACCTGTATTCCATCTGCACCCAGAGGAGAAGTGACCAGAGGTCAAGGGACTGATCTACCAAAACTCTTCCAGGCAGTTTTGAAATGAACACACACACACACACACACACACACGGTCCACCCCTCTGCGCTTCCATGTGCAGTTTAAAATGCTCAGAGTTTCAATACTTGGAGGCCAATGCTAGGACCCATCTTTCTGTCACCTGGAAGGAGAATTTGCAGGCCAGGAGTGGTAACCATGCATGTTATGCAATGAACAACTGTGAATTGTGGAGCAAATAACTCATTACTCACAATAAGATGTCAAAGTTTATGAATGGTTTATTCGATTATATAAATTGGAGAAAATTCAAGGTTATACCTATAGTGTCATCACTCTTAATCCCATGTACTTACCCCTTTCTGCTTCCTCGTAGGACAGACAGGGGTGTGGTTGACAGCCAGCACACCGGGAATGTGATTTATTCACATGGGTGAGCCACCCTCCTCAAGGGTCTCAGCCATGGGTTTGCAGCAGAAAAGTATTCACTCTCGGGTCTAGAATGTGGACCCCAAAAGGCAAGCAGAGCTTGAAGACACATCTCAGAGATGGGATTTGGCCCATCAGCAACCAGCGACATTTATCGAGTATGTACCTGAGGCCTCATGCTGATACAATCAGTTGGTCCAAATGGAAAAGAGAGAGAAAGTCAGAGTTAGAGGGAGACAGAGACAGAGAGACTAAAAGAAAGGGACAGAGGTGAAGAGAGTGGGAAAGGCTGCCTGGGTTCCCACTGGCTTCAGCCTTTGTGAAACCATCATGCCTTGTGTTCTGTGACATACCCTTCTGCTCTTCCGATCAACTCACCTTCTTGCCTTAGCCAGTTAGAGTAGAATCCTGTTACTTATAAACAAGAGTATGCGCCTTAGTGAGGGCCTATTCCTCAGCTTACCAATTGCAGTGGGGGCCGGGGGTAGGTACTTAGGGGATCTCCTAGAGAGGCCATGAGGGGGTAGAAAGAATGCATGAAGCCCACTGGGCTGTGCAGTGGCTTTCCGGCTGTGCTCCTTGGAGCTGTAAGTGTTCTAGAGTGGACCTTAGGGGTAACCCATTTTCTGTTCAGCTAAAGTTTGCTTTGAAGAAAAGTTTTTATATCTTTTGAAACCCACTGGGCATAGCGCAAGGCACTGGCAGGAAGTGGAGACTGGATGATTTCTGACTGTTTTTCTCTCACATTCATTCTGCTTTAATAAACACAGGGAACTTCTAGCTGCTTATTATTTCAAGGCAAATCAGCCAAGGAGTGGATAAGGCTAAGATTCCATAGGAGGGCCATGTTGCACATCTCCAGGTGATACCATCCAGTGCTGTGGTCTTCAGAGGGTGCCTGGGATTGCACAGTGCTGGGTATAGCCCTAGAGCTGACTATTCCCTATCTGTTCACTGAGATGTTTCTGGAATCCTTACTGGGTGAACTCTAAGATGGGAGTCCCACTCCAGTGAGACTTGGCCCCTCTTCTCCTGGAGAATAAAGACAGAGAAAAGCAGGCTCTGACCTTGACAGCCGCCCCCAACCCATAGGCAGGCGAAAAGAATTAGGAGGCTTTGCAAATGGAACCCCAGGTGCAGCAGAAGACCTCATCGATAGCCTCGAACACAGAGACCAAGGAAGAGCAAATGCTCCTCACTGAGATGAAAACTCTCGCCATGGCAACAGATCCCTACTGGATGCTGCAGGGGCACCGACGTTTCTACAGAGTGGACACTGTGAGCAGTGCAGATACTGAGGGATTTCTGTCCAAAAAGGAACTTTCAGAAACCTGCCAATCAAGTACTCATTTCACAGGAGACTGGAGGCTCTAGGAGGGAAGGACTTGTCTAAGATCACACAGTGGTAACCTGGCATCTGACCCCTCCTTTAAGATAATGTCCCCTGAAGAACCAGCTGGGTCCTACTTAGGTCACTGAGCCAAGAGCCCAAGGAGTCAAGTCCCTTTTTCCAAAGGATTGCAGGGCCCTTGCGGGCCCCTGCCCCTTTCACCCCAGCTCCAGGAATCCGTGGTATGATGGCAGAGCCTTGTCTAGGATTTGGCAGCCAGATTCTCTTCATAGGGCATCATGGGAAAGTAGAAAGAGCGCTAGAATTGGTGTCCAAAAGCTGTTTTTGACTCACCTCCTATATATGGCCTCAAAGATGTCACATAACCTCTGGTTGTCGGTCTCCTCATCTGTACAATAGGACAACACAGTCTGTCCTGCCAGTTTCTCAGGCCATGAGGATTAAATAGGATGGAGTCTGGGACAACTTCAATGAGCCAGGATGGCCATAAGGGATTCAGGGATAGAGGATTATTCTGACCACCCAAGCAGAACCCTCAGCCGCACCTGCCCAATAAGGTATTCCTGATACCACACTGACCTCTTATGGAATTCACCTAAAACTGCCTCTCCACAGTGCCTAGTAGAAGTCTTGTACACCAACATTCCAGATACCCTCATCTTATTTTTGTGGGACAGAGAGGAACAAGAGCCACCTTAGCTAAGGCTTCCAAACATGGGAATCCTTAAAACGTGGCTCTGGTACCTCCAGGCTATTATCAATTTTCAAAAAGTCTGATGAAAGATATTTCCCCAGGTAAATTCAAGGGCCAAGTTTCTTTGCTTTGGACAAGAATGCTATTTCAGTGTGCTGTGGTAACACCCATCGTCTCATGTTAGCCAGAAGCTCTGCTTGGTAACGCAGATGTTTCTGATTCATAAAAATGTGCACCCTAAGTAACTGTTATCTGAAAAATGAAGTTTGTTTGATAGGAAGGACTTTTTTCAAAAGTAACTATCCCTAGCAATTCCACTTTCAGTTATTTCTCTTAAGAAATAATTAAGACTACATGCAATTATTTATAGACAAGGCTATCCATTGATATACTGTGTACAAAAGGTTTTTTTTAAAAGTCCAACGATTGGTTAAAGTTATGGTGCATTCAAATGATGGGACTATACGTGTCCACTGAAAGTCACCTTGTAGAAGAATATTCGATATAACTGAGAAATGTTGTTTGCATGTTACTGAGCAGAGAAAAAAAGTTTACAAAATAGTACATATAATATGATTCCAATTCTTACATTAAAAAAGAAAGATTATACAAACCAGTGTTAACAACAGTTACTCCGGAGAGTGAGATCAAATGTGACTCTTATTGTTTTCTACAAACAATATATATGATGTTTATAATGGAGGGAGGAGACAGTAAATTTCATTTTAGGAATCTCTGCAAGAATAAAGTCTCTGAAAGGGTCTTGAAAGTTGAACATTCCAGGAGACTCCAAGAGCAGGCACTAGCAAGGCCTCCTCCCATACTTGAAACATAACAATTGGTTTACAATGCTTTTCGTACCTCCATTTGTCAACATTTCAAGCTGACATGCTAAGTGTTGGTGAGGATGTGGATTTGTGGTATCTCTTACACACTTTGTAAAACCCTTTGACTTTATCTCCTAAAGTTGAACATTCACATACCTGAAACTCAACAGCGAACTCATGCTCCTCAGTAGACACTGCAAAAATGGTCACATTGGCACCATTCACAATAGCAAGACCTTAGAAACATTCATATTGTTCATTAACAGGTGAATGAATAAATAGCATGGAATGTGTTCCCAGAACATACAGCAGTCAAATCAAGTTAACAGGAATTTCAGTTTGAGAAAATGAAAAAAGTTCTGACAGTGGATGGCAAAGACGATTACACAAAAATATGAATGTACTTGATGCCACTGAAGTACACTTAAAAATGGTTAAACTGGTACATTTTATACTATGTATATTTTATCACAATAAAAAGAAACAAATTTAACTGTAGTAAACTCAGTACGGATATAATTTAGTCATGATATTAAGAAAAATTTTTCCTAAGATGACATGTAGGATGATGTCTTTTTTATAAAGTTAAGACAACCAAAATTTAAAATACGCTTTTTTGAGAAACTATATATATACAATAAACGTACATAATAAGGAAAGCAAGAAATGTTGAACATAGAACTCAGAATCATGGTTACTTAGATTGGGGAAGAGTCACCTTGTAATTCGACATGTGCCGTAGTTAAGATCCTGTCTTGTGTTGAGTGGTGGAGTCACAGGTGCTTATAGCATTAAATGAAAAAAAATAGAAAGGAGGAAGAAAGAAAGAAAAGAGGGAGGGAGGGAGGACGAAGGAAGGAGGAAGGGATGAACAGAGGGAAGAAGTGAGGGAGACAAAGGGTCGTACATGTGCCAAATATGAGAGTATGTCATGAAACAAGGATTTTGATTTATCCAATTTCACCACCTGGGGTCTTTTAAAAAGTGCTGAACTGAATAGCATATGGCTTAACACTACATAGATGAGTGAAAACCATTTATAACAAGTAAATGGATGATCAACATAACATTTACGATAGTGGTTGCTCTAGGGTGATAACAGGGATATGTTTGGGGCTTCCCAGATCCTGGCACTCATTTTCTGAAACTCCATCATGGATATATGGTTGCTCACTTTATTATTATTCCTAAAGTGTACACATATGTATGTATACACATACATACTTTATATGTACTCTTTTATATGTATGATTTATTTCACAATTAAAAAGTAAAAGTGAAGAGTAGGAGCATAGATTAATTAAATAGAATGCAAGGAAACAATAGAATTCTTAGTGTTCCCTAAAAACTAATAATCCAAGTTTTGACGAGACTGATCAGAAAAGAAAGAAGATACATATATTCAGAATGAAAAAGAGGCTATAACTACAGACACAGTAGAGATATTTTAAAACACTTAAGAGAATACTATGACCAAGTCTATGCCAATAAATTTTAAAATAAAGTAAGTGATGCTCTAGAAAGATGTGTAACTGGATATTAAAATGGGACTTTCTCCATTCAGCTTCAGCTGAGGCTCCACAGACCAAGAAGACTCAATTGCCAAATGCTTCCCCATTCCTAACCAAGATGACAAACCACCTCACCTCCACAAGGTAAGCTTAGGTTTTATGAAACCAGTTCTGCCAGCACTGGCTTTCACTGGGCCTAGCTGCTATGAGGGTATAGATTGGAGAGGCCTGGAAGAAAGGAGGATGCCTTTGGAGAAAGGCATGTAAGCAGGTGGTTCCCCCTTCACCTCCGACCAAGTAAGAAGGGCTTGAGGAGGACCAATCAGAGGGCTCGAGGAGTCCTCAGAATTAGGAGTCATAAAGGCTTACATTTAGGCAACTCACAGTGAGCTGCCTAGCTACAGAGTGGAGAGTAAGGAGAAGGGGCTGTCTTCGGGAGCAGTACCCTACTGACAGTGGACAAGGAAGCATGTGTTTACCAAAGGCCAGAGAGAAGGGAAGAAGGGGAAAGGAGTCTGCACTCTGGGGGACAGAACCCTACAGAGAGGGTCTGATGAGGAAGAACAGGTGGCCAGCTGGAGTCAAGACATCACCATAGACATTGCAGCTAGGGGTCCCAAGGAGTGAATGGGGCTCCGAGAAATCCACGAAATGCCAAGTAGAGAAAGAGTTTTGACTGCAAGCCTAGAGAGCAGCAATCCACATAAATGTACCTATCTTCTAAGACCAGGCCCTTTCCCTTACGCCCTGTCCCCAGACAGTCCTACAGATTGAATATAGTTGTCTGTCTGTCTGTCTGTCTGTCTGTCTGTCTGTCTGTCTATCTATCTATCTATCTATCTATCTTTCGATCTATCTATCTATCTATCTTGGCAATGTGATGTTTACCCCAGAAATGCAAGGAAGATTTAACTTTGAAGGAAAATGGCTAATGTAATTCACCATTTTCATTTAATAAATAAAATGAAGAAAAACTATGTGAAAAAATTTTTTTGATAAGATTCAAACCTATTTATATTTTAATTCAAAGCTTCATGTTAAAAACAAACAAAAACTCTTAAAGCTATTAGGGACAGTGGGACCTTCTTAACTTAAAGGGTATCTTTGAAAAATACGCAGCAAATGTTATTCTCAGTGGTAAAATATCAGATGTACTTTTTTAAATGACAAATAATCTTATCTAGAATTAAATCTAACAAATACTATAAGGAGAAAAATACAAAATTATATTGGGGGGCATAAAAGAAGATTTACATAATAGAGTAATAGAGCACTTTCATAGGTGGGAGTTCTCTGTATCTTAAAAACAGCATTCTCCCCAAATTACGTCCATAAATTCAATGCCATTCCCACCAAAATTCCAAAGCATTTTTTTCATAAAACTTGATAATATTATCTTAAAATGAATATTGAAGGAAGGAGAGCCAAGAATAGCCAAGGCAATTTTGAAATAAAAGAAGCAAAATTGGGGGACTTATCTTGCCAGATATAAGGAATTATAAAGCTATTGTAATTAAAACAGTGTGGTATTGCTCCAGGAATAAATAAGCAAACTATAGAATAGAATATAGTACCCAGAAATAAACCCATAAGCATAGCTAATATGTAACAGAAGTAGAATGGCAAATCAGTGTAATGAATTATTCTATAAATAATGAATATGAGTAATGAATAAAGTGGCTAACCATTTGAAAAATTAGGCCTTTTTTTCACATTGTGCACACACACACACACAATCCAAGGAAATTAAAGATCTAAATGTAAAAAAAAATCAACAATTTTAGAAAAAAAATAAAAGAAATATAGAAAAAAATTCATAACATCAGTATAGGAAAAATTTTAATCAAGACACATTAACTACAAACTATAAAAGAAATTTTTGAAATGTTGGAATATATTGAAATTTAAAACTATTATCTGACAAAGACTTTTATAAATGAAATGGAAAAGACAAGTCACAGATTGAGAAAAGATATTTTAACCAACAAAGGATTAGCATTCAGAATATATAAAGAACTCCTACAAAGACACCTCCTTGATGTCTGCAGAATATATTTTCTTCTTTCCCTGTGCCCTGACAATTCCTTGCCATCATTTTTGTCTGGATGATGCAAAAGACAACTAACTGGCCTCCCTGTTCTACATCAGCCCCTGGTAGCCATCCAGCAGCCAAAGGCATCTTTCTAAGATGCATATCTAACATTGTCACTGCTTAAAACTCTTCATTGGTTATGGCCTGCAAGACAAAGCCTAAGTGCTTTAGCAGAGCCCACAAAAGCCCCACTAGCCCTTCCAATCTAGCTTCACAAGGTTGTTCATCATTCACCAAACATGCCAGCTGTTCAGCCACTATGACTTTATCACATAACTCACTCCCTTTATGTGGAGTGGACTTTCCTTTACCCCAGCTCCTTCTCCCCCTGTATCAATCTACCTGGCAAAATGGATCAGTCTGCGAGTTTCCATACTCAAAGCTCATCTCATGAACCTCTGTGAAGAATTTGCCAAGTGCCCACACACACTCACAGTCCCCTCTCCTTACTTCATTGCTTTGTCCTGTGATCACCTCCAGCCACAGCTCAAGGCACAAGACCAGGTTCTCTTCTCTGTAGGAATCAAGGCAAGTCATTTCCCACTCAGAGCTGAAGATCACCCCTGCAGAACAGCACTGATCATTCCTTCCAGCTTTTCATGTAGGCTAGAGTGTGCAGGAGAGCTGGATGGGGTGAGAGGCTGGTTCTCTCTTCTAGACGCCACTCCTTTCCAACCTTGTCAAATTGTGTTTCTTTCCATGGCTGTTTTTCTACTTCTTTCTTCCACATCCCTATATCAAGTTCCCACTCTAAAACCAGCACTGAAGACGCACCAATTAAGCCAAAAAAGACAGGCTCCGGACTGGGAGGGTTCATCATGGGAGAGCTATAATAGGAGAGGACCCCACCCAGATCCACCCCAGGAGGAGCCCACTGAGGAGATACTCAAAGCCAAACTCTCGTGTCCTTCACTTTCCCATGCACACGGCCCAGAGAACCAGCCAAGGAGGATAAGGAGGGGTCTGGATCACAGAGGAAAGAGAACAACCAGGAGAGCAAGGTTGGACACAATCAGGGAGGAAGGAGTGGCGTCAAAGCTCCTGAATGTTCTCATAGGATAGGTCTGTCTGAAAGAAAGCCCTGGGCCAAGCTTTGCAGATAATGAATCAGAGGTAGTATTGTCACCCCAAATCCTGCCCAAGTGGTATCAGGGCTATAGCCTTGTAAAACTTTTTTAACTCTTTATGACTACACCTCCTTTCTGCAGACAGTTGATCCTATTAAGTAAAAATCTTTTGCTTGATGAGCACCCTGGCAGGTTTGGGTATGTGCACTTGCAGTTTGAAGCAGCTGAATGCTGAACTGCTCTGCCAAAAAGAAGGAAAAGAATTTTGGACATCCAGGGGAGAGAGGAGGAGGGCATCAGAAAAGGAAAAGAAAGGGAAAAATCAGGAAGTGGAGGAAGGTTGGGCAGTCGAGGGTAAGGAGGCAAGTCAGAACATTAAAATAAGAAAGACCACTGCATGATTCTAAATCATGTGCTGGCCGATGCTAGTGTGCCCCTCCCCAAGTGGGTGGAAGAGTCGATTATTTCAAGGGTCTTTGTGTACATGGATCTCTTGAGTGTGGATATGGAGTAACGGGTCACGTGGGTGAAAGAGAGAGGGAGTGTTCCTGGATCTGCACCTTGAGAACATGGACTCCCTGGGGGATCCACAGAATTCAGAGAGGTGGAGGGGGCTTCAGAATGGGAATTCAACACATTCTGATCTAGATCCTAAACACCTCCAGCTGACATCTGCATCACTTTCATTGACTGCACAATATCTAATAAACTTAAAAAAACTGTTCACTTTTCTAAAGTACATCCAAACCCTCTGGCATATCATTTAGTCAAGAATAAAGAGATAAGTGTCCAAACCCTCTGGCATATCATTTAGTCAAGAATAAAGAGATAAGTGTGCACATCTACCACACCACCTGTGGTGTTTAACACTCCTTCTTTGCACTTGGCCACAGACCACAATCACTCAGCGCTGTAGAGGCCACAGAGGTAATACAGGTGAAAGACCATTTACAGATGGACCACACAGCTAATGGGTAGAGAGCTAAGGCTTAATTTCTTCCACCCCCAGGTTTGGGCTTTTTCCCCAGAGTATCACAGCTGCTTATGAGTTTGGCTGGAGCCAATTTGAGTTTGAAGGCAATGCATTAAAACGTGTCCTGGGAATCAGAACAGGAGACAAGGAGGCCTTGTTTTCTAAGTGAATGGCCCAGGGCTATGAGCTCCAAGCAAACACATTCCTGAATTTTTGCCACTGCATTTAAAACCAAAGT
>NW_011888791.1:3851531-3860830 GCF_000151845.1 Pteropus vampyrus
GTCAAAGCTCCTGAATGTTCTCATAGGATAGGTCTGTCTGAAAGAAAGCCCTGGGCCAAGCTTTGCAGATAATGAATCAGAGGTAGTATTGTCACCCCAAATCCTGCCCAAGTGGTATCAGGGCTATAGCCTTGTAAAACTTTTTTAACTCTTTATGACTACACCTCCTTTCTGCAGACAGTTGATCCTATTAAGTAAAAATCTTTTGCTTGATGAGCACCCTGGCAGGTTTGGGTATGTGCACTTGCAGTTTGAAGCAGCTGAATGCTGAACTGCTCTGCCAAAAAGAAGGAAAAGAATTTTGGACATCCAGGGGAGAGAGGAGGAGGGCATCAGAAAAGGAAAAGAAAGGGAAAAATCAGGAAGTGGAGGAAGGTTGGGCAGTCGAGGGTAAGGAGGCAAGTCAGAACATTAAAATAAGAAAGACCACTGCATGATTCTAAATCATGTGCTGGCCGATGCTAGTGTGCCCCTCCCCAAGTGGGTGGAAGAGTCGATTATTTCAAGGGTCTTTGTGTACATGGATCTCTTGAGTGTGGATATGGAGTAACGGGTCACGTGGGTGAAAGAGAGAGGGAGTGTTCCTGGATCTGCACCTTGAGAACATGGACTCCCTGGGGGATCCACAGAATTCAGAGAGGTGGAGGGGGCTTCAGAATGGGAATTCAACACATTCTGATCTAGATCCTAAACACCTCCAGCTGACATCTGCATCACTTTCATTGACTGCACAATATCTAATAAACTTAAAAAAACTGTTCACTTTTCTAAAGTACATCCAAACCCTCTGGCATATCATTTAGTCAAGAATAAAGAGATAAGTGTCCAAACCCTCTGGCATATCATTTAGTCAAGAATAAAGAGATAAGTGTGCACATCTACCACACCACCTGTGGTGTTTAACACTCCTTCTTTGCACTTGGCCACAGACCACAATCACTCAGCGCTGTAGAGGCCACAGAGGTAATACAGGTGAAAGACCATTTACAGATGGACCACACAGCTAATGGGTAGAGAGCTAAGGCTTAATTTCTTCCACCCCCAGGTTTGGGCTTTTTCCCCAGAGTATCACAGCTGCTTATGAGTTTGGCTGGAGCCAATTTGAGTTTGAAGGCAATGCATTAAAACGTGTCCTGGGAATCAGAACAGGAGACAAGGAGGCCTTGTTTTCTAAGTGAATGGCCCAGGGCTATGAGCTCCAAGCAAACACATTCCTGAATTTTTGCCACTGCATTTAAAACCAAAGTAGAAAAGTTATAAATGAGCTTTTTCTCTCTACAGATAAGAGAACCACAGGATGTTATGATTGTAGGAGATGGGCTACTGAGATGTTTCCTGCTCAGACATTCTACAATCTAAGTGTCTGAATTCTCTGCCATGCACCTTTAGAGTTCCATAGGCAGAGAAGAGATATGTCTTTTTTTTTCCTGCAACATCTGAGTCATTTTTTTTACCCATTTCCCTACCCTCCTCACCTTTGGCAATCAACAGCTTATCCTCTGTGCCTATCAGTCTGTTTCTATTTTGTTCATTTATTTGTTTTGTTTTTTAGATTCCCAATATAAGTGAAATCATATGGTATTTGCCTTTCTCTTTTTGACTTATTTCACTTAGCATAATACACTCTAGGTCCATCTATGTTATTGCGAATGGCAAGTTTTCATTCTTCTTCATTGCTGAGTAATATTCCATTGTATATATGTACCATTTCTTCTTTATCCACTCATCTATCGATGAACACTTAGGTTGTTTCCATATCTTGGCTATTGTTAATAATGCTTCAGTGAGCATAGGGGTGCTTATGTCTTTTCAAATTAGTGTTTTTGTTTTCTTCAGATAAATACCCAGAAGTGGAATTTCTGGATAGTATGAAAGTTCAGTTTTTAATTTTTTGTAAACTCCATACTGTTTTCCATAGTTGATGCACAAATTTACATTCCACCAACAGTGTATGAGGGTTCGCTTATCTCCACATTCTCATCAGCACTTGTTATTTGTTGATTTTTTGGTGATAGCCATCTGACAGGTGTGAGGTGATTTCTCATTGTGGTTTTGATTTGCATTTCTCTGATGTTTAGTGATGTCGAATATCTTTTTATATGTCTGTTGGTCATCTGTAGGTCCTTCTTGGAGAAATATCTATTCAGGTCCTCTGTCTATTTTTAATTGGATTGTTTGTTTTGTTGGTGTTAAGTTTCATATTTTGTATATTAACCCTTATCATATGTATCATTTGTGAATATCTTCTCCCATTCAAAGGTTTCCTTTTTATTTTGTTGATGATTTCTTTTGCTGTGCAAAAATTTTTAAGTTTTACGTAGTCCCATTTGTTTATTTTTTCTTTTGCTGCCGTTGCCAGAGGAGCCACATCCAAAAATATATTGCTAAGACCAATGTCAAGGAGTTTACTGCCTAGATTTTCTACTAGGAGTTTTATGGATTCAAGACTTACATTTGTCTTTAATCCATTTTGAGTATATTTTTGTATATGGTGTAAAAAAGTGATCCAATTTCAATTTTTTTCATGTATCTGTCCAGTTTTTCACCGCACAACTTGCTGAAGAAACTGTCTTTACCCCATTGTATATTCTTGCCTCTATGGTCATAGATTAACTGACTATATCAGTGAGGATTTATTTCTGGGCTCTCTATTCTATTCCGCTGGTCTGTTTATCTATTTTTTATGCCAGTACCATACTGTTTTGATTATTGTAGCTTTGTAGAATGGTTTTAAATAAGGGCGTGTAATACCTTCCAGTTTGGTTTTTTTTTTTTTTTTTCCCAAGGTTTCTTTGGCTATTTGAGGTCTTTTGTGATTCCACATAAATTTCAGGCTTTGTTGTTCTAGTTCTGAGAAGAATGCCATTGTATTTCAATAGGAATTGCATTTAGTCTGTATATTGCTTTAGGTACTAGAGCATTTTAACAATATTAATCCTTCTAATCCATTATCATGGTATATCTTGGCATTTATTTGCATCATCTTCAATTTATTTCTTTAATGTCATAGTTTTCAGAGTATAGCTCTTTCTCTGCTTAAAATTATTCCTAGGTATTTTATGCTTTTTGATGCAATTATAAATAGAATTGTTTTCTTAATGTTTTCTTATGATTATTCATTATTGGTGTGTAGAAACACAACAGATATCTGTACTTTGATTTTGTGTCCTGCAACTTTACTGAATTTATTTATTAGTTCTAATACTTTTTCAGTGGAGTCTTTGGGGTTTCTATGTACAGTATCAAGTCATCTGCAAATGGTGAGAGTTTTACTTCTTCATTTCTGAATTGTATGACTTTTATTTTTCTCGCCTGATTGCTATGGCTAGGACTACCAATGCTAGGTTGACTAGAAATGGTGAGAGTGGGCGTCCTTCTCTTGTTTCTAATTTTAGAGTATGATATTAGCT
Organism: Pteropus vampyrus; assembly: GCF_000151845.1. NCBI lineage: Eukaryota > Metazoa > Chordata > Mammalia > Chiroptera > Pteropodidae > Pteropus > Pteropus vampyrus. Next base: position 3,854,942 of record NW_011888791.1, read on the forward strand.
GTGGGTTTGTCATATATAGCTTTTATGATGTTGAAGAATGTTCCTTGTATACCCACTTTATTGAGCTTTTATCACAAAATGTCAAATTTTATCAAATGCTTTTTCTGCATCTATTGAGATGATCATATATTTTTTATCCTTCATTTTGTTAATGTGATGTATCATATTGATTGACTGATTGAGTGAGTGATTGAATCATCCTTGCATCCTTGGGATAAAACCCACTCAGTCATGGTATACAATCCTTTTAATGTATTGCTGAATCCCATTTGCTAATATTTTAATAAAAGAGAAGGTTATCTTTATTAGCTTCTTCAACAAACACTGTAAATATTTTTAAGTCATTTTTACTTCTTTTATTAGAGAAAAACAATAGGTATTCAATGAATTACATTAAATATTTTTGCATAATTCTAATTTATTTAACTCATCAAGAATCCATTTCTTCAAGGAATAGCCAAATGTTGATTAGCATTGAAATTGGGTTCTGGGTACATGGGGGTGGGGTGGTCATTATACTATTCTTTCTATTTTTTATGTATGTTTTCAAAATTCCATAAGAAAAATTAAAGCTATATGTATAATTTTAAGCCTGGTTCTTAAATAAGCGTCAGAAGTAAAGACTTTCATCATAAACATTTTACCTATGGGTTAAAAAAGGCGTCAAATTACCATCAACGAGCTCCAGTGTTCAGACCTGTGCTTATATCAAAGCTCTTGTTTTAAAGTTGAAATTAAAAGTGCCTCATTTAAAGTGGAAATTGAAAGTCAATGCAATGGGGTGCTGCATAACCCAACCATAAGCTGAGGCAGCAACTACATCTAATTATTCTTTGTCACAATCACTGCACACACACACACACAAGCACACACACACACACAAAACACCAGCAATGTGTTTATGGAGCCTGTGTTGATCACTCATACTTCTAATCTCTCTTCCTCCCTAGCAGAAATGGGTGCCCTCATATCACTACATCCACTGCATTGTCTACATTGACCACATATTTTAGAATTACCTCCTACTCAGCTGTCTCCCCAGCTGCCTTCTGAGCTCCTTGAAGGCAAGAAAGAGTCTGGCCTCACTCTATTCTGGAACCTTGCCCCACACAGAGTGGACAGATGATTTAAAAGTCAAGTTGTGCAGCTTAGAGTAGAAACTGGGGGGAAGAAAGGAGAGAAGAGAAGTGACCTGGGAGATGGAGCAAGATGTGTGTTTTTTATCCCAGCTGCAGTGCTTGCTACCTATGGGGCCTGTCCATCAACAAAATGGTAATAATAAATTTTACTTTGCAGAGTTATGGTGAAGAAATTATGCATTTTTTGTATCTAGCACATAGTAGGTGCTAAATAAAAGGCTGCTGTTACTAAAATGATGACACTGGTATGAAGATGACATTTGATACAGAACTTGGCACAAAGGTGAGTATTCCAAAGGCAATAAAGGGTTACCAGACTGAGAAGTTCACGATCTTTTAATAACAGTCAGGGAGGAGAGAGAGTGCACAAGTATTAGTACTTTTATATGCTATGACTTTAATTAATCCTCATGTCAACCCGTGAAGTGAGTGGTTTTGTGCCCAAGTCTACAGGAAGGAAGGAGGAAACATTAACACAGGCAGGTGCAGCTGCTCACCCAAGTTCTCAGGGGTGGTAACTGGTGGAATTTTTGGCATCTGAGGCAAGAAGTATTTCTGGGCGTCAGGTACTCTCCCTATTCTCTGTAAATCAAATCAAGTCCTGGAAGGAGCTCAAAGTGCACTCTCTTGGGTCTCAGTCCCTGTGCCTTTGTTTAACAACAAACACAGTTTCATTCCAGGCTGACCTAGTTTGAGTTGACCTGGGAAGGGCTGTTGTTTGGGAGGTAGATAGAGCCTCCCTGTTCTCTCTCCCAAGCCCGGTCAGAGGACATGGCCATCTATTTTTTCCAGGCCAGTAACCCTACTTGCCTTGGGTTCAGCTCTGAGTACTTGATCCTTGGAGGCCGATCTCTCCCCTGGGAACATGGAGTAAAGAGTTTCGAGGGGCTCATGAAGCAAAAGAAAAGACAAACCTGAGTGGACATCCCAGCTGCCCATTCCCTGGTAGTGGGACACTTGGTCGAATGGCTTCATCCCACTGTGCCTCAGTTTCTGGCAAAATGGTGCCCACTTCAGTGGTTGCTATGAGAGTCTTTAATATGGTGATATGTAGAAAGCACCCCACCCATAGCAGGTGCTCAATAAATGTCATTTTCCTGTACTGTCTTCCCATAATATCCGATGCTTCTATTGCAGTGGCCTTTGCCATTTCTGTGCACCACCCATATGAGCCTCATATTTTTGTATACATTGATTCACTTTTAAAAACTCAATCTCACTTCTGCAAACAGAAAACCAGCAGTAGTTGGCAAACATTTATTCCTCTGTTTAGTCAATATGTATTGAGTGTCCAACACATCCCAGGATCTGTCATGGGTTCTGGGGACACAGTAGTGAACCAACGACCTCCAGCCTTCATAGAATGTGCACTCTTATGGAGACAGACAGTGAATAAACAGAGATAGAATATGACATCAGGTGGCACTGCACATCATCAAGAAAAAAAAACTAAAGTACAAGACTAGACAAGAAAGATGGAGGCAGGACACCTGTTTCATTTTGTGGGGCCAGCAGAAGTGGACTTAACCCAAAGCTAATGAAGCTTAAACTTCAGAGCTCTTTGTGTGACCAGGTCCTTTCTTGTTTCCATTCTAAATACTTCCCTACCAAATTTTGTATCCACAATCACAGATTCTTTTCTCTAAAGAGTCCTTTCAAAATTCAGATAAGCTTCAGACCCCACAAAGTCTGATTGTGCTCCTGGTGGTCAAAAGAGGCAACTCTAAAAAGGTAACGTTTGAGCATAGACCTGAATGAATAGAAAAATAACCATTAGAATGAACAAAATAAAATTCTTGGCCCTGTGGGAACCAGTGATTCCAAAACTGCCCCAATCTACCTGCTATGCTGAGTGAAAGGCTGCATTTGAAATCCCACTTCAGGCCAGGTCCTCAACACAAGTTGAGCCTGAAAGTGTCTATCTCTCCCCAGACTTCCCTGACCCCCTCCCCAGATTTTTGGCCTAAGCCAGGCCTGAGAAGTGGGGCACAGAAAGTAGGAGAGCCTGGGAGGGTAGGAGGCATTGCCAGGCCTTGGATCTCAAAGAATGATGGAGAATGGAGATAAGTAGGAGCAGGAACCCAGACAGACAGTACCTGATGAGAATGTGGAGCAACTGGAACCCTCACCCACTTCTGGTGGGAATATAGAGTGCTCCGGCCACTCTGGAAGACAGTTTAGCAGTTTCTTACAAGGTTAAACACATACTTTACACATGATTCAGCAATTTTCTCCCAGGTATTTACCCTAGAGAAATGAAAACTTATGTTCACACAAAAACCTGTACATGATGTTCATAGGAGCTTTATTCATAATAGCTGAAAACTGGAAAAAAGCCAAAACAGCCCAAATGTCCAACCACAGGTGAATAGATGAACAAATTGTGGTCTGTCCATGCAATGAACTAGTCTTCAGTATTACAAAGGCACAAACAACTTGATACACCCAACAGCATGTGTGAACCTCACAGACATTATGCTCACTTGTGGAAGAAACCAGATCCCAAAGTGTTTATCTGTGGGATTCTATTACACGACATTCTAGCTATCAGTACAGAAACCACATGACTGTGAAGGGGCTAAAGAAACTTTCTGGAGAGACTGAAATGAATCTTGATTGCGGTATACCTCATTGAATTATATACTTAGAATGGGTGCATTTTATTACCTATAAGTTACAGCTTAATTAAATTCTAGCTCAATAAAGTTTCCATAAAAGTCATATTGCAATACACTATCCACTGGAAAGACTCCCCATGAGCTCAATCGTTCACTCCCTTCACTTTACACATCAGGAAACTGAGGCCCAGAGATGGGAGTGACTTTCCCAAGGTCACGCAGCAAGTTAGGACTATTAACAGTGAGCAACTGGATAGCTAATTGCAGTTTACTGAGCGCTTTACCAACCTCCTCTCACTTAGTGCTCACTGCAGCTTTGTGAGGCAGCAGCACGCTCATTATGCCCAGGGTACAGATGAGCACACTGAGGCACAGAGGTTGGAAGACTCGCCTGAGGTCATACAGCCAATTTCACCATGACCTACTCTGCCTGGGTAGCTGCTGGTAGAGTGGAAATGCAAACCCAGGTCCTCTGCTCTCAAGGCCCAGTTCTTCCCTTCTTCCCACAGTCCTCATCCTTACAGAGAACGCATGAGCTGAGAACCTTCACTGAGCCCGGGGGACCCAGAGCCCAGCACTGGGTCAGGCAGAACCCAAGCGAAGGAGAGCACAGAGCACTTGTGAGCTCTCCACTGTGAGGCTGCAGGCCGGGGCACAGCCACTGCCAGGAGGAACTTTTCTCCCCAGGCAAGGCACACCCAGTGTTACAAGGGAGTGGGTAGGGAAACAGCCCTGGCTTTGCTCAAAAAGATCCAGTTTCCTCTGGATGCTTTTTCCAGCACAACCTGCCAGGAGAGACTGAGATCACAGAGAGCAGTAGGATGCTGCCTGAGAAGGAACTCCGCCCATACCCACAGGCTTGGCTCTCTCTAAAGTGGGGGCTGCCCCAAACTCTCCCCATCTCCAGCAACACTTGCACAGATGGGTTTGCAGACCACTGGCCCCAAGCCCCTAGGCTCTCTGCTCAGCTGCCACATCCCTTGACTTGACTGTGTTTGAAGGCCCAGTCTGGTCCCCACACTGAACTCTGTAAATAACCACTTGGCATGCTACCAGGAATGGGTTGGCCCTTCCTTTCCAATGGCAGGGATAATGTGATCCATCACTTACTTGTATGGAGGTTGCTTGCTCAAAGGCAAAGTGACTGATCCACCAAACTTGTCTGGTGGCCTATATTTCCACAGGTGGCCCCAATGCCAGCCTGAGGTCCTGGTGCAGCGCCCAGAGCCACTGCCGGAATGCCAGGAGCCTGGGCTCCCAGTCGAATTCTGCCATGAGTGCTATGTAACCCTAAACAAGTCCCAGGCCCATTCGTCCGTTCCCTGTGAACCAAAGGATAGACATTCTCCAAGGTCCTTCGAGCTTGGACTAGAGGACCATACTCCCTCTAGAGCCCAGGGAAGGTCAAGTTAAGTTAACATTCTCCCTGTAGGTCACTTCTTTGTCGAATACATGTATCTATAGTACAATGTTTTTTGGCTGGTATTTACATGGGGAGAAAATGTATGTGTATGTTTCCAAAATTCAATACATTTTTTAACAAAACAAGTGCAGGAAAAGAATCAAGATACATTCCAAATACAATTAGTAGAAGATCTAAATCAAGTTGTTTTGAAAAAACATGAAACCAGGTCGTCGATGATGCCTCTTGGCTCTCTCTAGCACTAAGGCCAGATTCCCATGCATGGAGCAACTAGTTGTTAATGTCCATGTGAATTCTGGGGTGAGCAGGAAGCAAAGTTTTAAGCATCTTACAATCTAACATGATTGTTTGTTACACATGTAAGCATTTCACTGTATTTTAGTTAGATCTACAAAACTGGTTAAAGGATTGGGGTTAACACATAATGGTATGATTTTTTCTCCTTTAAAAATAATAAATAAATAAAAGAGAAAATAAATAAAAGAAAAGGAAAGATGTTTCCAGGAGCATTTTCACAGAACAGCTCATCTTCAGGGACAGTTTGCTGACATTAAGCAAGAGATACTATGCGGTCTTCCCAATTCACATGGTAGTAGTATTTGTGAGAAATTCGGTGTATGTTAAGACCTTGCAAATATATTTGGTGTTTACTATGTAAAGTAGAGTTCAGTTTTTAGCTCAGATAATCACCTACATCAGTGTCCTGAGA
>NW_011888791.1:3860880-3872547 GCF_000151845.1 Pteropus vampyrus
TGCAGACCACTGGCCCCAAGCCCCTAGGCTCTCTGCTCAGCTGCCACATCCCTTGACTTGACTGTGTTTGAAGGCCCAGTCTGGTCCCCACACTGAACTCTGTAAATAACCACTTGGCATGCTACCAGGAATGGGTTGGCCCTTCCTTTCCAATGGCAGGGATAATGTGATCCATCACTTACTTGTATGGAGGTTGCTTGCTCAAAGGCAAAGTGACTGATCCACCAAACTTGTCTGGTGGCCTATATTTCCACAGGTGGCCCCAATGCCAGCCTGAGGTCCTGGTGCAGCGCCCAGAGCCACTGCCGGAATGCCAGAAGCCTGGGCTCCCAGTCGAATTCTGCCATGAGTGCTATGTAACCCTAAACAAGTCCCAGGCCCATTCGTCCGTTCCCTGTGAACCAAAGGATAGACATTCTCCAAGGTCCTTCGAGCTTGGACTAGAGGACCATACTCCCTCTAGAGCCCAGGGAAGGTCAAGTTAAGTTAACATTCTCCCTGTAGGTCACTTCTTTGTCGAATACATGTATCTATAGTACAATGTTTTTTGGCTGGTATTTACATGGGGAGAAAATGTATGTGTATGTTTCCAAAATTCAATACATTTTTTAACAAAACAAGTGCAGGAAAAGAATCAAGATACATTCCAAATACAATTAGTAGAAGATCTAAATCAAGTTGTTTTGAAAAAACATGAAACCAGGTCGTCGATGATGCCTCTTGGCTCTCTCTAGCACTAAGGCCAGATTCCCATGCATGGAGCAACTAGTTGTTAATGTCCATGTGAATTCTGGGGTGAGCAGGAAGCAAAGTTTTAAGCATCTTACAATCTAACATGATTGTTTGTTACACATGTAAGCATTTCACTGTATTTTAGTTAGATCTAGAAAACTGGTTAAAGGATTGGGGTTAACACATAATGGTATGATTTTTCTCCTTTAAAAATAATAAATAAATAAAAGAGAAAATAAATAAAAGAAAAGGAAAGATGTTTCCAGGAGCATTTTCACAGAACAGCTCATCTTCAGGGACAGTTTGCTGACATTAAGCAAGAGATACTATGCGGTCTTCCCAATTCACATGGTAGTAGTATTTGTGAGAAATTCGGTGTATGTTAAGACCTTGCAAATATATTTGGTGTTTACTATGTAAAGTAGAGTTCAGTTTTTAGCTCAGATAATCACCTACATCAGTGTCCTGAGAAACATTCTAAAGTCATGTGCAACGCAAGACAGTTTTTCGTTGTGAGTCTGCCCCGGGCCTTGCAAAGTGTCTAGCATCCCTGGCTCCTCACAGGCTTCCCAAAGCTAGCCGCAGCCCCTCAGCACTGTGACCACCAGAAATACCCACACACATTTTAAGTGCCCCAGGAGGGTTCCCGCCTTCATGGAGAAACACAGTCACCACATAACCCGGGGGGCAAGGGAGGACAGGACATGAAGGAAAGGCATTTATTATCTATCAAAGGATTCAAGGATCCCACCATTCTTTCCGTGGGATTTTTTTTTAACTGAGATATAATTCACATACCATAAAATTCGCACTTTTAAAGTATACAAACAATGGTTTTTAGAGTATTCATAAAGTTGTGCAACCGTCGTCACCGTCTAATTCCTGAATATCTTCATCACCCCCAAAGAAACCACGTACCCATTAGTAGTCACTCCCCATCCTCCTTGGCCCTGCTTTCCATCTCTATGGATCTGCCTGTTCTGAACATTTTATATAAACAGAATCATACAACATGTGGCCTTTTATGTTTGGCTTTTTCACTTAAAATAATGTTTTTGAGGTTCACCTATATTGTAGCATGTATCAGTACTTAATTCCATTTAATGGCTGAATAATATTTCATTATAGTGTGTATATACCACAACTTATTGATTGATTCATCAGTTTATGGACAATTGAATAATGACTATTTGGGGCCATTACGAATAATGCTGCTGTGAACATTTGCATATAAGTTTTTGTGTGGATGTATGTTTTCAATTTTCTTGGGTATATACCTAGTTGTTGCTGAGTTATATGGTAACTCTATACCTAACTTTTTTGAGGAACTGCCAAACTGCTTTTCTAAAGTGACTATACTATTTCAAAATCCCACCAGCAATGAATGAGGGTTCCAATTTCTCCACATCTTCTGTAATACTTGCTACTGTCTATCTTTTTGAGAATAGCCATTTTAGTAGATGTAAAGTGGTACCTCATTGTGGTTTTGATTTTCATTTCCCTAATGACTAATGATATAGAACATCTTTTCATTTGCCTACTGGCATTTATATATCTTCTTCAGAGAAATGTCTTTTCAAGTCATTTTCTTATTTTTAATTGGGTCATTTGTCTTTTTGTTGTTGAGTTGTAAGAGTTCTTTATATATTCTAGATACAAGTCCCTTATCAGGTATATAATTTGCAAGTCTTTCTCCCAGTCTGTAGTTATCTTTGCATTTTCTTGATAATGTCTTTTGAAGCACAAAAATTTTTAATTTTTATGAAATCCAGTTTATTTTTCTTTTGGTTGCTGTGTACCATAGACTTCCTAGCAGCCCCACTTCACAGGGCAAGGCAAGGGAATGGAGGCTACTGTGATCTGAATGAAGGCAAATTCCTTCCAGCTTCAAAGCCTCTTACTGGGATTCCATAGAGTTTAATTTCTCTGGATAAAAACTATTCCTGTCTGAGTTCAAATGCCTTCAGAATGGATAGCACCAGTTTTACCAGTCACTTATACCTTAGGGAAAACTACTCTATTGGACCGTTCCCTAAGAGCAGACCATGAAAGGGGTATGGAGAGAGTGTAGGGACCCTGAACCCTGGGCAAGCACTCCATGGGACACGGGTAGGGGGCAAGCTGGACAGTGAAGAAGACGAAGGTCACTTCTTTGCTGAAGGAAGTTGCCACAAGCTGTCCCCTCCATGGGCCTTGGCTGGGAGCCTATCCATTCCCTATTTCAGGCTACACTTTTGAGTTTTGCAGTAAAGGTCCCTGCTAAAACATGTATATGTTTGCAGGATGGGGATGTATTCCTAGATGGCTGATGTTAGACTGCAAGGGACCTCGACACTTATCTCATGCAACCCCTCCAGCTGTACATGGAAAAGTCAAGGCCCAGAGAGGACAAGGGACTAAGAGTGACTCCACAGCAGGGTAGGGACCACACTGCCCTCCTAGTTCTCACTAACCTTCAGCGAGCATGTTGGCCCAAATGAGATTTAACAAGCAGGACCCTTGGGTCATGGGCAGTTTACTTGGGCAGAAAATGGCACAGATAGGTCAGTGTTCTAGAAGATAGGCTCATTGAAGGGCCAAAGCAAGGGGCAGAGCAGCACAAGGGCCTTACATCTTGGAGAGAAGGGGGTCTCCCCTCCTTGGGACTACCCCACAAAGTACTTGTCTTAATAACAGTAATAGCTGCCATTCATTGAGTGCTCACTAAGAAATGTGCCACGCTAAGAAATGTATGTGCATCATTGGCTTGATCCTCCCAAGAGCTCCATTGGATTTTTCTTTTTTTTTTTTTTTTTTTTTGATGAGGCTCGAAGAGCTTAAGTTACTTGCTCAGGATCACATGAGAAAAAGCTAAGCAGTCCACAAACTCCAAGGTCAGTCCTCCCAATGCTCATACTGACCGATTCCTGAAGAGCCCTCTAGTTCTCAGCTCTCAGGTAAAAGATTACCAAGCACACAGTGGGTTCCCGGCCTGTTGCCTGCCCAATGGGGCTGAGCTTTGCTCAGGTTTGGAGCCCTAGATCTGCTCCCCAGGCAAGACACAGCTCTGCTCTGGCATCATAGTGACCCCTGCTGCTCACTTTTGCTCTCTTCAGCAAGATCACTTAATGCCAAAGGGACTACCTGTTAACAGAGACTCAGGGTTCTCCAAAGGAGAGCCCTGCTTCTCTCGTGAACACCCTAGCTTCTTGAAAGTTTTCCAGGGTTTGGGGCAAAACAGAGAGAAAAGTGAGACTTTATTTCTGGGCTATGAGGTATGTGCCTGGCACCCCAAACCCCACATCTTCTTACCCTCCCATCACAAAGCAGGCAAAGAGGAACTCGACTTTGTGTCAGACACTGGAGATCAGCCACCCAACTCCAATTCTTCATGGTCCTGCAGACATGTGTAAACCGAGCCTCAGTTCCCTCACATGCCAAATGGAGACAAAAGTACCTACTTCTCTGCTGAGTTATGTCTAGGGTCCAATATATGACAAGTACCCAATGAGCTCCTCTTCTTCCTGAGCCTCAGTTTCCTTATCTGCTGATGTTTATTGGGCACCTGACCTTCACCTGCATTACCTCTCTCAATTATTACAGTAATACATGAGGTAGAATAAAGAAATTGAGGCTCAGAAGAGTTAAGCAAGTTGCCCCAAGTCACACAGTTGGCAAGATGTGAAGCCAGGATTCCAACCCAAGCTACCTGGCTCCAGGTGCCAGGCTCATAACTACCACATCACAGTGCTTTTCCAGTGGCAAGATACCTTACATACTATGAAATGTGCAGAGTCCGTGCAGGGCTGAGGAGACATGGAGGAAGAAGGAATTAAAAAAAATAGTAATTAGAAAAATGAAGCCATAATGGGAAGACTCCTAGAGCTTGCATCCATCTTGGAAGACTTTCTGGAGGAGGTGGGGACTAGGCCAAAACTCACCACGTCATAGGGACCTAGAGTCAGAGTGACTTGTGGAGAGGGACATGGATATCCTCTATTTTCTCATCTGGGGGGTGGGGGTTTCTCAAACTCACAGGAACTGGGAGAAAACAGGCGTGCTTGAACTGAGACTGCCATGACATCCATCAATTATTGGGTATCTATACAGACCACTAATAGTACTAAGTGCATTACGTGAATTATTTCCTGAAAGAAAGATTTAGAGTCAGAAGATTCGAGTTCAGCATTTTGGTCCTCCCTTTTATAGCTGTGCATCTTTAACTCTCGACCTTTATAACTTCATTTTCTTTATCTGTAAAATCAGATGAAGAATGATATCATCACTCATGAAGAAGATATCAATTATTGTGTGTTATGGCAAACACTACATTAGATATTTTGAATATATTATTTTAATCTGCAGAACCACCCTATGAGATGGCTTTGATGTTAGTATTTCACATATGAGGAAACGAGGCGGGGGGGTCAGACAGATTAAGTAATTTTTTGAAGGTCTGAGATTAAATCATGAATCTATAGCTTATCCTCTTAACCTCCAAATTATGCTCTCTCCCTGACTACCTAACATATTTGTTTGAAGCTCAATTATAGTATTTCTTAAAATGCTTTATAACTATGAAGTTCCATTGTAATTATTGTTATATTCCAGGAAGGAATTTTTACATATATGACAAATAGAGGTGCGCATTTTGTTTCATGTCAACATAATAGTTTTCTCCGAGCAGATTCCAGTTTTTCCAAGTAGACAGGAGATTGATCTGCTAAACTTGGATTTATTTTTCAATAGAAGGCATAATACAATTAAGAACAGAAGCAACTTGAAGCACTAGCATCTACCTGGCACTGGCACTGTGCTAGGACTAAAAAGTTTATTTTTGAAAGCCATCTTTCATTTATATTCTACCAGAAAGCAAGACTCATGGAGGCACAGACTTTGTCTTGTCGATACAATGTCCCCAGTGACCAGAAGACAGCATATCAGTATCAAGAGTTCAGTCTTTATTTAGATGTATGAATACCTTTTATACCACAAATAAGATGAAACAAACAAAGAAAGGCACATACTATTTTTATCTGGGGGGTTGAATTAACAAGTTAATTGACAAGCTTTCCATACAGTGGCATATCTTAGAGTATTGGATATCTTGAGTGACTCATCATACAATAAATTATACAGAAAATTATTTTAAGTAATAATAATAAAACAAATGATAATAGCCAGAAAATAAATACAGTGAAAAATTTTAACTTTCTTTACATAATTATGGCAGTTAAAAAAGTAAATGAAGCAATATGGCAGTTTGAGAAGACCTCTAGGTCTTTCCCCCTGAAGTTACAAGTTGGACAGCTATAATTCAACAAAAGATTCCCCACTCAATATACAAACACGTCTGGAAGATCCACACATTGAGACATCTGAAGGTGGGCGAATCTGGGTGAACAGAGGGGAGGAGATGGGAGATGGGAAAGGACAGAGATGGGAGTGGAAAACACAGTCTCGTGCTCTCCATGGCCCCAGCCCACATAATAGCAGTGAGTGGTCAGAATGCAATCCCCACTGAGCAACCCAGAGTGGCAGAAGCAGCAATCCAGACTGAGTAGCCAGTACACATTGAGGCTGAGCCCGAAGTCAGGAGCGGAAACACTGCAAAGGATGGCGGTGGTTGACAAGCCACCGTCAACCCTGTGGGATTCTACCCCCAATCCTGCCATAATCCTGCGGCCCACCCGGCATTACAATCTTGACTCGGCAGAGGGTGAAAAGGCAGAAGCAACTTTCCAGCCTAAGTCGTCTATAGCCGTTGCTGTTGAACCCACTGGAAAGAACAGAGCTACAGACACGTGAGTCTGTGTCCCCACACCTATTATCCCCTCTCAATAGCTGTGGAGCCTGTTGGAAACAGCTGAGATACCTCAGACAGAACACCAGGGCTGGCAGCTTCTGGTTCTAGGAAAGTAGTACCAGGAGCACGAAGGCCAGGAGACCCAGAGCCTACCACAGCCCACCATGAGGTGGTGCCCTAAGATAGATGTGACCAGTCCATAAAGAGGACATCTTCCTCCTCAGGGAACACGGGGCATTGTCCACAGCTAGCCAAGTCCACAGTGCCCCCACAGGAATCCCTGAAGTTCCAATAGTGCAGGAAAGAGAAAACAAAAAGTTGAGTTATACCACCACCTACTGGAAAACAAAAGAAAGCTCTCTACTTCTCAACCTGCTAAACAGTACTCAAAAAAAAAAATTTCATTCCCTCAAAGGTTAAAGGGGTAAAAGCATTTTTAAAAAGACAAATAACTACTGCAATTTAGAAATGAACATGCAGCATAAACGGAGATAATTTGTGACAATAAAAACAAAAGGAATGTGAGAAAAGGACTGAACGGAAATAAGATGAAATCAGAAGAAAAAAGAATATTGTACACCTGAATTTTTTTTTTTTTTTTGCTTAGACATAATGGTTATCACAAAACAAAACTCTAAAACTGAGACACATAAAATAATTTTTTATAAAAAGAAGAAATGGTGGCAGGAGTAGGGGGGAGGAATCATAGAATATCACCAAACTAAAATAGTACATCAAACACAAACGAAAAGAAACACTGGAGACACAGAGCAACCAGAAAATAAAAGATAAAATAGCTATAAAAAATCCTCATATATCGAGAATTGTCCTAAATGTAAATGGACCGAATTCCCTAATTAAAAGGCACAGAGTGGAAGGATGGATCAGAAAACAATGTTGCCTTCAGAAGACACATCTTAGCTACAAACACACACATAGACTTGAAGTGATAAAAGATGATACTCCAAGCAAATGGCATCCAGAGAAAAACAGGTGTAGCGATACTTATAATAGACAAAATAGATTTGAAGATAAAAAAGGTAACAAGAGACAAAGGTGGACATTTTATAATGATAAAAGAGATGGTACATCAAAAAGACATAACACTTAATATGTGTGCAACCAACCTGGGAGCACCAAAATATATAAAGCAAATTACTAACAGAACTAAAGGGAGAAATTGAGTAAAATACAATTATAGTAGGAGACCTAAATATCTCATTGACAGCAATGGGTAGATCATCCAAATGGAAAATCAATAAGGAAATATCGGCCTTAAATAACACCTTAGACCAATGGACATAATCAATATTTACAGAGCTTTTCATCCCAGAACACTATGATAGGCTTTCTAGTGCACATGGAACATTCTCAAGGATAGACTATATGTTGGAGCACAAATAGTCTCAACAAATTTAAAAGTGAATTCATACCAAGGATATTCCCTGACCACAATAGTTTGAAACTCAAAATCAACTGTAAAAAGAAAGCTAGAAAAACCATAAACACATGGAGATTAAACAACATGCTACCGAACAACTATTGGGTCAAAAAAGAAAAGAAGAGAAAAGAAAAGAAGAGATCAAAACATACAGAGACAAATGAGAATGACAATACGGCATATCAAAATCTGAGGGATGCAGCAAGAGTGGTAATAAGAGGGAAATTTATGGTATTACAAGCTTACCTCAGAAACAAGAAAAATCTCAAATAAACAATCTAACGTTTCGCCTTAAAGAAGTAGAAAAAAAAAGAACATATGAAGCCCAAAAGTGGTAAAAGGATGGAAATAATAAAAATTAGAGCAGAATTAAATGAAATAGAGAACAGAAAGACAACAGAAAAAAATTAATGCAAGAAAGAGTTGGTTCTTTGAAAAGATAAGTAAAATAGACAAAAGTCTGGCTAGACTCACTAAGGAAAAAACATAAAAGACTCAAATAAACAAAATCAGAAATTAAAGAGGAGAAGTTACAATGGACACCACAGAAATACGAAGGACTGTGCAGGAATATCATGAAAGGTTATACACCACCAAATTTAATAACCTAGAAGAAATGAAAAAATTCTTAAAATATATAACATTCCCAAACTGAATCATGAAGAATTGGAAAATCTAAATAGACTGATCAACAGTAAAGAATTGAAATGGTCATCAAAAACCTTCCAAAGAACAGAAGGCTAGGACCAGATAGCTTCACTACTGAATCCTACCAAATATTCAAAGAAAATTTAATACCTAACCTTCTCAAACTCTTCCCAAAAACTGAAGAAGAGGCAATACTTCCTAATTCATTTCATGAGGCCAACATTACCCTGACACCAAAAACAAGTAAGGACAACACACATGAAAAAAAATTACAGGCCAATATCTCTGATGAATATAAATGCAAAATTCCTAAACAAAATATTAGTAAATCAAATACAGTACATTAAAAAGATAATACATCATGATCAAATGGGGTTCATTCCAGGGACCCAAGGATGGTTCAACATACACAAATCAATCTATCTGATTTACTTCATTAACAAAAAAGATTAAAATCATATGTTCATGTCAATAGAAACAGAAAAGGCATTTATCAAAATACAATATTCATTTACGACTAAAACACCCAATAAAATGGTATCAAAGGAAAGTACTTCA
Source organism: Pteropus vampyrus (assembly GCF_000151845.1). Taxonomy (NCBI): domain Eukaryota; kingdom Metazoa; phylum Chordata; class Mammalia; order Chiroptera; family Pteropodidae; genus Pteropus; species Pteropus vampyrus. Next base: position 3,870,045 of record NW_011888791.1, read on the forward strand.
ACATAATAAAGGCCATATATGACAAATCATCAGCTAATATACTCAACGGTGAAAAACTGAAAGCTTTTCCTCTAAGATCAAGAACAAGACAAGAATGCCCTCTCTCACCACTGTTATTCTACATAGTACTGGAAGTTCTAGCCAAAGCTAGAGAATCAGTCAAGAGAAAGAAATAAAAGACATCCAAATTGGGAATGAAGAAGTAAAATTATCACCTTTTACAGATGACATGATTCTGTATAGAGAAAACCCTAAAGACTCTACCGAAAGACTATTAGAAACAATAAATAAATACAGTAAAGGTTCAAGATACAAAATCAATGTACAAAAATCCATTGCATTCCTATATACCAAAATGAAATATCAGAAAAAGAAATGAAGAAAACAATTCCATTTGCAATTCCAGCATAAAGGATAAACTACCTCAGTCAGAATAAACATAACAAAGGAATTGAAGGACCTATACACTGAAAACTACAAGACATTGTTGAAAGAAACTGAAGAAGACACAAAGAAATGGAAAGGTATTCTGTGTTCATGGATTGGAAAAATCAACATAGATGAAATGACTATATTACCTAAAGCAATATACAGATTTAATGCAATCCCCATCAAAATCTCAATGACAGTTTTCAGCCATAAGAAAGGATGAAATCCTTTCATTTGTGACAACATAGATGGATCTTGAGAGTATCATGCTAAGCGAAATAAGGTGGAAAAGGACAAGAGTCAAATAATTTCGTTTTTATGTGGGAAATAAAACAGAAAGCAACAAAAGAACAAACAAAACAAATAAACTCATAGACACAGACAAGAACATGAAGGTTACCAGAGAGGAACAGGGGTGGGGAGGATGAAGAAGGTAAAAGAGGGCAAATACATGGTGACAGAAGGAGACTAGACTTTGGGTAGTGAACCCATAACGCAATACGATGTATTATAGAATTATACACCTGAAATGTATGTAATGTTATTAACCAATGTCACCCCAGTAAACTTGTTTTTTTTAAGTAAGTGAATTTCAATAAAACCAAAATAACTGTAAAAGGCAACAATTTAGGCAACTGCAAATCATACTACCAGTGAAATATTTTGTTCTGATTACTTCTTTAAAAATTAACAATTCTTAGAGTAAATTGAAATTTTAAAAATATTATTTCTGTTCGGTGAAGTATTTTACAGATAAACTAAAATTTGTACTTATATAACACAACATTAGATCTCTCAGTTTGCACTGTTTCACTGTCTTAAGTTTTAGACACAAATGAAAGTTCCAAAACGAACTATAGAGAAATTCATCTCTGCTTTTTAACTCAAAGCCTGCAAATGAAGAGATTCTTCCAGCTTACTTTCACCAAGCTTTCCTTTTAGAAAACACAATTTCATAATTTCTAATCTATTCAATAACCATATATCAATATGCTTATGACATTCCTGACTGAAATACCACCTTATAAGAAAAATATTTACTTTTAAAAAGTGGCTTAGCTTTCTGCATTTCCAATAAAATGATGTTTTTAACAATAGCACCCCAATTATTTACCCCTAGCTCTTAAAAACCACACATTCTGTGTGACTCTGTCTTGTATTGCTTTTTATCCCACTCAGTGCCAAGGACAATTCTGACCACACAGTGAGGGTGGTCTCACTGTTTGAGAAAGATATAATTTCCTGTTGATGGCTTCATTTTGATCCCTTAGTCCAGACTTACCCAGAATTGAGCTCTAACTAGTTTAAAGAAGGCATAGAACCCCAGGAATTCTATTTGCAGTAGAAATAAAGGGTAAATAAGAAGCTATAATAAAGTACATCTTTAGAAAAATTACTAATCCTTTCCACTTGAAACTAATTGAGGCAGGAGAATTAGCTCTCTCTGGGTACTATACCCATGTGTTTACAAGCTCTCTAAGACGGGTTTCATGCCCTTTTCATTTTTGAATTCTTAGTACCAAGCATAATGCCTGGTATGTAGCAAAATAAAGTTTCAAACATTTTTGATGATACACAGTAAAGATTGAGACTCAAAAATAACTGAAAAATTCAATGAATACAGTGGAACCAAAATAATAGTTCACTCCCTCATCCTCTCCCTATGTCCACTGAAGAACCACTTTCTAAGTCTTCTTTAATCATAAAGAAGTCTGTCCCTCGATTATTACTTAAATCATGCCTGAGTATGAAAACTTCATCTCATTTTTAGCAATATTACAAGTGGGAATGATAGATCTGAAAACAAAAGCTTAAATTATAGTTGATATTTAAGCAAATTATTTAATAGTTATAGCTTCAGACCATAAAAATAGACACTGAGACATGTGTCTAGTGGCATAAGTGAATAGAAAAAGCTACATTACATTCTTAAATTACTCCCAATACTTCTGACTTAGGTTTAACTTGGGTAAGTTATTCATTCTCATTGGTCATCAATTTCTCTATTCTTGCTATAGGGAAATCTCTCTTGTTTATTATTGCCCTTTATAGTTGAAGGAGCTAAGGCACTGAG
>NW_011888791.1:3874072-3889949 GCF_000151845.1 Pteropus vampyrus
TATCATAGTATTCTGCACTTGAGCTACCTTACTTCCTGACTTGCTTCTCAAGGAGATCCTTCTAATGGCTAGGTTGGTGGTAAAAGCAAAGTGGAAGAATTTTCCATGTTACAGAACCCAGAAAAAAAAAATTAACCTTCCAAATCTCAAGAAAAAATTGGCGAGCCAGTAAATTTACAACTGCTTATAGATTAAAAACCAAATAAATAATATAAGTTTTAATGCCACACAGTGCTGCTTCAAAGAGAAAATAAATGAATGAATTTTAAAATGAGTGGGAAAGAAGAAAGGGAGCAAGGGAGGAAAGAAGGAAAAAGGGAAAGGATTATATCAATAAGTAGATCTTGGCAATATTGTAAATAAATATCTAACCTAATCCAAAACCCAGCTTTGGGTTAGAAAGGAAAAACTCCTTAGAAAAGCATAACTGGATAGACCCATATGTGATTTCCTCTTCCATAATCTTTTTTTATTTTGCTTTATGTACACATAGTATGTGTGCCAAGAACAAACAGTGGAGCTTTTGCTGTTCAGTACCTTTGGACCATCAATATATAATTGTCTGTAGAAGCTCCTACTCTAAGATGCAGTTTTAAGCACAGTCACCAATATTTACATGTGTGAAACCTTAGGTAAATGTTACACTGTGACGAATTTAACAACAGCTTAGCTGGTCAAAATTTATAGATTTATTTCCATTTCAAGTAAAAAAAATTTATATACCAATAGGCTTAGGGAGTCATCTGCTGATTTATATGTTCACAAATAATAGGAAGATGACATAATCCTGTTGATCTAAAGACTGGCTTCACGAGTAGCATTACAATTTCATAAACTGGAATCAGGTGTTTTGACCCTCTCTGGTAAAGTAGGGCAACAGTTGTACTCTCTTCGCTGTGGGAAGGATAGCTACTCTGTGTGCTAGCTTCCCAAATTAACCAGATTAATGTTAGAAAAGGAAAGTTCTAGAGCCTTTGAAGAAGTTTCTGATACTGGACTTCATTTCCAAATGTAAAAATGGATCTTTCTGCTGCTTATCATATCTTTTTCAATTACAAGAAACATGTCATGAATTCAAGGTGCTCATGAATTCAGCGGACTTGCAACGGTATTAGCCTTAGTTATACAAGAAGTTTAACCTACTTGCAACATTGGTAACCTTGGTTATGCAAGAAGTTTAACCTGGAACTTTATAACAATGTCAATATGGATACATTTTTAACAGAACTCAAAGTTTCTAAGGAGTAGAAAGAGTTATCCAATGTCTTTGATACTTTTAGGATATCTTTGGAAATGGCCACCCCCATCCACAGGAATATAGGAGTAGATTCCTGGCAATTTTGGTTTTTCCACATGTTCCCTCAACACATACATCTCTGGCCATACCAACTAGACCACAAGTAGACTCATTATCCTAATTGACTAATTTGATTCTTATTCCTGAGAATTTAAAATTAAATCTGGAGGAAGACCATATTAGTTTGTCTTTTCCCAGTGAATCCATATCCTACTAACTAGGGACTATGTCACAATCATATTCTGCTTTGAGTACTGTGTGGTAGACAGAAGTTAGTCTTCAGGGAGAAAGAAATAAGTATACATACAGAGAGGAGCAGAGATGAAACAGACATTATTTCCTGGACTCCATTGCACAGTTTCAGGCCCTTCCTTTGGTCTGCATACTAAACTTTGAGTTCCATGAGACACCCTGTATCTTTATATAAAATTACCTTTCTTTTTGCTAAAGTAAACTCCAGGAGGCTGCTGTTACAGTAGCCATCATAAAATGAGCATTTGTGAACATGCTCAAAATAATTTAAAAAATAGAAATTCTCAGCAAAGATATGGAAAATATGTAGAAGAACCAAATGAAAATTTTAGAACTAAAAAATATAATAACCAAAATAAAAAGCTCAATGGGTGGACTCAACAAAACAATGGAAAGGACAGAGAAAATAATTAGTGGACTGGGAGATATAACAATGGAAATTACCCAATCTAAGCAACAGAGAGCAAATAGAGTAAGAGAGAGAGAGAGAGAGAGAGAGAGAGCGAGCCTCAAGGCCAGATTCAAGAAGCCTAAAAGAGCCTTCAATAGGATAAACCTGAGGAGACCCAAATCAAGAGATATTATAGTCAAACTTCTAAAAACTAAAGAGAAAGAAAAAATATAATTGGAATGTAACCAGTATATAATTGCAAGAGGGGGAAAAAAAAAAACCAATTTAAATGCCAGTGGATTTCTTATCAGAAACCATAGAGACCAGAAGAAAGTGGTGTAACAATTTTAAGTACTGAAAGGAAAGAACTGTCAACCCAGAATCCTATATCCAGTGAAAATATCCTTTGAGAATAAAGGAAAAATGAAGGCATTCTCAGATGAAGAGAAGCTAAGAGAATTTCACTAGCAGACATATCTTTTAAAATGGCAAAAAGAAGTTGGAAGTTCTTCAAAAAGAAAGAATTTTTAAAAAGGAATCTTGGAATATCGGAAAGGAAGAATGAACATTGTAAGCAAAAATATCAGTAAGTACATTAGATTTTCTTTTTCCTCTTGAGTTTTCTAAATTCTGTTGATAATTGCAGCAAAAATTTATAACATGGTCTGATGTGGGTCTCAATGTATGTAGAGAAAATATTAAAAATTATAATATAAACAGATTAACAAAGAAACAGAAATATGTGAAGAAAAACTGATAGAACTGAAAGAAGAAATAGATAAATCCATTAATTAGTAATGGAGATTTCAATATCTATCTTTTAATAATAGATAGAACAAACTAGACAGAAAATCAACAAAGATATAGAAAAACTGAACAATGGCATCGACCAACAAGATATAATCAACACTTATAGAACATATCACCTAACAGCACAGGATACACAGTCTTTTCAACTGCCCGTGGAACATATAGCAAAATAGACCATATCCTGGGCCATATAACAAATCTCAACAAATTTTAAAGAGTATGTTTTCTAATCGCAATGGAATTAAACTAGAAATTAATAACAGAAAATTCCTGAAACAGTTTGAAACTAATGTACTTCTGAATAATCCATGGGTCAAAGAGTAAGACTCAAGGGAAAGAAAAACTCATTGAAATAAATGAAAATGAAAATACAACTTACAAAAATTTTCAGGACACAACTAAAGTAGTGCTGAGAGGGAAATTTACAGAACTAAATACATATATTAGAATAGAGAAAAAGTCACAAATTAATCATTTAGATCCCCATCTCAAGAAGCTGTAAAAAGAAGAGCAAAATAAACCCAAAGCAACAGAAGTGAGAAGTTTTAAAGGGCAGAAATCAATGAAATTGAGAACAGAAAAAAAAGAGAAAATCAATGAAACCAAGAGCTTGTTCATTGGAAAGATAATTAAAGTGACAATCTCTAGCGAGACTGACAAAAAAAGAAAGATGATCCAAAGTACAATATCAGAAATAAAACATGATATATCACTACAGACCCTGCAGTTATCAAAGTGATAGTAAGGAATGCTACAAACAACTCTACACATGTACATTTGATGACTTATATGAAGACCAATTCCTCAAAAAGTACAAACTACCCCAACTCACCTAATACAAAATAGATCCATTTTAATAGCCCTGTAATTATTAAAGAAATAATAAAGTACGAATAAGTACCAAAAAAAATAGACCAATATCCCTGATTTATACAGATGCAAAAATTTTAAACAAAATATTAGCAAATAAAATTAAGCAGTATGTTAAAAAAAAAAAACTCATATACCATGACCAAGTGGAGTTTATTTCAGGGACACAAGGCTGTTTTAATATTTGAGAAATCAATGTAATCCACCATATTAACAGACTAAAGGAGAAAATTCACACGATCATATCTATCAATGCAGAAAAGCATTTGACAAAATTCAGCACCTATCCATGCTATAAAACTCTTAAGAAAAATAGGAATAAGCTTCACATTTTCCCCTAAGTTTATTTTTTAAATCCACATAAAATCCCACAGCTAGTATTACACTTTATGTGAAAGACTGAATGCTCTCCCCGCTAAGATTAGGTACAAAGCAAGGATGTCCACCCTCACTACTCTTGTTCACCTTAGTGTTATAAATTCTAGCCAGGGCATTAAGGCAAGAAAAGGAAATAAAAGGCATATAGAGTGGAAAGAAAGAAACAAAACAGTTCTTATTTATAAAAGACATAATTGCCTACATAGAACATCTCAAGAAATCTACCAAAAAAAAAAAGAAAGAAAAACTCTTTTACAACTAATTAATGCATTTAACAAGGTTGCAAGATTACAAGATGAACACACAAAATCCATTGTATTTCTATATACCTGCAATGAATACAAGGACACAAATTAAAAATTCAATAATATTTATAATTACTCAAAAAAGAAACATTTAGGTTTAAAAGTAACAAAACATGTACAGGACATGTGTGCCGAAAACTATAAAATACTGATGTAAGAAATCGAAGAATATCTAAATACATAGAGAGACATACCATGTTCATGGATTGGAAGATTCAACATGGTAAAAATGTCAATTTTCTCCAGTTTAATGCAATTCCTATAAAAATTTTAGCAAGATTTTCTGTAGATATAGACAAGATTACTCCATAAAATGTCTATGAAAAGGCAAAGAAACTAGAATAGCTAAACAATTTTCAAAAAGAAAAGTGCGAGAAATCAGTCTACCAAATTTCAAGATTTACATAGCTACATAAAACTGTGTCATCTTCATGGAGGGATAGACACACAGTTCAATGGAACACAATGGAGAATCCAGAAATAGACCCATAATTATATGCCCAACTGATTTGTTTGTTTATATGTATATATACATAAAATTATATACTATATACATTGATATATAAAGGTATATATGTGAATATAAATAAATTATATATAAAACATTGTGGTAAAGCATATGAAGCATAAAAATAACCATTTTAATCATTTTTAAGTGTATAATTCAGGAGCATTGATTATATTTACAACATTGTGTATCACTACTATCTATTTCCAAAACATTTTCATCACCCCAAAGAGCAATGACTCCCCATTCTCTGCTCTATCTACTTTTTGTCTCTATGTGTTTGCTTTTTCTAGATATATCTTATAGGAGGAATCACACAATATTTGTCTTTTTGCGTCTGGCTTATTTTACTTAGCATAGTGTTTTCAAGGTTCATCTATGATCGGGTATGTGTCAGAACTTCATTTCTTTTTATGGCTGAATAATATTCCATAATTCTACATTTTGTTTACTCATTCTCTGTTGATAGGCCTTTGGGTTTCCACCTTTTGGCTACTATGAATAATATTGCAATTAACATCAGTATACAAATAACTGAGTCCTGGTTTTCCATTCTTTGGGGTATGTACTGAGGAGTGGAATCACTGGGCCATATGGTAATTGTATGTTTAACTTTTCAAGGGACTACTTTTCAAACTGTTTTTCACAGCAGCTGCACAATTTTACACTCACACCAGTAAGGTACAAGAGTTCCACTTTCTCTATATTCTCACCATTTTTGTTTTGTTTTTTTTTAAATTATAGCAATCCTAGTAGGTGTGAAGTAGTATCTCATTATGGTTTTTATTGCATTTCCTTAGTGACTAATGATGTAGAACAAATGAGTAGTGTTAATAAATGAGTGAATGTACAAAGGGACTTACTATTTAACAAAAGGTTTTTATCATAAGAGGATAAATCATACTTCTAGTTTATATTATTATTCAATTAAGAACAAGAGCATCAATGTTAGTCTTAATTATACATAAATCTTCCTTTCCTTTTTTGTAAATGACATGTTTAGATAATTAAGAAAACTTGGAAATGGTATAGATATTAGATGTTCTCAATGATATACTTTTATTTTATTATTTTTAAATTCTATTTATTTTTTATTTTATTAAAGATCATATGGAATGGCAACTATGTCAAACAAATCCCCTTTGTTGAGAAGCATGATAAGTTTTAGGAGTGAAAAACCTGAGATTTTCTTTAAGACAGACCCACTCTCCAAATGAATCAAGAACAAAGTGTTGATGGCATTAATCAGGGTTACTGAAGAAAGAGATGGTAACATCTCTAGGTTTGAAGGGGAAAGAGGAGGGGCAGCTTTAGGTGGAGGTGGAGAACTCTGTGAGAAGGCACAGGAGCTGTGTAACAGGAGCTGCCAGTCAGGATGTAAGGAAAAGACCCTCACCTCACTCACTCTTTCTGCCTTTGGTCTTCCGTTACTGGGTCTTCCTGTGGGCAGATCCATCCAGAAGCTGGAAAACAAGGAACCCTTGTCCATGAAGATCCACCTCACAGAGTCAAACAGGAGAAACAAACATCCAGAGGGGTGTGGACCTAGTGGGCCTGGGACATTGCGATTGTGCGTATACGGGAGACTTATGATTAATCGCTTTGTGAAGAAAAAGGAATATGCATTTTCTGCTTTGGGGTGAGAAAGATTAATACATAGTTTTTAGATCAAGTGTATTAACTGCATTATTCAAATCTTTATTTTTACTTCTTTCTGAAAATTTGATACTTCGAATTCCAAAAAATGTGTTAAAATCTCTTACTTATATTTTTAGAATTATAAATTCCTTTTTGTTCTTTGTAGTTTTTGTTTTAAATTATTTGAACCTATAAGTTTTCATGAATAATACACTTCTTGATCCATTGTTCTTTTTATTGATATGAAATATTACTTGCTCTCTTAAGGCTTTTGCATGAATTCTATTTGTCTGGCATTAACTATATTTGCTTTTTCGTTAGTATTTGTTTTGAAAATTTTTTCCATTTATTTATTTTTGACATTTCTCTTTGTTTTGTTTCAAGTGTGTGTGTCTTAAACAGGACATAGTGAGATTCTTTTTCTTTTTTTAAACCCAAGCTGAGCATCTCTTGTCTTTTAATAGGTGAATCTCATCCCTTCACAGTAGTTGTGATGACTACGTTACCGAATACCCTTTTTGTAATATGCAATATTGTTTACTCATGTTTATAGATAAACATGGTGACTATAGTCATCATGGTGACTATAGATTGTCTCTTTTAACAGAATATTGTTAACTAATGTGTAGTGATTTTTGTCTCTTTCTTTCTACATGCCAGGCCATACCCACTTTGGGAAATGAGCTATGCCACAAAATGAATTAGAGCTCTGTCATTGTACAGTGAGGGGCTCATTTGAACAGGCACAGGCAGCCTGTGACTTCAGTATTCTCTACATAAATAGGGCTCATTAGGCCTAAAAGCAAACCCTGAGGAAACTATGAGTCATTTTTATTTTAAATTGTCATACATAATAGTGTAACATAATATATTTTTAATTATTAAGCATGTGATTTGTGATAACATAATGTACTAATAAAGCACCACCTAGAAATCATCCATGGTGCTAAAAATTCAACCATCACATCATAAAATCCCAACAAGCAATATTAAAAAGTTGTCTAAACCACACACACACACAAGCTTGAAATTTCCCCCTCCAAAGGAAAAGTGAAAGTAGGTTGCCATTCTAACCTCAGAAGGCCTCAATATTCTTCCATTGATTCATGGTAAGGAGGAGGGCTGGGGGAAGATATTATCCTCCTCACCTCCTCCCCACAGGGCAAGCCTTAGGACTTTTATATTAGTTATATGAGAGGCCAGAGGCCATACAAGAATAGATACTTTTCCAGTCATTCTTCTCTTATAAATTATGCCCTTTCCTCAGAATTCAAGGTGAATAGACATAAATCTATATATTAGACTATTTGTATCATGTCAAGCAAATTAATTGTTTTCCTGTTTACCTTTTATTCTCAAACTAACCTTCATCCCCAATATTAATTAATAGTTAACATTTCGGGATATTTAGCACATAGCATGTGCTCAATAATTATTTATTGGATGAGTGAATGAATGATTTAAGCAAAGAATGTTATCTTAAGCCTCTCTCACCTCAGTCAGTGAAAGCTAAATGCAATTTAAATATTTGTTTCCCTACCAAAAGCCAAGCTGTTCAAATAATTAGCCTCGAGAATGGAAATTCAAGAAAAAGTAAATCAATTTGTGAATTATTCTGTCTGGGCGTGACATTAGCCTGACTAGGAGTCCCCAAAGGAAGGAAGCACTCTTTCAAACGTTATCTGAGGAAACATTCTGATGCATTCTGATATTTTCAAAACGACTAAATTAAATACAGCAGAAAGCTTTTGCCACACTGGTGTGAAGAGAGAGAATAATACTCCGATAAAGCCTGTTAAATATCAGATTTTAATGTATGAAGTTTGGGATTGGGGATGTGATTTATTCCAGATCAGATCTGAGTCAATGTAATAAATAGCCATGCTATAATGGAGCTCTACTAAATTTAAAACAATAAAACATTTTGGAAGAACTGTCAGATGAAAGTCAAAACATTCAAACTGAAGAAAATTGCCCCATAAGTTTAATTTATATTTATAGATTTAACAACATGGCACTGGGTAAGTAACTTTGTCCACTGTTGGGATTTATTCTGGTATTTAAGAAACAGCCACAAGAAATGAGTTTCTGTATTGGTGAGTACTGTATGTTAAACCATATCAAAATCTCTTCCTTCACGCAGGGTATGGCCTGGAAGTAAACGTTTATTATGTTAAACTGTTAATTCTCGTTAATGCATGTAATAGAGTCAGGATCAGCTCACGGGGGCATGAAATGCAAATAACCTAGCCAAATGAAAATCCTTCTGAGCAGCAGTAGCAAATGATCCCACTGCGGTGAGCGGAAGAGAACCTGCAGTCTGTCAAAAGATAGGACAGGAGGTCTTCAGGGCAGGATGCAGCCCAGGTCTGGACCGCGAGATCCGGGGGACCCACGTCATGGTACGTGTTTTATCCTCCTCGCCCCCTGGTGGCCTCCACTCTTTTCTTGCTGGTCCTTCCTCTCTGTTCTCTAGAGTCCCCGCCTCTCCTTCCCCAAGTGACTACACCTGTCACCCTCATCCTTCCATCGCCCCAACCCACTATTCTGCCACTCCCGGTGTCCCTATCTTCCCCAGTCCTGCTGCGCCTTGCCCCCACCCCCACCCCAATCCCTCCCCGGGTGGTCGGTCCCGCCTCTCCCTCCCCTGGTGGCTCCGCCTTCCATCTCCCAGAACTCTCCTCTCCCTGTTCACGTGGTAATATCCCTCCCAGATTTCGCTCTTATTCGCAGCTTTGGATTGGGCTGGCTGTCCCTCCTGGCAGTCGTCCCCAGAGCGCATCCCTTTCACTAGTTGGTCTGAGTCTTCTGCGCCTTCTTTTCCTCAGCCGCCTCGGGCCTCCACTTTGGGTGATGTCTGGGGACCGAGCAATTTAGGCCTGTGTGGTCGGACCTCAGCCTTGGCCAGTGAGCCTGTCTGATGGCTGCTGAGATCTAAAGCCTCGACCCACATTGCCGACAAGCCTCCTCCCTCACCAGGGTAGAAAGCATCTGTCTGACCACATGCTCTTCCTCTTAACGTTCCCAACGGACTAATTTATAAATGTCTTGATCTCAGGTAGTGGAGGTTTTTAGGCTTGAGACATCCCGTTTAGGATAAATGCAGTTTATCATCTAATGTTCAGTGTCTCAAAGTTATTAAGTTTATGTTTTGAGCAAGCCAAACTCCATACAGCCAGGCATGACCTTGTTTTTTACAACATTAAAAAGCAACCTAGATAAATGCTGATGAGAATGTGGAGAAAAGGGAATTCTTGTACATTGTTAATTGGAATGTAAACTGGTTCAGCCACTATGGAAAACGGTATGGAGATTCTTCAAGAAATTCAAATTAGAAATACCATAGGCTCCAGCAATCCCACTTGTGAATATATAGCCAAAGGAAGAGATATATTTACGTCCATGGCTATTGCAACATTATTCACAACAGCCAAGGTATAGAAACAACCTAAGTGTACACCTATGGATGAATGCATCAACAAAACGCATAAATATATACACATATATATTATTCTGCCTTTAAAAAGAAGGAAATCCTGTCATTTGTGACATGATGAACCTGGATGGCATTATGCCAAGTGAAACAAGCCAGACAGAGAAAAACAAATATTTATGGTGTCGCTTATACATGGAATCTAAAAAACAAAACAAAGCAAAACAAAAAACCTCAAACTCATAGAAACAGAGAGTAGAAAAGAGGTCGCCAGGGACTAGGGGTGGGGAAATATGGAAAAGGTGGTAAAAAGGTAGAAATTTTCAGTTATAAGATGAATAAGATCTGAAGATTTGGCCTATAATATGGCGATTATAGTAGATAACGCTGTATTGTATAATTGAAGTTTGCTAAGAGAGTAGAAAAATGTACTCAGAAAAAAAGTAAATATGCAAGGCAATGGAGGTGTTAACTTGATGGATGGAATCCTTTCACAATGTATGCATGTCAAATCATCATGTTGTACACTTTAAATATCTTATAATTTTGTCAATTACACTTCAATAAAGCTGGAGAAGATATCACAGAATCTAAAAAAAAAATAAAGCAAACACCAATTTGAACTTGTGAATAATTGACTTGAACTTGTGAATAATTGACTTAGCACTAGACATTATGCATATCACTCATTCATAATATAGTACTGATGAAATATATAGAATAATAAAGTGGTGATTAGTGTAATTAACAGTGGTTCCACCTAAATAATCATAAATTATGCGTCAAGTTGAGAGACATATACTGCCACTAAAAGTATAGTGACATATGAGAAAAGCAGAACATAAGTTTTATTTATTAAACATAATCATAATAAAAATGGATGTGAATATAAATGGAGATTGTAGAAAGATACAGGACTCAGACTAGAAAATCAGACTTTTCTTACAGGAGTTCGAGGCTGATTCATCCCTTTAGGGTGTCCTGGAGATGGTTAGGGTTCTTTTGATTCCTGCCCTGAGTTCTGGTTAGGCAGGGTTTTCCTCTGTGAGCTTCTCTATGTCCATTAAAGAGTTTGCCGCAATAAGAAAGAGTCCTCCAAATATAGCAATTTAAATGAGATAGAAGTTTATTTCTTATGAAATAGTCCAGAAGTAGGAGTGGCCTAGGCTGGAAGGGTGTCTCAGCTCCATTAAGTCATCCAGGGACCCTGGTTTCTTTCCTCTTGATGCTCCGCCACACCCTACGATATTTTACTCATTTGCATGGTGAAAGCTGGTGCACTGCTGTGAGTCTGCCCTGGCACCATCTAGCTTTGGGGAAGAGCAAAAGAACAGAAGTGGAAGACAACTGATTTACTTTTAAGAAAATGATACAAAGGCTATACATATAATTTTTATTCATATTCCTTTGGTGAGAATTTGACCACACTTGGCTGTAAGAGAAACTGGAAAATGTGGTCTGTAATTGGGGCCTCATGTGTCCAACTAAAATTTATTAATGTAGTAAAAGAGAACAGACTTTAAGGACCATCTATCATTCTGCCATTTCTGTCCTATTAATTCCTTCTTAAGAGGAGTTTGTTTACTTTGGTTTACAGACAGTCCTTATTGCTTGCAATCAAAGTACCCTAACGGATGCCTCATTCTTGAGACCCCAGTTTAAATGACACTTCCTCAAGGACTCCTTACTTGATTATTTTCTCTAAAGTTGGTCTCCTCCTCCCTCCTTCCTTCCTCCATTGTTTTTATCTTAGCACTTTGTCTCCTTTATGGTCCTTATCATAGCTTGTAATTACAATTTTTTCTGTTTTTGTTTGTCTCTCCCACATGTCTCTTCTTCATCACCACATCTCCATCACCTAGCACAGTGCCTGGCATTGGACAGGCAAAAAATATTTCATGGTAAATGAATAAAACAGTGGTCAAGGATGAATTAGAGAGTTCTGAAGTAACCAACTAAATATATTGGTAGAGAGAGAAAATATAGGAAGTTAGTAACCTTGGAAGAAGTGATCAGTTTTCTTTACACATGTTGAATTTGAAGTTTCGAATAATTTCAAGAAGACATTCGGTAGACAGCTAAAAATTGGCATCTGTAGCTCTGGAAAAAGCATCAGATTAGAGCTATATAGATTTGAGAGCCTTCAGCATTGATGAGATCACTCATGAAGAGCATGGGCAAGAGAACAGAAGGTTTAGGAGGGAATTACAAGGAAATAGAGATAGGATGGGCGTGCAGATGATTGATGGAAAAATTTTGACCCACTTAGTTTGAGACAGGGACATCCGAATTGCCCTTCCTTGAAGATGTAAACATAAACTTAGAGAAGGGGTGAGTAGCAAGGAGTTGAAAGAGTTTTTTCTGGTGGCCTTTAATTTATGTATGAAGGGAGCAAGGTTATCTGCTTCAAGGCAAGAGGTGGAGGAGAAAGTTTAGATTAGTTTCTGAGAGAAAAGGAGTACGGGAAAGATTGCTGATAGGAGACAAATAAAGTCAGCTGATCGCAGATCTGTAATGGTTAAAAATTCTTTTTTCCTTCCTCTATCCCTTCCTAAACTTGTTCCAAAAACGACCTCAGGTTGCCAAATCCTAATTCTTGTACCAGTCTACCCAGGCACTAGATTTTTCTCCAACAAGAACGCACAACGAACAAGCGAGGCAGGCGAAAACAAACGGTTCCCCCAGGGTCTCTACGTTCCAATAGTGAAGACTGAGCTAGCCCCGAATCACTTTTGCTGACCCCTAAAACTCCGCTACCAGGGATTATACTCCTTCGCACAGCGAAGGCACCTCTTAAATCCTTGCTGTGGACCCTGAGAGATTTAGGGACAGATGGTTCCCTCGTAAATAACGTCCCCCATAAGATGGAGCACGTATTTAAGGCCTGATGAAGGCAGGCAATGTTGACGAACTAGGTTATTGCGTTTCCCTTAGCGTTCGGTACGTGTCCAGACACCTTATCTGCGAGCATGAAGCGCATGCTGACCAATTTCTGTTATAGAAGAACACGAGTTCGGAGCAAAACACCAAAAGTGGCGGACACAACGTCAGCAGCATTCCACCCTCGCTATCTAATAAGGCAAGACCTTTAAACAGCCCCGAGGTTATGCTGACTCTGCCTCCAGACCGCTTCAGGCTGGGCATGTTTATTCCGCTAGAACCCAGACTTCGCTCCGCCCCTGCGTGACGTCACCACAGCTCAGGCTCTAGTGCGCTCTCGCGCCGCCTCCGTCCGCCGGGCGCGGTGGCGCGCGCCTGTAGTCCCAGCTACTCGGGAGGCTGAGGCAGGAGGATCGCTTGAGCCCAGGAGTTCTGGGCTGTAGTGCGCTATGCCGATCGGGTGTCCGCACTAAGTTTGCCATCAATATGGTGACCTCCCGAGAGCGGGGGGAACCACCAGGTTGCCTAAGGAGGGTGATCCGGCGCAGGTCGGAAACGGAGCAGGTCAAACTGCCGTGCTGATCAGTAGTGGGATCGCGCCTGTGAATAGACACTGCACTCCAGCCTGGGCAACATAGCGAGACCCCGTCTCTTTTGAACCCCAACATGACTTAATGGGAATCTTGCGCCTCCGACATTCTATCTCCCAACAGAGTAATGAAAGTTTGCCCCTTTCCAAATTCAAACTTTCGCACACTCAGGAGTTTACTGATATTCATTACCGACTCTTCCCACTACCTACTTTTGTCTCATCTTTTCTTTATCAGTTAAAGCTCACGGAAGAACAGGATACTCGGGAACTTATAGCCACCTCATCGCTGACCCCTACTGGAGCGTTGTCAAAACGTCTCTGAAAAAAGCTGTTATCACGCTCGGAGCCAACAGGTGATGCTCGTGAACTCATCTCTTGTTTGAGAAAATGGTTGCCGGACAACTAACTGCAAAAACACAACTCTGACTCCAAAATTCCCAAGTTCTTCCCACAATGGTCCGGTCTGCTGCTCCGTTAGCACCATTTCCTTTACCTGACCGGACCTTGCCTTCCCACCTACTGCCACAGGATGCCACCTTTTTCCACTACGGTCCTGTCAAGGTTTTTGCTTTTAAATGTTGCAGATGTAAGCTCAGGCTAATTAACAATCTTTCTCCCAAATCCTTAAATTCTACGCATTTACGGATATTGCTGACCTTCCGACTGGCCCCGGCTACTCGTTCCTTGTAGGAGGAAAACAACCTAAGGGGAAACCAGATACCCTATGAACGCGGTTACCCTTGTCTCTCAGCTTGCCAACAACTAACGTAGGAGATGAAATTAAAATGCGGGGAGCTTGGAGTACCTGGTAGGGCTGGGTCTTGAACCCAGTGTTGAAGAAAGTAACACCTCAGTGCCCTTTGCTGAACCATATCGAGCAAGTCTTGCATCCTTATCTCGGGGGGGGGGGGGGGGGGGGGGTGTGTGTGTGTGTGTGTGTGTGTGTGTGTGTGTGTGTGTGTGTGTGTGTGTGTGTGTGTGTGTGTGTGTGTGTGTGTGTGTTAAGTAAATAACATGTGAAAGAGAGAATCGTCAGTTCATGGTGATCGAGATAGTAATTCCATGTTTATGAAAGAACTATCGTAGAAAGTTCCCGTTTAAATTCAGGCATTCTAGGGGTAATGGAAATTGATCACAGGTTTACATCAGTCTTGACATTATTCTGATAATCTAATGGGAATTTAAAGACGCCAAGCATATATTTTCACTACCTGTAAAGTGAGGAGGAAAGGGGACAATGTAGTAAGCTTTTCATAAAGCTAATTGTCTTCAGTTTTTTGTTCCATTTGAACAAACAACTATTTTTTTAAAGGCCAATATCTTCCCCATATTTGCTTCTTGGGTCTGCCTCTACAATTATGCGGAATAAGTCTTATTTTAATTCTTCAGGACAGCTTTTCAAGAATTTAAGTCATCTCCAAATCAATATATTTTCACTAAATGGAAATATGTGGACATGCCTTTTACTTTTTTAACCTTTATCCCATTCTATCCAAAATATAGGAGGCGAAATACTTTTGGTATGTCTCATGTTTTTCCACTAAACAGATCCCTGAATTTGGCTTAAGGATGACTTTGCTATGGAGGTAAGGATTGCATTTGAGTAGCTGCCTCTGCTACCTCTGGGATTCCTGCCCACCTTCAGTCTTTCCCACCACCTTTGGGAGAACTCAACTTTGTGGAACTGAGGTGTCGTGGGCAGAATAATGCTGTCTCCCCCAAAGATGTGCACATCCTAATGTCTGGGATCTTTGATACCTACTTTACATGATAAAAAGGGATTGCAGATGTGAGTAAATTAAGGTTCTTGAGATGGGGAGATTATCTCAGTGGGCACAATGTAGTTACAATGATCCTTATAAAAGAGAGGTAAAGGGTCAGAGTCAGAGAAGGGGATGTGTCCTGGAAACAGAGAATGGAGTCATGCAGGGTCACCAACCAAGGAATGTGGACAGCTTCTGGAAGCTGGAAAAAGCAAGGAGGCATTTTCTCCCCTAGAGCCTCCAAAAAAGAATGTAGTCCTGCTGACACATTTGGAACTTCCTGGCCTTCATAACTATAAAATAATAAATTTGTGTTGCTTAAGCCACTGCATTTGTGGTAATTTGTTACAGTAGCAGTAGAAAATGCATATATGAGAGTTTCAAGGTTAGTCTGTGCCTCAAAAAACTCCAGGAGGTTGGAAAGGAATCATATCAGTAACTCTTTTTTAACATGGCTGTACTTTTTAAAAAACTTTTCAAAATAAACATATTTTCAGGGTCAATACTTTTCTACTTTTGTGTGTGTTTCTTTTTTTAATTTAAATAAATTTAAATTAAATTTATTTAGACATCTATAATGTTCATAAAACGATCCCCCCAATTACTCCCACCCTTCCCTGGCCCTCCACTTAGCCATCATATTAATGATAACTGCATTCCCTCTGCCATGCTCCCCATGCCCAACTATCAACTACTAATTTGTACTTTAACGCTTCACCCCATTCTCCCAGCCTCCCAACCCCCCTCCCCTCTGTCCAAC
>NW_011888791.1:3890619-3902297 GCF_000151845.1 Pteropus vampyrus
ATTTCTCCGACGATTAGTGACCTTGAGCATCTTTTCATATGTCTGTTAGCCATCTGTATTTCCTCTTTGGAAAGTATCTGTTCAGGACTTCTGCCCATTTTTTAATTGGATTGTTTGTTTTTTTGTTGTTGAGCTGTATAAGTTCTTTATAAATTTTGAATATTAACCCCTTATCAGATGTATCATTAGCGAAGATCTTCTCCTAAACAGTTGGTTGTCTTTTCATTTTGTTGATGGTTTACTTTGCTGTACAAAAACTTAGTTTGATGTAGTCCCATTTGTTTATTTTTTATTTTGTTTCCCTTGCCTGAGGTGATATATCTGAAAAGAAATTTCTGTTAGTAATATCAGAGAGTTTACTGCCTATGTTTTCTTCTAAAAGTTTTATGGTTTTGGGTCTTACATTTAAATCTTTAATCCATTTTGAGTCTATTCTTGTAAGAAGATGGTCCAGCTTCTTTTTTTCTTTTTTTTTTTTTTTTGCATGTATCTGTCCAATTTTCCCAACATCACTTATTGAAGAGACTATCTTTACCCTATTGTATATTCTTACCTCCTTTGTCATATATTAAGTGAGCATATAGGCGTGAATTTATTTCTGGGCTCCCTAGTCTTTTCAATTGATCAATGTATCTGTTTTGATGCCAGTGTCATGCTGTTTTGATTACTGTAGCCTTATAATATAGTTTGATATCAGGTAATGTGATACCTCCAACTTTGTTCTCCTTTCTCAAGATTACCCTGGCTATTTGGGGGTTTTTATGTCTCCATATAAATTTTAAGATCGTTCGTTCTAGCTCTCTGAAAAATGCCATTGGTATTTTGATAGGGATTGCATTGAATCTATAAATTGCTTTGAGTAGTATGGCCATTTTAACAATGTTGATTCTTCCTACCCATGAGCATGGTATATGTTTCCATTTATTTGTATCTTCTTCAACTTATTTTTTCAGTGGCTTACAATTTTCTGAAAACAGGTCTTCTACTTTCTTAGTTAATTTGATTCCCAGGTATTTTATAGTTTTCGATGCAATTGTAAATGGGATTGTTTTCTTAATTTCTCTTCCTGAAAGTTCATCATTGGTGTATAAAAATGCCACTGATTTCTGATATTTATTTTGTTACCTGCTACTTTACTGAATTCATTGATCAGCTCTAACTGTTTTTTGGTGGAATCTTTAGGGTTCTCTATATATAGTATCATGTAATCAGCAAATAAAGAGAGTTTTACTCCTTCCTTTCCAATTTGGATGCCTCTTATTTCTCTTTCTTGTCTTATTATTGTGGCTAAGACTTCCAATACAATGTTGAAGAGGAGTGGTGAACGTGGCCATCCTTGTCTTGTTCTTGATCTTAAGGAAAATGCTTTTAGCCTTTCCCCATTGAGTATGATGTTAGCTGTAGGTTTGTCATATATGGCTTTTATTATATTGAGGTATGTTCCCTCTATTCCGACTTTGCTGAGAGTTTTTATCATAAATGGATGCTGGATTTTGTTGAATGCTTTTTCTGCATCTATTGATATGATCATATGAATTTTATCTTTCAATTTGTTAATGTGGTATATCACATTAATTAATTTGCGAATAATGAACCAACCTTGCATCCCAAGAATAAATCCAACTTGATCATGGTGTACGATATTTTTAATGTATTGCTGAATTCGGTTTGCTAATATTTTGTTGAGGATTTTGGCATCAATGTTCATAAGAGATACGGCCTATAGTTTTCTTTTTTTGTAATGTCTTTGCCTGGTTTTGGAATCAAGGGAATGGTGGCCTCATAAAAGGAGTTAGGGAGCCTTCCCTCTCCTTGAATTTTTTGAAATAGTTTAAGAAGGATAGGTGATAATTCTTTGAATGTTTGGTAAAATTCACCTATGAAGCCATCTGGTCCAGCGCTTCTGTTTTTTGGGAGGTTTTTGATTACTGATTCTATTTCATTGGTGGTAATTAGTCGGTTCGGATTTTCTGTTTCTCATTGACTCAGTCTTGGGAGATTGTATGTTTCTAGGAATGTATCCCTTTCTTCCAGGTTGTCTAATATGTTGGTATATAATTACTCGTAGTATTTTCTTATGATCCATTGTATTTCTGTGGAGTCCATGGTTATTTCTCCTCTTTCATTTCTGATTTTATTTATTTGAGTTCTCTCTTTTTTCCTTGAGTCTGGCTAAGGGTCTTTCAATTTTGTTTATCTTTTCAAAGAATCAGCTCTTGGTTTCATTAATCTTTTGTATTGTTTTTCTAGACTCTATTTCATTTATTTTGTGTGTGTTTCTTTAAACCATAATATTTTAACAATTCATCTATCCATCCATCTATTCATTCATTCATTCATCTATTCATTTAAAAAATGTTTAAGTGCCAAATATTTACCAGACCCCACATTGATACTAGATAAGCAGAAATAATATAGACAAGTCATTGCCTTTCTAGAGCTTCCAGCCTATGGGGGAGGGGGAGTAACAATCATTTTAAAATAAACCATGTAAGATATGATTTAGGGCAATTATACTTGCCCTACCAAGTATAATTATTTAGACTGCCTGAATGCCTGAAATCTTCAATAACAAAAACTCTTTTCTGAGTTAAAGCATGGTTTTCAGAAGGCCATTTTACAAATGCACTGTGTTTGGCATTTACTCAATATCATTAGAGAAGGTCTATTTCAATCAACTATCCAATACTTGCTTATACTTTACAATTTCCTACAACATCCATGAAAGAAATTTAGTATATCATGAAGGTGACCATATTTTTTAAGCCTTTAATCATGTTAATGGTAGATTATTTTTGACAAGCAGAGACTTTAAAGTTTTGTGTATTCAAATTTCATTCTCATCTTTTATGGGTTTTGCTTTTGATGTTTTGCTTTGAAGGGTCTCACCCACCTCAAGTATATGAATATTAACATTAATGTTTACAACATTTTTATCTTTAAAGTACACGTCACTAATTTAAAAATAACACTTTGTCTCTCCAAAACAATTCTTTTTGTCCTTAACTCTACTTTGTTATATTTGTTTAATATTAGAATCCTTGCTTCCTTTAAAAAATTTTTTTTGCTTAAACTTACCTATCATTTATTTTACTTATTGTGTATATTATATACTGAATGTTCATGTTCCCCAAAATTCATTTGTTGACACTTAATTCCCAATGTAATAGTATTTAGACATGATACTTTGGGAGGTGGTTAGATCATGAAAGAGTCTTCATGAATGGAATTAGACACCCCAGAGAGCTCCTTCACCACTTCTACCATGTGGAGACATGTCAAGAAGAAAGCTATTTATGAACCAGGAAGAAGGCCTTCATCAGACACCATATCTGCAGGTACCTTCATCTTGGACTTCTCAACCTCCAGATTGTGAGACATAAATGTTTATTGTTTAAGCCACCCAATCTATGGTATTTTTGTTACAGCAGCCTAAATGCCTAAGACAGTGTATAACAAACTTAGTGTACTCCAAAACTTAGTGCTTTGAAATAACCATATTATGCTTTAAGGGTCAGGAATTTGGACAAAGTTCTGCTGGATAATTCTGCTCCAGGAGATATCGACTATGGTCACTTGGTGGTATTAAGCTGGTGGCTAGTCTAAGCTGGAGGGTTCAAGATGACTTAATTCACATGCCTGGTGCCTTGACAGTTTTGGCTGTAAAACTGTACTCAGTAAGGCCCACCTCAGTCTCCACATAGTCTCAAGTCTTCTCCGTGGTGGGTTGTAAGACTTATTGCATAGTGACTAAGGCTTCAAGAGACCAAGTTGGAAGCTAATAGTGCTCTTAAAGGCTAGAGCAAGAAATAGCATATCATTACTTCTGTCTGCTATACTTTTTTAATCAAAGCAGTCATAGGTTAGTCTGGATGCAAAGGTGGGAAGGGAACAGAACTTATCCTATGGACATTAAAGAATCTGTGGCCTTTTCTAATGCCCCGCCACACCTTAACTTTTTGTTTTGTATTGTTTTGTTTACTTTTGTGAGATACGGAATACATATGAAAGATATAAATGTAAAGTTTAAGTAATTTATAAAGTGAACAACTATATAACTAATATCTAGAAATAGAACTTGCTAGCATCCTAGAAGTTTATACCCAAATAACCTTCCCTTTTAGACATAATCACTACTTTGACTCTATGACATTATCTTGTTATTCTTTATGATTTTTGCCACCTGTGTATGCATCTCTAAATGGCTATTCCTTCTTTGAACAGTCTTGACTGCTACGAAGTTTTTCTTTATATTAAGATTTGATTCATTTCCCTGAAACTGCTCTCATTAGTATTAGCTTTAACTCTTGGGATTACAGAATTTAACATCATTTCTACCCATCAGCACCTCAACCATTTCTCACATTGCATGGTTTCAATCTCATTTCATTTTTCTGTTTGTCCAGTTTATATATCTTTCTTGAAAAGTATGATCCCCGGTACTGAACATAGTATTCTATCTCTGGTTTATCATCTAAGCATAGGACTGGAATATTTCAGCTCTCATTCTAGACCTTCTTCTTTTGATAAGGTGAAATAGTGTTATTTGCGTAATGCTGAGTTTATAAGAGACTAAAATACCCAATGGAAAACAATGCCTGGGGCTCAATTTATGGCTTTTCAATAAATAAATGCATGAATAAACAATGCATGTAAAAATATGACAGACTGGAGTAGAGAACTCCTGGGCTCTGCCCCTCTTAGGAGCAACAAATAAGTTGGCCAAAACAGTCAAAATCAACTTTTCCTAGAATCTAATAAAAAAAAAAAAATACAACAACCAGGGAAATGTTTAACGAAGGGGAAAAACTGTGTAATTTCAGTACGAGATCTCTGTGATATATTAATCTTCCCTGCTACCATTCCCCATTCTCTAGTTCTACAGCAGCCCTGAAAACAATAGTTCACATTCCTGTTGCAAGATGCTAGTAGCAGAATGAGCAGTACAGACATAATTCTCAAAGAACTGTAATTGAATGTTTCGACCTGTGTGGTAGCTCTCTAAGGGATCAGCTGAAGACTGCCTTCGTTTTGATATCATAGGGGCTTTTTCTCAGCATGGCAAGGCTCCATGAGCAGCATTTGTTAAAAGCACTTAAAGGCAAATAGATTAGCTGCTGCTACCTGAAGCAAGAGATAACAGTTGAAGCAAGAAAGAAATAGACCAAAAAGGCTAGGAAGAAAGAAGCTAGAGAAGGAGCTACTTGAGGAAAAAAGGCTATGAAAAGTTCTAGCATAGTCCAGAGAATATAGAAGCTCACACACATGCCTAGGGCAGAAGAAACATTCAGAAAAGATCAGAGAAGACCCTAAGTTCTCACATCTGTCTGACCTTCAGGGTCTGAGCGAGAAGGAAGTGAGAGATAAGGCAGAGTTATAAACTGCCATACTAATGTTGAAGAAGTGCCCCCAACATAGCCCAATCTGCAAAGTGAAAGAGTTCTTTTGTTTGTTTGGTTGGCTGGTTCTAGCATTTAAGGAAATCTCTCTCAAACCAATAGTAAACCACATTAATCTAATGGAACAGAGACTTTGGTGGCCACAAACAATAAAGACTTAAAATTAGTTCAGAAGGAGAGGATGTTGGGAACATTGTAGAGTAGAAGCACCAAGAATCTATCTCCCCAACTATACAACAATTACACTGGCAGAATCAGTTTGATGTAACTATTTTGGAATCGTGGGGTCTTTTGAAGATGCAACTTCTGGGGAAAGGATTGGATGGTAAATTGTGGTTCATTTCTCTCCACTTCAGGTCTTAGCATAATAGCAGCTACCCATCTCCACCTCCTTGCTCCATGGCAGACAGATGTGTACCTGTTCCTGGAGCAGATTGCACACTGCTTCCAGGAGACTGGGCAAAACGGACTTGGTTTTCCAAATCACTCTTCTGATCACAGAGGTGTAGACAAAGAAGCAGATGGTCATTGTTGTTGCACCTCCCACCATTGTTGGAAGCCCCTGCCCCTTCCAACTGAAGTAACTTCCAGGGTATTAAATGAGCTAGCATCTCTTTTTTCCCTTCTCTTATTTTTTTTTCTTCTTTCTCTTTCAAGAGCCAGAAATTAAAGACTAGGACATTCAAAGCAACTGCATATGAAGAAAATTATAATTTTCATCTTCAAAGATCTTAACTAGATATTTCTCCAAAGAAGATATTCAAATGTCCAATAAGTACATGAAAAGCTTCTCCAATTCACTGATCATTAGTGAAATTGAAATCAAAACTACAACAAGATATAACTTCATACCAACTAGAATGGCTAATAATAAAAATTAAAAAAAAAAAACAGAAAATAAGAAGTGTTGAGGAAGATGTAGAGAAATTGGAATGCTTGTGCACTGTTGGTGGAAATGTTAAATGGTACAGCCATGTAGAAAACAGAATGGTGATTCCTCAAGAATTAAAAAAATCAAATTATCATGTGATCCAACAATTCCACTTCTGGGTATATGCCTAAAAGAATTTAAAGCAGGGTCTTGAAGAGATATTTGTACAGCCATGTTCATAGCAGCATTATTTATGATAGCTAAAATGTGGAAGCATCCTAAGTGTTCATTAATAGATAAATGGATAAACAAAATGTGGAATACGCATACAGTGGAATAATTTCAGCCTCAAAAAATAAGAAACTTCTGACATATGCTACAGCATGAATGAGCCTTGTGGACATTATGCTAAATAAAATAACCCAAAACACACATAAAAATACTGTGATTCCACTTATATGAGGTACTTAGAATTGTCAAAATCATAAAGACAATCGATTGGAGATTGCCAGGTGCTGGAAGAGGGAAAATTGGAGTTATTTTTTTAATGGGTATAGAGTTTCAGTTTTACAAGATGAAAAAAAGCTATGGAGATGGATGTTGGTAATGGTTGTACAACATTATGAATGTATTTAATACCGCTTAACAGTACACTTAAAATAATTAAGATGGTAAATATTCCATAATGTGTATTTTACCACAATAAAGAAATTGGAAAATGGGACTCTTGGGTCAAGATGTTATAAAAGGTACATGCTGTGCATGCCTCCTCTTGACTACACTAACATTATAATGAAACTATGGAGCAGAACAGAAGTCCTACAACTGGGGACATACATAAGTGGTCACTTTGAAACTGGTAAGAAGGGCAGAGATGCAAAATGGCATCTGAGCACCACCCAGGGCTTCATCTGAGGAGGACACACCCAAAGGGTAGATTGGGCAGGCACCAGAGCCCTGCTAAAGTGAATTCCCTCTGTAGGGTTGACCCCTCACTGTCCAATCTTCACAACCAATCAACCCAAGGGTCAATCCCTCCCGTCAATGTGAAAAGAGCAACTAAAGCTCAACTACAGCAGGAGGGCACCCAAAACCCACACAAGGGACACACCTTGAGCACCTCACTCAGGTGACCAGGGAAGACTGTACCACTGAGCCCCAAAGGACACCTACTATATAAGCCACTCTACTAAGACCAGGAGACATAGCAGTTCTATCTAATACATAGAAACAAACACAGGGAGGTAGCTAAAATGGGGAGACAAAGAAACAAGTCCCCCATGAAAGTGTGCTGGCTGGAAAATTACTGCTTGGCTATCACCCATGGGAACGTAGGCTATCGCCCATGGGAACATAACATTCTAACAATAAGCTTTCTACTTTTGTATCCCCTGCTTGCACAACTGACCTGTGGGTTGATAGTTAGTAAAAAGAAGAAAAATAGACTTGTGTGTTCAAACAGGATGAAGAATGGAGTTTAGGGCTTAAAAACCCTATACCTCTACATTTCGGGGCTGCTTAATTTGGGGTCTGTGTACCCCTGGCAGACCCAGCTGGCTGAATAAAGAGCATGTTTCCTATAACTCACTGGTTTCTGGTGGTCTGTGTGACTATCGGGGGCTGGCGGCTACAACAAAAGAACAAAATGAGCTCCAGAAAAAGAACTCAACAAAATGGAGACAAGCAATCTACCAAGTGCAGAGTTCAAAATACTGGTTGTAAAGATGTTCGATGAACTTAGGGGAAGAGCAGATGAACTCAGTTAGAATTTTAACAAAAAGATAGAAAACATAAAAACAAAAATGGAAAACATAAAAGAGAACCAGTCAGAAATGAAGAATACAACATCTGAGTTGAAGAGTACATTAGAGGGAATCAATAGAGTGGATGAAGCGATTTAGGGGGAGGGGTAGCAGAGGAAACCTAATCACAACAGCAACAAGAAAAAAAAAATCCAAAAAATGAAGATAGTTTAAGGAGCCTCTGGGACAACATCAAGCGTAACAACATTAACATCATAAGGATACCAGAAGGAGAAGAGAAAGAGCAAGAAATTGAAAACCCATTTGAAATAATGATGGAAAACTTTCCTAACCTGGTGAAGAAAATAGACATACAACCCCAGAAAGCTCAAAGAGTCTCAAACAAGATGAACCCATAGGGGCCCATACCAAGACCCGTCATCACTAAAATGACAAAAGTTAAAGGTAAACAGAGAATCTTAAAAGCAGCAAGAGAAAAGCAATTAATTACCGACAAGGAGTTCCCATAAGACTGTCAGCTGATTTCTCAACATAATCTTTGCAAGCCAGAAGGTCCTGGCACAAAACATTCAAAGTGATAAAAAGCCAGGAGATGCAACCAAGATTACTCTACCTAGCAAAGCTATCATTTGGGAAAAAAGGAGAGATAAAAAGCTACCTAGACAAGAAAAGTCTAAAGGAGTTCATCACCACCAAGCCAATATTACAGGAAATGTTGGAGGGACTTCTTTAAGAAGAAGAAAAAAATATGTATCAAAAATATGAATAAAGAAGGGCAATAACTACATATCTATCAACAAGTACTTCAAATGAAAAATAATTAAATACTCCAATCAAAAGATAGGGTGCCTGAATGAATAAGAAAACAAGACCCTTACATGGGCTGCCTACAAGAGACTCACTTCAGATTAAAAGACAAGCACAGATAAAAAATAAAGAGATGGAAAAAGATTATTTCATGATGGGCCTAGAGGGTAGTACGCTGAGTGGAGTAAGTCAGAGGAAGACAAATGCCATATAATAGCACATATACATGGAATCTAAAGAACAAAATAAACAGAAACAAACTCATAGATACAATTTGAGAGTTACCAGATGGAAGTGGGGTTAGGGGGGTTAGTGAAAAGTGGGAAAGGGGTTAAGGAGTATAAATTGGTAATTATAAAATAGTTATGGAGATTTAAAGTACAGCATAAGAAATATAGTCAGTAATATTTTAATAAATATGCATGAGGGAGAGGGGTACTAGATTTATTGGGGTGATCACTTTGTGAGTTATATAGATTTCTAATAACTATGCTATATGCCTGAAACTAATATAATATTCTGTGCCAACTGTAATTAAAAAATTAAAAATTTTTATTTAAAAGTTTAAAAAAAGACAAATTGAAAAGGAAGTAAAATTATCATTATTTGCAGATGACATGATACATATAGAGAGACCCCTAAAAATTCACCAGAAAACTATTAGAACTGATAAATGAATTCAGTAAAGTAGCAAGATACAAAATTAATATTAAAAAATCAGTTGCATTTTTATACACCAATAATCAACTATCAGGAAGAGAAATTAAAAAAAATCTCATTTACAATTGCATCAGAAAAAAAAACAAAACTAAGAATAAATTGAACCAAGGAGGGAAAAGACATATTCTCGGAAATTTATAAGATACTGAGAAAGAAATTGAAGAAGATACAAATAAATGGAAGGTTACATCATGCTCATGGTTTGGAAGAATTAACATCATTAAAATGTCCGTAGTACTCAAAGCAATCTACAGATTCAATGCAATCCCTATCAAAATGCCAATGACATTTTTCACAGAACTAGAGCAAGTAATTCTAAACTTTATATGGAACTGTTTAAGACCCTGATACACAGTAATCTTGAGAAAGAAGTTGGAGGTATAATGTTACCTGATACCAAACTATACTACAAAGCTATAGTAATCAAAACAACATGGTACTTGCATAAAAACAGACACAGATCAATGGAACAGAATAATTAGGCCTGAAATAACCCCATGCCTGCGTGGTAAATTAATCTATGACAAAGAGGGCAAGCATATACAATTGTGTAAACACAGCCTATTCAATAAATGATGTTGGAAAAATTGGATAAATACATGCAAAAAAAATGAAAGTAGACCACTTTATACAAGAATAAACTCAAAATTGATTAAAAGAAAACACAGGCAGTAAACTCCGACATTACTCTGAGTAATATTTTTTCTGATATATGTCCTCATGCAAGGGAAACAAAAGAAAAAATAAACAAATGGGACTATATCAAACTAAAAAGTTTTGCACAGCAAAGGATACCATCAACAAAATGAAAAGATAACCTAATGAATGGGAGGAGAAGATATTTGCTGGTGATACATACAATAAAGGATTAATATCCAAAATTTTGAAAGAACTCATACGACTTAACACTAAAAATAAAAAATCTAATTAAAAAATGGGCAAAGGACCTGAACAGACATTTCTCCAAGGAGGACATACAGATGGACAATAGGTACATGAAAAGATGCTCAAAGTCACTAATCATCAGAGAAATGCAAATTAAAACCACAATAAGATATCACATCACTTCTTTAGCCAATTATCTGTTGTAGGACACTTCGGTTGCTTCCATGCCCTGGCCACCGTGAATAATGCTGCTATAAACATCGGTATGCAAATATCTTTTTGGATATGGGTTTTCAAGTCTTGCAGTAAATACCCAGTAGAGGGGATTGCTGGATCATATGGTAGATCAATTCTTAGTTTCTTGAAGAACCTCCATACTATTTTCCATAGCGGCTGTTCCAGTTTGCAGTCCTACCAGCAGTGTATGAGGGTACCTTTTTCTCCGTATCCGCTCCAACATTTGTTATTATTTGTCCTGTTGATTATAGCTATTCTAACGGGTGTGAGATGCTATCTCATTGTGGTTTTGATTTGCATTTCCCTAATAGCTAGCGATGTTGAGCATCTTTTCATATATTTGTTGGCTGTTTGTATGTCCTCTAGGGAGAAGTGTCTGTTCAGGTCATCTGCCCATTTTTTGACTGGATCATTTGTTGTTTTGTTGTTATTGAGTTGTATGAGTTCTTTGTATATTTTGAATATAAGGCCCTTATCAAAGGTGTTGCTTGCAAATATATTTTCCCATTTGGATGGTTGTCTCTTTACCTTGTTGATGATTTCTTTTGCTGAGCAGAAGTGTTTTAGTTTGATGTAGTCCCATTCATTTATTTTAGTTTTCATTTGCCTTGCTTTTGAGATCAAATTCATAAAATCCTCTCTAAGTCCAAGGTCCTTGAGTTCAGTTCCTATGTTTTCTTCTACGCATTTTATTATTTCAGGTCTTATGTTTAGGTCCTTAATCAATTTTTGAGTTAATTTTGGTGTGTGGTGATGATAGACAACAGTCTAGTTTCATTCCCTTGCAGGTGGCTTTCCAGGTTTCCCCCCACGATTTATTGAAGAGGCTTTCCTTTCTCCACTGTATGTTTTTGGCTTATTAGTCGAAAATTATTTGCCCATATAAATATGAGTTTACTTCTAGACTCTCGATCCTGTTCCAGTGGTTCGTGTGTCTGTTTTGTTGCCAATATCATGCCATTTTGATTAGTCACTTTGTAGTATAATTTGAAGTTG
>NW_011888791.1:3902347-3907406 GCF_000151845.1 Pteropus vampyrus
CCCCCCACGATTTATTGAAGAGGCTTTCCTTTCTCCACTGTATGTTTTTGGCTTATTAGTCGAAAATTATTTGCCCATATAAATATGAGTTTACTTCTAGACTCTCGATCCTGTTCCAGTGGTTCGTGTGTCTGTTTTGTTGCCAATATCATGCCATTTTGATTAGTCACTTTGTAGTATAATTTGAAGTTGAACAGAGTGATGTCTCCAGTCTCATTCTTTTTTCTCAGGATGGCTTTGGCAATTTGAGGTCTTTTGTGCTTCCCTACAAACCTGATGATTTTTTTTTTGTTCTATTTCTTTAAAAACTATTGATGGGATTTTGATGGAGATTGCCTTAAATCTGTATAATGCTTTAGGTAATAAGGTCATTTTAACTATATTGATTCTTCCAATCCAAGAACATGAAATATCTTTCTGTATCTTTGTATCTTCTTTGATTTCTTTTAATAAGGTCTTATAGTTTTCGTTATATAGGTCCTTCACATGCTTCATTAAATTTATTCCTAGATATTTTATTCCTTTTGTTGCAATTGCAAAAGGAATTATTTTTTCCACTTCTTTTTCTGATACTTCGTTATTAGAGTATAGGAACACTATGTATTTTTGAACATTGATTTTGTATCCAGAGACTTTACCATATTTGTTTATTGTTTCTAACAGTGTTCTTGTGGAGTGTTTAGAGTTTTCTATATAGAGAATCATGTCATCCACAAATAGTGACAGTTCGACTTCTTCATTTCCTATTTGGATGCCTTTTATATCTTTCTCTTGCCTGATTGCACTCGCTAGGACCTCCAATGTTATATTGAATAACAATGGCAATATTGAACAGCCTTGCCTTGTTCCTGATCTTGGAAGATTTTTAGTTTTTCACCATTAAGCACAATGTTGGCTTAGGGTTTGTCATATATGGCCTTTATTATCTTAAGGTACTTTCATTCTATACCAATTTTGTTAAGTATTTTGATCATAAATGGATGCTGTATCTTTTTCTGCATCTATTGATATAATCACATGATTCTTATTTTTTAATTTGTTTATGTGGTGTATTATATTAATCAATTTCTGTATGTCGAACCATCCTTGTGCCTATGGGATGAAGCCCACGTGATTGTGGAGTATAATCTTTTTAATATGTTGCTGTATTTGGTTTGCTAGTATCTTATTTAGGATTTTTGCATTTGTGTTCATTGAAGAGATATTGGTCTATAGCTGTCTTTTTTGTGTGTTATCCTTTCCAGGTTTTGATATCAGAGTAATATTGGCCTCATAAAATGAGTTGGAAAGTATTGCCTCTTCTTTGATTTTTTGAAAGAGTTTGAAGAGAATAGGTATTAAATCTTCTTTGAATGTTTGGTAGAGTTCACCGGTGAAGCCATCTGGTCCTGGACTTTTACTTTTTGGTAGGTTTCCTATGACTGTTTCAATTTCCATACTGCTGATTGGTCTATTTAGATTTTCCAGATCTTCTTGATTCAGTCTAGGAAGGTTGTATTTTTCTAAGTACCAGTCCATTTCTTCTAAGTTATTAAATTTGGTATTATATACTTTTTCATAGTATTCTTGTATGATCCTTTCTTTTTCTGAGATGTCATTCGTAATTTCTCCTCTTTCATCCCTGATTTTGTTCATTTGTGTCTTTTCTCTTTTTCCTTTAGTGAGTCTAGCCAGAGGTTTGTCAATTTTATTAACCTACTCAAAGAACCAGCTCTTTGTTGCATTAATCTTTTCTATTTTTTTTTGTTTATTTGTCTTCAATTTCATTTATTTCTGCTCTAATTTTGATTATTTCTTTGCTTCTGCTGACTTTAGGCTTCATTTGTTCTTTCTTTTCTAGTTTTTTAAAACGAAGCGTCAGGTTGTTTATTTGGGTTCGTTCTTATTTTTGGAGATAGGCTTGTAATGAGATGAACTTTCCTCTTTTGCCATGTCTCAAAAGTTTTGATATGTTGTACTATCATTATCATTCGTCTCTATGTATTTCTTGATCTCTCTTTTTATTTCTTCTCTGACCCAGTTATTCTTCAGTAGCATGTTGTTTAATCTTCATGTATTTGTGGTTCTTCCTGATTTCTTTCTGCAGGTGATCTCTAGTTTCAAAGCATTATGATCAGAGAACATGGTTGGTATGATTTCAACCCTCCTATATTTGTTGAGGCTATCTCTGTGTCCCAGTATGTGGTCGATTCTTGAGAACTTTTGAGACATGGCAAAAGCAGTCATAAGAAGAAGGTTCATATCATTACAAGCCTATCTCCAAAAGCAAGAATGAACCCAAATAAAAATCTAATGCTTCATCTTAAAAAACTAGTAAGGAAAAACAAATGAAGCCTAAAGTCAGCAGAAGCAAAGAAATAATCAAAATTAGAGCAGAATTAAGTGAAACTGAAAAAAAAAATAGAAAAAGTAAATGCAACAAAGAGCCGGTTCTTTGAGAAGTTTAAGAAAAATTGACAAACCTCTGGCTAGACTCACTAAAGAAAAAAGAGAAAAGACACAAATAAGCAAAATTAGGCATGAAGGAAGGGAAATTATGACAGACACCACAGAAATACAAAGGATCATACAAGAATATTATGAAAAAATATATAACACCAAATTTAATAACCTAGAAGAAATGGACCAGTATATAAAAAAACACAACCTTCCAAGACTGCATCAAGAAGATCTGGAAAATCTAAATAGATCAATCAGCAGCATGGAAATTGAAAAAGTCATCAAAAACCCACCAAAAAGTCCAGGACCAGATAGCTTCACCAGTGAACTCTACCAAACATTCAAAGATTTAATACCTATTCTCCTCAAACTCTTTCAAAAAATCAAAGAGGAGGCAATACTTTCTAATGTATTTTATGAGGCCAATATTACCTTGATACCAAAACCTGGTAAAGATAACACACACACACACACACACACACACACACACACACACACACACACACACACACAAAAAAAAACTACAGACCAATATCTCTCATGAACACAGATGCAAAAATCCTAAATAAGATACTAGTGAACCAAATACAGCAACATATTAAAAAGATTATACACCACGATCAAGTGGGCTTCATCCCAGGGGCACAGGGATGGTTCAACATATGCAAATGGATTAATGTGATACACCACATAAACAAATTAAAGAATATGAATCATATGATCATATCAATAGGTGCAGAAAAAGCCTTTGACAAGATATAGCATCCATTTATGATCAAAATACTTAATAAAATCCATATAGAAGTAAAGCACCTTAACATACTAAAGGCCATATATGACAAACTCTCAGCCAACATTATACTTAATGGTGAAAAACTAAAAACCTTTCCTCTAAGATCAGGAACAAGACAAGTCTGTCCACTATCACCACTGTTATTCAATATAACATTGGAGGTCCTAGCGAGTGCAATCAGGCAAGAGAAAGATATAAAAGGCATCCAAATAGGAAATGAAGAAGTCAAACTGTCACTATTTGTGGATGACATGATTCTCTATATAGAAAACCCTAAAGACTCCACAAGAACACTGCTAGAAATAATAAGCAAATACAGTAGTTTCTGGATATAAAATCAATATTCAAAAATCCATAACATTTCCTTGCTCTAACAACAAAGTGTCAGAAAAAGAAGTGGAAAAAATAATTCCTTTTGCAATTGCAACAAAAAAAATAAAATACCTAGGAATAAATCTAACAAAACATGTGAAGGACCTATATGATGAAAACTATAAGACAGTATTAAAAGAAACTGAAGGAGATACAAACATAATTAAAATGACTTTATTACCTAAGGCATTATACAGATTTAACACAATCTCTATCAAAATCCCATCGGCATTTTTTTAAAGAAATAGAACAAAAAATCATCAGATTCATATGGAAGCATAAAAGACCTCAAATTGCCAAAGCCATCCTGAGAAAAAAGAACGAGGCTAGAGGCATCACTCTGCCCGACCTCAAATTATACTACAAAGCGACAGTAATCAAAATAGCATAGTATTGGCAGAAAAACAGACACATGGACCAGTGGAACAGAATTGAGAGTCCAGAAGTAAACTCATATTTATATGGGCAAATAATTTTCGACCAATAAGCCAAAAACATACAGTGGAGAAAGGAAAGCCTCTTCAATAAATGGTGCTGTGACAACTGGAAAGCCCCCTGCAAAAGAATGAAACTAGACTGCTATCTATCACCATATACCAACATTGACTCAAATGGTTCAAAGACCTGAATATAAAACTCAAAACAATAAATTGCATAAAAGAAAACATAGGGACTAAACTCAAACACCTTGGACTTAAAGAGGATTTTATGAATTTGACCTAACAGGCAAGGAAAGTAAAAGCAAAAATAAACAAATAGGACTATATCAAACTAAAAAGCTTCTGCCGAGCAAAAGAAACCGTCAACAAAGTAGAGACAACCATCAGAATGAGAAAAGATCTTTGCACACAATGCCTCCGACAAGGGCCTAATATACAAAATATACAAAGAACTCATACAACTCAATAACAACAAAAAAACACAAATGATCTAATCGAAAAATGGTCAGAAGACCTAAACAGACACTTTTCCCAAGAAGACATACGAATGGCCAACACATATGAAAAGATGCTCAGCATCCTAGTGATTAGGGAAATGCAAATCAAAACCACAATGAGATAGCATCTCACACCTGTTAGAATAGATATAAGCAACAGGACAAGTAATAACAAGTGCTGGAGAGAATGCAGAGAAAACAGAACCCTCACACACTGCTTGAGAGACTGCAAATTGGTACAGTCACTATGGAAACAGTATGGAGGTTCCTCAAAAAAACTAAGAATTGATCTACCATATGATCCAGCAATCCCCTCTACTGGGTATTTACTCCAAAGACTTGAAAACCTATATCCGAAAAGATATTTGCACACTGATGTTCATAGCAGCATTATTCACGGTGGCCAGGACATGGAAGCAACCGAAGTGTCCTACAACAGATAATTGGCTAAAGAAGTTGTGGTACATATATGCAATGGAATATTACTCAGCCATAAGGAAAGATGAAATACTGCCATT
>NW_011888791.1:3907456-3912564 GCF_000151845.1 Pteropus vampyrus
AAGTGTCCTACAACAGATAATTGGCTAAAGAAGTTGTGGTACATATATGCAATGGAATATTACTCAGCCATAAGGAAAGATGAAATACTGCCATTTGCAACGACTTGGATGGACCTCAAGATAATCATGCTAAGCGAAATAAGCCAGACAGAAAAAGTTGAAAACCACATGATATCACTTATGTGTGGGATATACCTAAAAGCAACAAACAGGACAAACAAACAGAAACTCATGGACATGGACAATTGATAGTGGTTATCAGTGGGTAGGGAATGAGGGGGCAGGGGGAGGGTAAACGGGTAAAAGGAGTCTAATATGCAGTGACAGAAAGAAATCTAACTATGGGAGATGAACACACCATGCAATATACATATGCCTTACTGTTGAATTGTACACCTGATTCTTACTGTGTTTCACCATAATATAAATAAATAAATAGATAGATAGATAGATAGATAGATAGATAGATAAATAAATAAATAAGAAAACAGTATGGAAGTTCGTCAAAAATTTAAAAATAGAACTGCCTATGATCTAGCAATTCTTCTTCTGGATATTTATCTGTAGAAATCCAGAATACTAATTCAAAAAATATACCCACATCTATGTTCATCGTAGTATTATTTATAATAACCAAGTTCTGGAAGCAACTTGACTGCCCATCAATAGATGATTGGATAAAGTAGCGGTACATATATAAAATGGTATATTGCTGGCCATTAAAAAGAATGAAATCCTACCATATGTGACGATATGGATGGACCTATGCTAAGTGAAATATGTAAGACAGAGAAAGACAAATACCATATGATCTCACTTAAATGAAGAATCTAAAGAACAAAATAAATCATCACACAAAACAGAAACAGACTCATACAGAGAACAAACTATTGGCTCTAGATGGGCGGGGGTTGGGGCCTGTGTAAAAAAGGTGAAGGGATTATGAAGTACAAACTGGTAGTTACAAAATAGTCTCAGGATGTAAAGTACAGCCTGAGGAATATAATCAATAATATTGTAATAACTATGTATAATGCTGGGTGGGTACTAGACTAATGGAGGAGGTCACTTTGCAAATTATATAAATGTCTAACCATTATGCTGTACATCTGAAACTAATATAAAAATAATATTTAATGTCAAGTCTAAGTAAAAAATTAAAATTAAAAAAGAATACCATTTTGGAAAAAATTAACTAGAAGTGATAGAATTCAGTAGTGAATGAAGCTCCCTTGTAATTTTTGCATGCAACTCCCCTTGCATATTTTCTTGCATTTTTCTTCTGATGTCCATTTTCCTTGACAAAGCAGAAGCAATGTATGAGTTGGTCAATGGGTTGACTGTCCCATGTATAATTTAATTTAACATCCTGCTAGCTTTCTGGTCTAGGGCCGTAAGATGAGAGTTTTGCTATTAAGAACTTCAGTTTTTGTTTTTAAAGAAACACCTGAGTGTTGTCCCGTTCAATGTGGAGTTTTTACATGGGTTGCTCTTACGCAAAATATGTAGGCATGCTTTGAGGAATACTTAAGAACCAATATAAGAAACTTAGCATTATGTTAGATCTCTCACTTTTATAGTTTGGACTACAGTTGGCTTGGCTCCTAGTCTTTACTAAACACTGTAAGTGGTTTCTTTCATATTTTGAGCTATTCTGCATGACTTACTGTGTCCTATGATGCAGTAATGCTTAGCCATGTGTTATAGCAGCCCCCTTAGCACCTACAATTCCCAGTTTCCTCTGAAATGACAATAACCAAGGTATGGAAGCAACTTGAGTGCCCATCAATAGATGATTGGATAAAGAAGAAGTGATACATATATAAAATGGAATATTGCTGGCCATGAAAAAGAATGAAATCTTACCATTTGTGACAATATGGATGGGCCTAGAAGTCATGCTTAATGAAATAAGTAAGACTCTACTTAGAGTCGCTATCTGCTGATGGGACTTTTCGTTGCTACAACTTTGAGCTGGTAGGTTCCGATATCCTCTCATGTCTGTGCTTACGGCTGGGCACATTGGCACGCGCCTGTAGTCTCAGCTATTCCGGAGGCTGAGGCAAGAGGATGGCTTGAGCCCAGGAGTTTTGGGCTGTAGTGCGCTATGCTAATTAGGTGTCCACATTAAGTTCAGCATCAATATGGTGACTTCTCAGAGTGGGGACCACCAGGTTGCCTAAAGAGGGGTGAACCGGCTCTTTTCGGAAAGGGAGCAGGTCAAAACTTCCGTGCTGATGAGTAGTGGGATCGCCCTGTGAATAGCCACTGCACTCCAGCCTGGGCAACATAGCGAGACCCCGTCTCTTTTTAGTTTTACAGGAAGTGCTGTACTTACATTCTTGCACGACCGTTTTCCCCACTGTACTGTGAAGCCCCCATGGTGGGGCAATCTTATTTTTATTTTTATCCTACCTCACCATTATCTAGCGAAATACTTGAATATTCAGATTGCCAAGCGTTTCGGTTCCTCTATTGCATACCAGGTACTACGGCGAGCCAAGGGAATATACCAAGATTCAGATTGGATGAGAATCCACAATACTCCACAGAATGCATCTTCGAGAGCAGGACCCATCAAAATACGAACTCCTTTTTGAAGAATGATTTGTTTTGGTTGTTGATAATTATAGGGCGAATGAAATAGTTTCGCTTCTTACATTTAAAAATTCTACACGTGCAAGTAACCGAATGGAAAAAGGTAATTGTTTTTATACACCGAACATTAAGGCCCTTCTGGAAAATCTTCGTTTGTTCCTTGTAAATTGTTAGGACCAGCAGGGGTCACTGTGGAGGCTGGCTTAAATCCCGAAATACAGGGGAGCAAGGAACCGGACTAATCTATAAACTATCCGGTAAGGAATGCAATTTCAAGAGAATAATTTATATTTATTTCGAATATATATATATGTTTTTTTTTTTTTGGTACAACGAAAAGCGAGTTGACAGCGACGTGACAACCGAATTCTTTAGTAAAGTGACGGAAACACGTTCGCATCAAGGCATATTGGGTCCTCTGCGCGGCCGTAGATCTCCACCAAATGCGCCTGCGCGGAAGATAGCAGCAGTGAGTCCGGCAGTCAGTGGTGAAAACCGCGGTAGCGACCCTCAAACCTCGCCATGAAGACTCGCTTTAGTACCATTGACCTCCGCGCCGTACTCGCGGAGCTGAATGCCAGGTATTGTACGGCAGGTGACCAGGCTCATGCGGAGAGTGCAAGAGACAGAGGCCAGGGCCCCACGGTTCAAAACAGGACCAGCCCGATGTTTTCCCTATACTCTGCCCTGTGCCATTCTTCTGTGGACCCGGTTAGGCCTGGGTCGGCGAGCGCATCACGTCTTTCTGTGGCCTTCAGGCTACCTGGGAAATCCCAGTAGCCGCGTGCCGCACCCCATGCTCTTGCAGACTGTTTGTGTCGCCAGGTCTCTTGTCCTGTTATGGCGGGGCTCTCGCTTCGTCCGCCTGGGTCACCTGGGTCTAGTAGCAAACGTTTAGTAAAACACGAGACGCCCGGTGGAAGCCAGGATGTCACACTAGGCATTTGCTCTAGAGGTTTTCAGACTGGAGGCTTGGTTTTTTTGACGCTCCTCCTCGCCCCAAAGAGAGAGAGCATTGCCATTTTAGTTGGAGGTAACAGATTTGGCCTAAGATCTGGATTCTAGTTTGTGGTTGGTTGGTTGGTTTGTTTACTCAGCTATGTGAGCTTTGTCTTGTTTCCCAGGGCCTTGTTTACTTTTTTTTTTCCCTTTTGTAGTAAATTAAGTGGATTAGCCTGCATTTCCTAAAAACTGGATCATCTCAATGACGCGAGGCATTGTATGGTGTTCCCAGGGCCGATAGACCACTTTTTTTTCTTAAACAATTACACCCAAGTGTTGAGTAGAATAGAATGCCTGATGGCCTTAACACTGTTCCCTAGTTGATTCCATATCTTTAGTTTCCATATCTTTAGTTTTGATTCCATATCTTTAGTTTTATCCCTTTTCGCAGGCTCTGCTTCCGCCTACAGCTTTAAATTGTGTGAAATTTTATGTTTCAAATGGTGGCATGATTTTGTTACATGTTTCCTTTTTTTTTGCAGCTTGCTAGGAATGAGAGTAAACAATGTTTATGATGTGGATAATAAGACATATCTTATTCGTCTTCAAAAGTAAGCATTTTATAGGCTTGTTTTATCTTTAGTAAATAAATATGAAATTATCGATTTTTTTACCCACACTTTTAGTCTATTTTACTGAATTAGCTTGGCAAATGCCCTAAAGAAAAAATTGACTTTTTTCTTCTACAGACCAGACTTTAAAGCTACACTTTTACTCGAATCTGGTATACGAATTCACACAACAGAATTTGAGTGGCCTAAGAATATGATGCCGTCTAGTTTTGCCATGAAGGTAAATTTTAAGTTATATTTGAAAGTAAATTTTAAGGCCCTGAGATCGGTCTCTGACAATTGAAGTTTTTAACTGTTTGGTTTTCCTTCACTGTAACAAATAGAGATAAAATATAGTCGTTGGTAGATACTGGCAAGAATAAAGTAGATGTTTATTGACTTCTACTTCACACCCCATTGTGCTCCAAATCTTTCTGTACCTACAGTCAGTATTCTAGTTCAAGCTTTTCTAATGTTCAACCTTATTGTCCCTTAACAATATAGTCCAGTTCTCGCTATCAGAATAATTCTGTATGAGACCAACATTAATTTTTCTAAAGCATTATTTTCATTAGTTATCTCACATTTTATGATTCTCTAATTTCTGAATATCCTATATCTTAGCATTCTCGACTTTCTCTGATCTCTCCACCCCGCCCACCCCAACCCTTTTTCCTAGTCTTACCTTCCACAGCTCACTTTTGAGCTACCAATCTGTGTTTTGTTGGAATACTCAATGACATTAGTATGTTACCAATTATTATATTTTTTTATTTTTACTTCTCTCTTTGCTTTTACTACTAAAGCCAAGATTCTTCATTTGTGGACATGTTACCTATTTGCTTACTGACATAATAGATACACTGGAAGTTTATGTGGTACAGAGGAGAGACATATTAGAGTCAGATACACCTAACTTTGAATTAACGGTTTTGCGACCAAATAATATTATTTATA
>NW_011888791.1:3912614-3916915 GCF_000151845.1 Pteropus vampyrus
ATATAGTCCAGTTCTCGCTATCAGAATAATTCTGTATGAGACCAACATTAATTTTTCTAAAGCATTATTTTCATTAGTTATCTCACATTTTATGATTCTCTAATTTCTGAATATCCTATATCTTAGCATTCTCGACTTTCTCTGATCTCTCCACCCCGCCCACCCCAACCCTTTTTCCTAGTCTTACCTTCCACAGCTCACTTTTGAGCTACCAATCTGTGTTTTGTTGGAATACTCAATAACATTAGTATGTTACCAATTATTATATTTTTTTATTTTTACTTCTCTCTTTGCTTTTACTACTAAAGCCAAGATTCTTCATTTGTGGACATGTTACCTATTTGCTTACTGACATAATAGATACACTGGAAGTTTATGTGGTACAGAGGAGAGACATATTAGAGTCAGATACACCTAACTTTGAATTAACGGTTTTGCGACCAAATAATATTATTTATAACTTAGAAAAATTATTCAGCCTCTTGTAACTTGGTTTCTTAAATGTAAAATGTGGATAATATCTCCCTGATGGTGTTATTGGTGAGGATTAATTGAAGTAACATGTAAAGCACCTAACACAATGCCTGACACATGTTAGGAATCCATATGTATTAATTTCCTTCTTCCTCTCCTCCTCACTTTCCTTCAGAAATATATTTGTTTTAGCATTGTGTTATTTCATTAGAGGCTTTACAGAGAAGAGCCTTATCCCCAGCAACTTAGAATCTGTTTTGGATTACAAGTTAGGTAAGTGCTTCCTAAATCACAAGGGCTGTCAAAATATTATCAAATTCTTTAAAAGTTTAATTTAGTTAATAGTAAGCTTAAATGGTTCTTTTGGGGATTGGCCTTAATAGTAATGACACTTTTATGTACATATAGCACTTTTCAAAGTGCTTAGGTAATACATATTAGATTTCAGTTTTTTAAAAACTCAGTGGATATGAAGAACAAATATTATCATTTCAGTTTTACAGATTATGTAAAACTAGATATATGATACTGGGATTGCGTAAACATCCCTAAATTAGGCTACACCAATAGGAGGTCAAACACTAAAAAAAAAGAAAAATTATGAATTAGATGTACATGTCAATCTAAATGTGTAGAAAAATTCCCTCCAATGGAGCAGACATTGTTAAGTACTTTATATATAACTCTCTAAGTTATTATATATAACAGCTGTTAATGTTATATGGCATAGGCCGTGTCCAGTATGTGGTAAAATAAATCACAGTGTTTGTTTCTAGTTCTCACATTTGAGGACACTAACTAGTTTTGTGGCACTGACAGAAAGTTGTTTTCCCCAAGCTGCTAATAGGGCAATAAATAAAAAACATGCTTTATGTTATGTACTATGTGTCCATCCGTACTCATAATAAATAATTCCTTTTATCTTGGGTATTTAAATGTAGCCCTATATATAGGTCACTGGTTAAATCAAAATCCATATAGGTTACTCTTAAATCAGAACTGTTGAATTTAGGAGGTGGAGATTATTCTATGAAGTTTGAAAAGTCTTTTTATATTTTCCTGAATATATAAGTACATAAAATGAGAATTTTAGTCAAATAAACTATACGGTCTGGAGAACATTTTTTGGTTATGAAAGAGTTGGCATTATAAGCATGATTATATTTCTTTTTTTAAAGGTGATTTTAGATTAACTTCTGTGAAATTTGTGTTGAAATCGAGTCTTGAAGAAAAGAATGTATTCTTACTGGTCTTAACAATAGTCTTTCAAATTTAAAATTTATAAACAATTGTAAGATTTTTTTTTAGGGCCTACAGAGTCATCTTATTTCTGTTCCAGGTCATACTTAAATATTTGTACTAAACGATGGTACACCTAATCTAAAACAGAAAGTATTTACCATGTAATTTGTACTTGAGTTTAATATGCTAATTTTATCTTAATTACTAATAAGAGCAAGAACCTTATGACTAGGGATGTAAGGGATAGGGTTTGATAAAAGAGTAGGAGTTATTATATTTGGATTCGAGATAGGTTGATCAAAAGCTTTGAGACAGTAGCAAAAAAGTTCTGTTTGGGTTATGTTAATAAAGTTTGTGGAAATAGAGTGTAATTGAATGTAAATTAGAGGACTAATTTATAAAATACCAATAAGCTCATTCTTTGTATTTAAA
This sequence comes from Pteropus vampyrus, assembly GCF_000151845.1. Classification (NCBI taxonomy): domain Eukaryota; kingdom Metazoa; phylum Chordata; class Mammalia; order Chiroptera; family Pteropodidae; genus Pteropus; species Pteropus vampyrus. The sequence goes on from NW_011888791.1 coordinate 3,914,763, forward strand.
TGAAAGAGTAATAGAAACCATCAATTAGTGTAAACTACAAGCACATAAAAGGAAATTTGGAGTACTTAAAAGATTGGAATAGAAAGAGACTTTAAAAAACATGACAGCTCTGGGTGAGGTCATCAGGGCAAGAACAAGAGATTTAGCAGTGGTATAGAGCAGCACAGTAATTTTGCTATAGGTCTATCATCGTTTACTTAAAAATTTAATATAAAATACTGTTTCAGAGTTAATAGAGTTGTCTGAAACTGTTTTCTCTGCAAGCTTTTATTTTATGACTATACTGTTTTATTTACTACTTTTAAAATGTTATTCCTGATGCTAATAAAAAGAAGAAACTTATTTGTAAACCAATACCAAATGACTAGGAATTCACTCATGCCATATAAATACCTTTTTCTTCTGTTTCTTGATAGTGCCGAAAACATTTGAAGAGTCGGAGATTAGTCAGTGCAAAACAACTTGGTGTGGATAGAATTGTAGATTTTCAATTTGGAAGTGATGAAGCTGCTTATCACTTAATCATTGAGCTCTATGATAGGGTAAGTTAAATTGCGATGTGGTAAAGGAGAATTATATTGTTGATTATTCATGTAATAGTGCTGTGAAACATGGGCAGGGGACATTTTTTTCTGTGTCACAGGTACACTAGGGTACTAATCAAGTGCCATACGTGTAAAATATAATTTTCCAAAGATAACTTTCATTTATTCTCGATATTAGAATTTAGGCAGAACTTAGCCATTTAAAATAGCATTATGAATATAAGCAATGAAGATCTGAGAATTGAAGAAATTATCTGGTACTTTACATTTCAATACTAGTGTGGTACAGCTAGAAAACAAACAGTCAAATATGTAGTTGTGTCATAAATAAGACAGTAGCTAACACTAAGGGACAGTCTATGTTTTCATAGTATCAGTCATAAGAGCAAGACTACTGATGTTCTCACCATTCTTGCCTCTTCCTCCTCCCGTTGGTCGCCAAATTCTATACTGGAAATGTTTAATGAGTTAGTTACAGCAAAATAAGTTCTATATGCATCAAAATTTAAATATACATGAGTGAGGATTTAAAATGTAGAAAGAGAAAAACAAGTGGCCCGATGGTTAGTCATTAAAATCAATCAAAGTCTCTAAAACAAAGGCTCCTTAATGGGAAGAGGTGGCCTGGCTTTTTTTTCTAGTCCTATGTCTGACAATGTGTTTGTTCCAGATAGCCGTCTTTGAAGTGGATGTCTCTGCAATCAAAGCTTAAGTCAGGCACTTGCATTGCAAAAAAGAAAAGATACAACTCTCAGAGCTTACACCACACGTGACCACTCTTATATTCTCTTTGTATGGTGATATTAATGTTTTCAGTCTCTTAGGTTGTCAGCTGAAAGACATGTACATGACATAATTTCAGAGTATTGCTTTATTTTTTATTAATAGCTTCAGGAAAATGAGTTTTCATTTAAAGAAGATCTACTTTGTCATCCTCATATGGGGTGGCAAGCAAAAATGCAAATAAGAGCTTTCAATAGAAAGATTAGACCCGGTTTAGTGAAACTAGACAACACTAAAGACAGAAAACAACCAGAAAAGAAGGCCAATTGCTATATTGAGGGTTTTTTGTTTTTGTTTTTGTTTTTTTTATGATTCAGAAAACTGGAAATGGCAGATGATCAAGTACCTATGTTACAGGGCTTTCCACTGAGCCAGAGAATCATATCATAACCACTCTCTTTCCCATCCCTCCAAAATTAATATTTCATGGGGCTAGCTATCTTGTAAGAATAATCATATATAAAGCTTTTCATAGAAATATATATGTTCCATGGCAAGGTAGGGTTGCATTATTAATAGAGACTGTTACTAATTCAGAGTTCTAAACTCCAGCAAGCTTTTTCTGTATGTCAATGCCTAGAGGAACAACGTGAATAATTCCATACCTTTGCACAACTTTGAATGAATTCGTGTTCTTAAATGCCATACGTATGTTAACAAGGAACCACGGAACCATGTTCTCATGTTCTTTAGCAGATTATTTGTGTAGAATATCTCAGAAAAGTTTTCAAGGAAGTTCTAATACCTGGAAGGGGTGCAGACATCAATACAGCCAAATTACCATGATTTAAAAAAATAAGTTTTTTTTTAAAGTGAAGCCATAGA
>NW_011888791.1:3916965-3973190 GCF_000151845.1 Pteropus vampyrus
TTTTTTTATGATTCAGAAAACTGGAAATGGCAGATGATCAAGTACCTATGTTACAGGGCTTTCCACTGAGCCAGAGAATCATATCATAACCACTCTCTTTCCCATCCCTCCAAAATTAATATTTCATGGGGCTAGCTATCTTGTAAGAATAATCATATATAAAGCTTTTCATAGAAATATATATGTTCCATGGCAAGGTAGGGTTGCATTATTAATAGAGACTGTTACTAATTCAGAGTTCTAAACTCCAGCAAGCTTTTTCTGTATGTCAATGCCTAGAGGAACAACGTGAATAATTCCATACCTTTGCACAACTTTGAATGAATTCGTGTTCTTAAATGCCATACGTATGTTAACAAGGAACCACGGAACCATGTTCTCATGTTCTTTAGCAGATTATTTGTGTAGAATATCTCAGAAAAGTTTTCAAGGAAGTTCTAATACCTGGAAGGGGTGCAGACATCAATACAGCCAAATTACCATGATTTAAAAAAATAAGTTTTTTTTTAAAGTGAAGCCATAGAAGTACTAGGTGAAAATATGGATTAAGATTGATGAATTTGGGATGAAAAAGACTTCAAAGCCTAACAGTGAAAACAACTATTGATAGGCTCAAATAATACTGTTGAAATAAGTTTTAAAGCCATGTAAGGCAGAAAACACCACGAACTGTATTGGAAGATGAAAAACTACGGAAAAATATTTTAACTTGTATGGTAAATAAGATGTGCATAACCCTAATATGCAACTTTCACAAAGCACTTAAGTGGAAAAATAGGCTAAGTGCTTGATTAAATAATTCAAAAAAGACTAATATATATGGTTTATAAAAGCATGGATACATGTCCAAATTCATGAATTACTGCAAAATAAAAACAATATTTTTCTCCCTCTTTCTTCCTCCTTTTCTTTCTCAATCTGTACACAGAAAGTTTGACAGTAACCAGTATTAGCAAGAATCTAGTGGAACAAGGGAAAACTAGAACATTATTTTGGAAAGTTATTTGACATATAACATGAATTTTAAAGTTTATGTGCAGTCTGTAGCCATGTAACAAGTGCCCATGAGACAAGCCATGAGACAAGTGCCCAGGAAGGGCCATAACAAGGATATTCATCACAGTGCTTATAATAAAACTAGAAAAGAACCTAAATCTCTTTGAATAAGAGATTGGTTAAATAATTAAGGGAGACCCACATAATAGAATGCAATGCAGTTTTTAAAAATAATAATGTTGAGGTAAGTTTGTTTTTATTTCTTATGCAGGTTTTTACAATGCGTTTGTAATTTAAGCTTTTTATTAGAGGTATGACATACATAAGTGTACAATTCAGTGAACTATCAAAAGTAAACATACCTATATTAATTATTGACCTGGATGTGGGACAGGGGCATTGAGACCAGCTGTTGTTCTTTGCACTTGTCTGTCTATGCATTTCTCTTTGCCACAGATTCCTTTAACCATCTTTCTGTGCCCCCTCCCCTACGGGCAATAGCAGCTGCTGCCCACCTGGAATTGTTTTTTGTATATGGTCTCAGGTGGCAGTCAATTTCTAAAATTTGTGATATTCTTTAAACATTTTTTAAGGCCTTTTTATTTTTGAAATGATTATAGATTCATAGGTAGTTGCAAAGATGGAACATAGAAGTCTGGTATAGCCTACATCCAGTTTCCCTCATTTGTTACATCTCTTACATAATTATAGTACAATATCAAAATCAGGAAATTGATATTAGCACATATATACTTATAGTTCTGTGCATTTTACCACATTTGTACATTCATGTAAATAGCACTGAAGTCAAGATACAGAATTCTTCCAGTTAGTGATGAATTTGGAATAGATATTAAGGATTTATGTATGAGGGTATGTGCTTGGGAATTTTCAGTAGTCACTGTGATACCGAGAGATGTAGGTTGATTGATGCTTAGATATATTTTGAAGATTGTTCTTTCCTCTCTCTCTACCATTTGATCTTACAGCCTTCATATCTGGAATTATCATGTATGGTTTATCTAGAGTTCATCAGCCCTTGGGTAAAGAGATTATTGCTACTCAAATTCATTTACGAAAGTCAGTTTAGTAATTTGTAATAAGAATGTTCCAGTAGGAAAGACTCTGGAAAAAGTAAGATCAGAAAGTGCTTTACTGTGTACATCAGAGTCGAGTGCAGTATTTCCTAAAATATGTTACTCGGACACAACTTCTATAAGATAATAGGTATGCCTAGAAATATGGGTCCCATAGTCATAAACGTTTAGGAACTTTGAGAATATAGTAAAAAAATTTTTTAACTCTGGGACTTATTGATGTCTTTAATATGATGTGATATGTACATTTCCTAGAGAAGGATATGTTATATAGAATTTCCAAAACTTATTTGATCACAGAATTTTTTTTAATGGGAAACCTTGGTTTTAAGGAAAGCCTTTTTAGGGAAGTAACTGCCTTACTGGAATCTTCCAAGTATTCTTGCTAACTGCATAATTTGATTCAACAAACACTCACTGAGCACCATCTGTCTGGCAAGCTCTATGGCCAGGTCTGTTTTTCAAGTCATATCTTCCTGAACCAGATACTGTGGACTTCTGTCCCAGCTCTCTACCTTCCTTCTCTGTTTAACTTTCTGTTCTTTAAGTTAAATAAGTGTTTACAATTTTAAATTTATGGTTACTTTGAAATCTGAACCTTTAGCAATAGGTATGTATTATTTCAGTATCTAGTAACTTCTGGTTATCTATATATCTGATCAAGGTGAATGGTTGCCCCATCTACTGAAGCCATTTATCTTGCTACCAGTCATTCCTCGTGAGATTGGGGCTACTCTCACCATCTGTGACCAACTTCTAAGTAGTTGCTAAGGTATTCATGACTATTTTCATGGATGCTTTTCATATTTTAATTAGACAATAACCCCTGTCTTCATTATAATAAATTTGGAAGGTTGTATTCTTTGGACAGTTTTATTTTCATTAGGTTCCCCGCCCCCTTCTTTTTTATTGAAAAGATTATGTAACAATATTAAATTTTTAAAAGTCTTTTTAATTCTAACTCTTTAAATATTTTCATTTTCCCGTATATTTGCCCGTCATTTTCTAGGGCAGAACTTTTTTGTCTTGCTGTTTTTTACTTGACATTATAAACAGTTTCCTTTTTTTTTTTTTTTTGCATAGTCTTCATAAGTTGACAGCTTTTATTTTATTTTATTTTATTTTTTATGGTGATATTGGTTAACAAAATCCAATAAGTTTCAGCCAAGTTAACAGCTTTTAAATACGTTGCTATATAATTATTTAACAGTTTCCCCAGTTTTTACATGTAGCCTGTTTTCATTATTTTTCTATTTTAAATAAATGGCAGTGAATATCTTTAAGCATGCAGCTTTTGGTTTTATTGAGTTCTTACATTAGACTACATCACCAGTTTCTTACATTAGACTACTTGGGCAAAGGGTATCACTATCTTTAGTGATTTTGCCACATAATTGCTATTAAAAGACACAATGCAGGTGAAAGTATACAGGCATACCTCATTTCATGACACCCTGCTTTATTGCAATTGGCTTTATTGTGCTTCACAGATATTGCTTTTTCTTTACAACTTGAAGGCGGGGCCTTCCGCCAGCAAAAAGATTATAACTCGTTTTATTGCAGTGGTCTGGAACTGAACCTGCAATATCTCTGAGGTATGCCTGTAAATAGCTCTTTGCTTGGCTTCTGAAATATACATCTGTTCTAATTTTCATTATAAGCTACAGTGTTTATAGATCTGCCTTATGAAAGTGCAACAGTGAGTTCAGTTGGTGGCCATCTAGGTGATATGCTTCCTATAGCTTCTTCTGTAGCCTTGGTTAGGTTTTAAAAGACTGTTTTCTTAATATTCAAGAAGTTTCAAGAATGATTTGGGAAAAGCTTTAAATTATATTTTATTCTATTACAGGGGAACATTGTTCTTACAGATTATGAGTACCTAATTTTAAATATCCTAAGGTTTCGAACTGATGAGGCAGATGATGTTAAATTTGCTGTTCGTGAACACTATCCAGTTGATCATGCTAGAGCTGTTGAACCTTTGCTTACCTTGGAAAGGTAACGCGTTTTGTTTATAAACTCATTTCATACGTATTAAAAGGTAAAAGAGGTTATATGTCAGAATGTGAAAGAACTGTCATAAAGTATTTTGCATAAAATAAATTTGAACTGCTTGAACTACATAAATGTGCATGTAAGCAAGTAAGCCTTATTTAACAGTAGCAAATATATGTCTTTTTCATCTAAATTTGGAGTTATTTCAGATGTTTATGATTTCTTAGTAAATTGAGGAGACTTAGCTATTCTGTGAGAATACAGGTGGATATCTTAGGCAGAGTGCAAAAAGAAAAATTCTGGTTTAAGAAAGGGGAACAGGGTTGGATATGGTGCTAATTGTAGCTGTACTTTTCTGTCTGGTAGCCTTTACTGATTAATAGGCTACAGCAGTGGTTATCAAAGTTTAGCATGCATCAGAATCACCTGGAGGGCTTGATAAACCATTTCCAAATTAGATCTGGTGTAGATCCCAGGAATTTACATTTCTAACAAGTTCTCAGATGCTGTTGATGCTGCTGATCTGGGAACTACAGTGGCCCACAGCATCGTGATTTCTCCTTGAGTGCTTAATTAGGCAAAGCCATTTCAGGTGTTAAGATAGTATAACCAGGCTCTACAAACAACATCTAACTTATATAAAAATGTCTCTTTCGTGTCATATATGGACACATTGACAACAGGCAATATGACTTAGTTGAAAAAGTACTGATTTTTCTTAGAAAACCTGGTTTCAGGTCCCAGTCTCCTGTTTAAAGAACCCACTAACCTTCGAAAAATTTTCTTACCTACAAAATGAACTAATTCTTCATATATTTTAGACTATTGTGAAGATCATGTGAATTGATGTATATGAAAGTATTGTGACTATAAATATTGCTATAAGCTTTATTAAATATGAGACAGTAAGGTGTGTCAATTTTGTTTCACAGATTGACTGAAGTAATAGCCAATGCACCTAAGGGCGAACTACTGAAGAGAGTTCTTAACCCATTACTTCGTGAGTAAACGTACATAGAGCAATGAGATGTTTGGAAGATAGTGTAGTTTTCAGGAACATATTTAAATTTTTTATAGTTCTAGTAGAAAATTAGAACAATTTATGTGTAGAAAGGAATTTAAAATGATCTTTTCAGTAAGAGTATTTTTAAGAGAAATTCGTTATACCACATTATGTTTGACCTTTATCTGTTAGATCTTATTTAAAAATAATTATTTAGCACTTTAGTGCTAGCTGTAGTATTCTAAGAAATATTTTTATTTCCCAACATTAATCTTCAATTTAATAACTATTTAGCTTGTTTTTGTTTTCTTTTTATTAGTGGGTCTCCGGGCATCCCAGGATGTCAGGTACAGAAAACCAGGGTAAAGATAATCCAATAAACCTTTATGCTTGAGAAATTCATCACTTATCCTTATACTAAGTGATGAATCTGAAAAGAGCATATGGAAAGTCACGTACCCTTAATTATTGAGCATTAGGGCTTACTCTTCCTCTCCTATGAAATTAGACTGCATTAAAGGGAACTTTCCAACTGTTTATATAGCATGAATATAATTTATAAGTTTAGATTTTTTAATTTTTTCTTCTATTAATATGATGTATTACGTTAACCAGTTTTTGTATGCTAAACCAACCTTGCATTCTTGGTTTATAATCTTTTTTATATGTGGCTAAATTTCATTAAATTCCTATAACTTTTGCATTGATTTCTACAATTTTATTGTAATCTCAAATTTCTATAAGTACTGGAATTATTTCTAATAACATTTCAAAAATAAGTAAACTAATTATTATTTTCACTGGTTACTGTTATTGAGTAGGTCATTTATATTGGATATAAATTTGTATTTTTAATGTTAAATTTTATAGGATAATACTAAAAATAATACTCCTTTTCTTTATAGCCTACGGACCAGCTCTCATTGAACACTGTCTTATAGAAAATGGATTCTCTGGCAACGTCAAAGTAGATGAAAAATTTGAAAGTAAAGGTATTTATGTGTGGTACAAATTTTGTCCATTTTCATTTATTTACTTTTTTTAAAACTATGAAAATTATTTCTGGGAAGGTAATAAGTGAGTAGGTAGTTCTAGACTTAAAAACATTTGACCATGTGGTACTCCTGGCTTCCTATTCTAAAGTGGTGTTTTATCCCTAGTAACATGTAGTTCAATCTTTTTTTATTTGATTTATTTGTTTGTTTGTTTGTTTGTTTGTTTAGGCGAGGCAACCCTTGGTTAACCTCACAGATTGCAAGGACCTTGTCAATTTACAATCCCTTATTTTTTTATTTTTTACGCCTATAGCACCTGGTCTTCCTAGGTAGTCTCCCATTTAAGTACTAAACAGGCACGACCCTGCTTAGCTTCCAAGATCAGACAGAATCGAGCTTGTTCAGTGTAGCATGGCCGTAGACTAGTTCAATCTTTTGACCTACCTTGCTACCTTTCAGTTTTAGACTATTCTCTCTCCTTCCCCCTAAATCCTAAAGTGATTACTGGCTTTGAAACAGTCTCAGGTACAGGCTTGTTGAATTATTCACCTTCTGACTTTGGGAGTGCTTCTAGAAATAGCATTCATGCATTTTAATTCTATGGTATGGCTATATGATAAATTAGGCTTTTGTAACTACTTATGGGAGCCTAACTTAACTGCCAGGTTTGGATGATTAAAAAAAGAAGTATGAGGAAAATAGAAGATTCGGTCATTGACGAGTTTTTCCCTGTAGATTCTCGTGTACAATTAAAAAAATTATTCTTAATTATATTTTGGGGTTATGTATCATTTCTTAAGATTTAGGGATAATTTTTATGCTGTAAACTTTTTTTTGTTTAAAAATACAAATTGAAGTTTTTTAGCGAGTGATTTCTGAAATATACTAATTCAGTGCAATCCTAATCAAACTGCCAACAGGTAGTATTGTTTTTGCTATTGCGGTGGAGTTCTTTTTAATAAAAATAATTTGATATTTATGTGGAATAAAAACATGCAAAAATGTTTGGAGAAACTGGAAAATAGTAGTAATGATGGAGAATAACCTTTTCACAGATTAAAATCTATTATTAAGATGTAGTAATTAAAATAGTAAGTGCTCGGAGAAGAAATAGATGGAATAAAAAATTTAGAAACAGGCTCAAATATATATGGAAATTTGGAACAACAGGCTAGCCAAAACACATCCTTCTTCATATATACTGATAACAAACATGAAATAACTATATCTGATTTTCTTGAAGACTTTTATTATTTCATAAGCACTTTCCTGTTTTCTACATAGTTGTTTAGTAATAGGGCATTGACACTTGATCAGCACTTCTTTTTCTCTTTTTTATTCTATTAGATATTGAAAAAGTACTTGTTTGTCTGCAGAAAGCAGAAGACTATATAAAAACAACATCCAACTTCAGTGGAAAGGTAGTACCACATATACTTACTGTTTATTTATGTAGATTTTCAGAATTTAAATGTTCATTAAAGGGTCACTATATTTAAGTTTTTTGTTGTGGATTAGAAATGTATCTATAATATGCTTATTCTAAGGTAGTTTATTTTAATTGCGGTTGGTTTGTAATTTTTGTTCTGCTTTTTGCCTTTTATAGAAAATACTAGGTTAGGTCAATATCAGAACTCCAGAAAAGTTGAAGAATTTGAAGATAGTTTTTCTTAGGTTGTTTTTAGAGAAGCACATTTTAATTTGCCAGCACTTTTCAAAAATTTGGTGATTTATACCCTTTTAATAGTTAGACCTCCTCCGAATTACCTCATATCTTATGAGTATTTTTCTTCCCTCTTCAGAGTATACCTTTACTTACAAAAAGAGTTCATAAAAAGTTCTGATTAATTATAGCTAAATTCAGCCCAGTTTTTTAAATGTATTAAAATCTATCAACAAAGTGAACCTAAGAGTTTTTCTGTTGGAAGTGCTTTTGGCTTTATTAAATTGCACAACATCTAAAAATGGAAAGAAAAAAGCAAAATGCGTATGTATGATTCCATCATTTAATCAGATCAGTACTTTCTTTATTCCATCATTTAATCAGATCAGTATTTTCTTTATTCCCTGTTTTATCTTGTCCATGTGAATAAACCAGTGTTTTCTGATAATACTTTGAGTCTAAAAAACATTTTGAGATGTAATAAAATCAATAAATAAATGCAGTTGATAATTTATAACTGGAATAATTTTATAAATTAATATCAGTCATGGAAAGTAAATTTTTGTTAATTATGAATAGAAATGAGTTTAATGTTGGATTTTTATAGGGGTATATCATTCAGAAAAGAGAAATAAAACCAAGCCTGGAAGTAGATAAACCAACTGAAGACATACTCACGTAAGCATGTAGGCATGGGTCAGTTTGCTTTGGATGTCTATTAATGTTCTCAAATGTAATAAAAATATATCTGTTTTACAGGTATGAGGAATTTCACCCTTTCTTATTTTCTCAACATTCACAATGTCCATATATAGAATTTGAATCATTCGACAAGGTGAGTTTTCAGATTCTGTTTTTTGACCAGTAGAATGGCATGAGTTATTAAATTAACATCAACTTGCTTTGATTGAAAAATTGAAAATAATTTTGCTTTACAATGACCATGAATCTGGGCATCACAGAACAATGCAGTCAAAGATGCAAACTGTTGGAAGTATTTGTTGCTACAACATTTCAAGATTAAGGATTAAAGATTTGAACTTAATTCGATTCTTGATTGTTTAGCTATATAACACATTTACGGAAAATCTGTTCAAGTTCTTTGAGTGGCATTATAAACAAAATGGACTCTAAATTCTGTATATGCAAGTTGAAGTAGAGACCATGTTTTTTTTTTTTTCCAACTTAAGTTATTGTTTGTTTGTTTGTTTGTTTGTTTTAATAAGGCTGTGGATGAATTTTATTCCAAAATAGAAGGTCAGAAAATAGATTTAAAAGCCTTACAACAGGTATGATATTATTAAAAATATTTATATTAAACCAACTAGCCTTAGTGTGGTTTGCTGGGTGGATGATGCTTTCAGGTGGAAATGGGCAGCCTTTCAGAAGTGTATGAGAACAGCACTATCTCTGTGTTTATTGTCCAGGGAAGGTCTCAGTGTTGGAAAGTATACCCTCATTTGTTCTATCAGTGTATCAAGTAGTCTCTAAAACAAAAAATAACAGTGGGAAGATGAGGCCTGTTTATATCCTAATATGATTTGCTTTATTACAGCAACCCAAAGCTTCTTAAGCTTTGCTGTTAAGGAATACTATTCTGAGGAGATTTTAAATATTAAGCCAAAGGAGAGAAAAATGTTTTTTCTCTACAAATATGTATATTTGTTTATCATTAAACTGTTTTTTAAAAGTGGACTTTTAAACTAGGCTTTTAATATCCTTTATGTGTTTCATGACTCCATAAGAAGGTTTTAATATGCTGTGTTTTCACGGCACATTTGACCATGTTTTTGGAACATTTAGCTGCAGAACAGTTTCAGAAATCAGCCATGGTTACTAATCTTGATTTGAAGGAGATGTGATTTTTCAAAAATAGTAATAAAGTGTAAAAATATGTGTGCAAAATTTGAAATTATATGAGTCTTTATATCCTCCCCCACCTCAAAAAATTGACAAAAAGCAATTTCAAAGCAGATGGGTCAGAGAATTAAATAGTGTGATTGCCACATGGTGGCAGCACTTTAGCTAGTAAACATATGTAGCAGTGACATCGAACCCATGTTTTTTATGTGCATCAGAATACCCATTAATTATTTAAGTAATTATTTTTGCATTCTTTTAATAATCACTGTTCTTATAATTAAATCTTTCAATACTATATCCAGCATTCTTATAATTTAAGTCTTTTAATACTACATATTGTATTCAAACATTCCTTAATTGGTAATGCTGTTACTAGTGTTAGAAAATTTGCCCCCAAATCAACAACTTTGAAAACTACATTATATGTATATAATAAAATGATACATTGAAGGTCAAATAGCTGCCATGATCCTTTGTGTTGTTAATTTAGGGGAAAGAGTAATCTAAAATACTAGAAATAATGCTAAGAAAATTAAAGGCAGCAATAAAATAGAAACTATTTCTGTAGTTTATGCTAAGAATGCATTCCCTCAAACTTTACTTTTATGCCATAGGAAAATTCTGCCTGCTTAAATAACGCAAGGACTTTAGTAGCATATGTTACACACAAGGTAGCCTGTAATCAAAATACCTTCCTATATAGAGAATGGGAGGTAGTTGGAGAGGAGAGATAATTTTGGAGCATGAAACACTTCGGGGTAGGATAGACCTGGGGAAGTGTGCTCAGGAGAACTTTAGCTAGCTAGGTAACAACATTGAGGGGGCAAAAAGTTGGGGAACAGGATAGTGAGTTTCAGGAGGTAAGGGAACGTGCCAGATGTAGAAGAAATCTAATTTTTTAAAATCTGTTTTGTCAACAAAAGGAAAAACAGGCTTTGAAGAAATTAGATAATGTCCGAAAGGATCACGAAAACAGATTAGAAGCTCTTCAACAGGCTCAGGTAGTATGTTTAGTTTTTTCAGATGCTTTTTCAAAAATGGTAACTTTAACTGACATTATAGTAAATGTTTTTGGTTTATTTCTGAAGGAAATAGATAAACTTAAAGGAGAGCTCATAGAAATGAACCTACAAATAGTTGACAGAGCCATTCAGGTTGTTCGAAGTGCTTTAGCCAACCAGATAGATTGGACAGAAATTGGGTTAATTGTGAAAGAAGCCCAAGCTCAAGGAGATCCTGTTGCAAATGCAATCAAAGAATTAAAACTACAAACAAATCATGTTACAATGCTACTAAGGTAAGTTTGATTCTTAAGCAGTTAGTGCTTGTTTTTACTTTGCTATTTAATTGTTTACTGTATTCATTTAAACATTTTTCTTGTTTGGAAGTTTATCCTCAACAATACAGAAAAAATTAATTTACAGTAAAATAATACAACTAAGTACTATAAACCATTTATGATTTAACTGAGGAAAATATTGAAAATTAAAAAATGATGTCATTGACATTAGCGAAATACTATTGAATATTTTTAATAGAAATCCATACTTGTTATCAGAGGAGGAAGATGATGATGTTGATGGTGATATCAACGTTGAGAAAATTGAAACTGAACCACCAAAAGGAAAAAAGAAAAAGCAAAAGAATAAACAGCTGCAGAAGCCTCAGAAAAATAGGCCATTACTTGTTGATGTTGATCTCAGCTTATCAGCATATGCCAATGCCAAAAAGTAAGTCTTAAACTTAAGTATGAATTTTAGGTAAAATATTATCTGCAGTAAGTCAGGGCATTTAGGATAAGATGAATTATTATTTGCCTATATATACTTTGGGGTGAAAATAATTTTTTTAGTGTTTTTTAAAATTATATTTATTGTAAGAAAGAATACAGAAATTACTATTTCTCAAAATAGTAATTTTAATGGAAACTTCAAATAGCAAATTCTTTTTTAAATTTTGTTTTGTGCATTCTACAACTTTGTTGCCATGCAATGTAGAAAACAAAATTGTATACTGCATATAATTTGTTCTGTCTGACTTGAGAGGCTATAAAATTAGAAATAAATAGAAAACTAAAAAATAAAAATTTTACTTAAAATTTAAGAGAATTATGTTTTTCTAGATATTATGATCACAAGAGATATGCTGCTAAGAAAACACAGAAGACTGTTGAAGCTGCTGAGAAGGTACATAGTATTTCTTAGAGTGACTTAATTGTTTTTCTCTAATTTAATAGTGTTAATTATTTCTTTTGTTTAAATGAGGTTTTCTAATTCAGAAATCTCTTCCAAACTTAATTTTGCTTTAAACGTATTTCCAGTATTTATCTTTTCCCCTAAACTCCTTCTTGGTCTTCCTAAATATCTCAGTAAATAGCACCTCCATTTTTCAATTTGCTTAGATTAAAACTATTAGAGTCATCCTGGACTCTTCTTTCAAAAACGTATCCAGTCCATCAGCAAATCCTTTTGGCTCTTCCTTTAAAGTAGAACCAGAATCTGGCCACTTCTCATTAGTCCAGGTCTCCATCATCTGTGTTCTCATGGACTATAATAATAGCCTCTTACTGGATCTCTCTCCTACCCTTTCCCTGCTATAGTCTGTTCTTTACACAACAGCCATAGAGATCCATTTAAATCAAAAGTGAAGTCATTTCTCTATGTTCGAAATCTTCTAGTACTTCCCATGTTACTCAAGACATTCCAAAGCCCTTCTGGTCTGGAAGATCCTACGTAATCTGCTCCTCTCTGATCTCATCACCTGTGCTCCTCCTGTTACACTTACCAGCTACATTAGGATATTAGCTGTTCTTGCAGTAGTGGTACATGCTGCCTTCTCATGTACTTGCTGCTCTTTGTATACCAAGCATGCTCTTACCTCAGAATTTCCATGATTTGATCCCTCCTTTCATTCACATGTCTACTTTTATGAGACTTCATCAGAGGCCTTTCTTGACTATTTACTAAAAATAGTAGTACCCTCAATCACTCCCTCTTTGATCTGCTTTGTTTTTCTTCTTAAAAAACACCCCTCCCAACATGTTTATAAGTCTTTCCTCTAGAATGTAGATTGCATGAAAATAGGATGTTCGTCTTGTTTTGTTCATTGCTGTGTCCCAGCTCCTAGAATATTGTCTAGAACATAGTCACATTAATATCTGTTAAATGAGTGGCTCTCATGACTTAGCCCTTTGTCTACCTCTCTAACTTCATTTCTTGACTTTTTACCCTGTGATCACTACTTGCTGGTCAAGCTAGCCTTTTCTTTTTGGTTATAGGTGCTCTCCTTTTTATTCTTCACCTTGATAATTCCATTAATCCTTCAGGCTTCGGCCTATGTGCCAATAATTGATTATGGTCAAAAATGTCTTCTTTGACCATAATCAATTATAAATTAGGTTCCCTTTTTATACTCTCCTTTATACTTCCCTTCTTATACTTTATAGCATCCTTAGAAACATCATATGCTTATTTGAATAATTATGTTTTACATTTGTCTCTTCTCCTAGACTCCAGTGGGGTGGAAACTTTTTCTGTCTTGTTCACTGTTGCATCCCCAGCATGTAGTCCAGAATCTGTTATATTGTAGGCATTTAGTATCTGGTAACTGAATGATACTTTTTATAATTTGTAGGCTTGAGCAGGTATTTGTATACAGTAAATCTTTGACTTAAATTATTTTAATATTAAAGGCAAAAATCATTTTTTCATTACTTTCATGTGTATATAGTGTGTGTATGAATGTAGATAATGTCATTTTGTGATATTTAAAAAATTATTTCTTACCCTATCGTTTACTTGGTGTTATTTAAATACATTCTCAACAAGTTGTTTAAAACTCTTTTCTTATAAATAGGCATTCAAATCAGCAGAAAAGAAAACAAAGCAAACCTTAAAAGAAGTCCAAACGGTTACGTCTATTCAAAAAGCAAGAAAAGTATATTGGTAAGTGTTCTACCTTTTTATTTATAAGTATTTATTTGTTTTTAATAATTATTTTATTTTTCAACTACAGTTGAGAAAATTATGTGTTTCAAGTGCACAAACATAGTGATTAGACATTTATACAACTTACGAAGTGATCACCCCAATAAATCTAGTTCCCATCAGACACTAGACATAATTATTACAATATTATTGATTATATTCCTTATGCTATACTTTATATCCCCATGACTATTTTGTAACTACCAATTTATACTTCTTATTCCCTTCCTATTTTCAACCATTCCCCCAACCTTGCTTCTATCTGGCAACCATCGAAATGTTCTCTGTATCTGTGAGTTTGTTTTTGTTTTGTTATTTATTTTGTTCTTTATATTCCACATGTAAGTGAAATCATATGGCATTTGTCCTCTGTCTGACTTACTCTACTCAGCACAATATCCTGTAGGTCCATCCATGTTTTTTTAGATGGAAAGATTTCATTCTTTTTTATGGCCAAGTAATATTCCATTGTACATATGTGCTGCCTCTTCTTTCTTCTTTCATCTATTGATGGTACACCCAGGTTGCTTCCGCATCTTGGCCATTGTAAATAATACAGCATTGAACATATGGATGCACATGTCCCTTCGTAGTAATGTTTTGTATTCCTTTGGATAAATACCCAGAAGTGGTATAACTATGTCCTTTGTTTCTTTTTATAGCCTTTGATTTAAAGTCTGTTTAGTCTGGTATAAATATTGTGACCCCAGCTTTGTTTGTTTGCATTTTCATGAACTACCTTCTTCCCATCCTTTCACTTTCAGTCTGTGTATGTCTTTTGATCTGAAGGGAGCATCTAGGCAGCATATGTAAGGGTCTCGTTTCTTATCCATTCAGCCAACCTATGTCTTTTGATTGGAGCATTTAATCCATTTACATTGAAAGATGATAGATAAGTAGTTATTGCCATTGTATTATTTACATTTTTGATCTTTGTTCTTAAAGAAGTCCCTTTAACGTGTGTTGTAATACTGGTTTGGTGGTGATGAACTCCTTAAGCGTTTTCTTGTCTGGAAAGCTCTTTTGATTCTGAATGATCGCTTTGCTGGGTAGAATAATCTTGGTTGTAAGTCCTTGTTTTTCATCACTGAGAATATTTTGTGCCAGTCCCTTCTGGCTTGCAAAATTTCTATTGAGAAATCAGCCGACAGTCTTATGTAAGCTCCCTTATAAGTAACTAATTACTTTTCTCTTGTTGCTTTCAAGATTCTCTCTTTGTCTTTAAACTTTGCCATTTTAATTATGCTGTGTCTTGGTGTGGGCCTCTTTGGATTCATCTTGTTTAGGACTCTCTATGCTTCTAGGCTTATATTGTCTTATTTTCTTCGCCAGGTTAGGGGAGTTTTCTGTCATTTCTTCAAATAGGTTTTCAATCCCTTATTCTCTCTCTTGGTACCTTTATGATGCGAATGTTGGTAGGCTTGGTATTGTCCCAGAGGCCTCTTAAACTATCCTCATTTTTTTAGATTCTTTTTTCCTATTTGATGTTATGCTTAGGTGTTTTCCTGCTACCTTATCTTCTAAATCACTGATTGAATTCTCTGCTTCATCTAATCTAGTGTTGATTTCCTCTACTGTATTCTTTCTTTTCTATCTCTGTTGAAGTTCTCACTGAGATCATTGAGCATCCTTATAACTGGTGTTTTGAACTCCGCATCTGGTAGATTGCTTGTCTCCATTTTGTTTAGCTCTTTTTCTGAAGCTTTGTTCTATTCTTTCATTTGAAACATGTTTCTCTGTCTTCCCATTTTGGCTGCCTCTCTGTGATTGTTTCTATGTATTAGGTAGAGCTGTTATTTCTCCCAGTCTTAGTAGAGAGGCCTTATACAGTAGGTGTTTATGGAGCCCAGTGGCGCAGTCTCCCTGGTCACCTGACCCGGGTGCTCCATGAATGTCCTTTGCGTGAATTGTGTGTGCCTTCCTGTTGTAGTTGAGCCTTGATTTCCTTGGGCACATCAGTGGGTAGGGTGGACCCTCTGGCTGATTGGTTGTGAGGACTGGCCATGACTACAGTGGGGGAACTGTTGTGCAGGGGCTGACCCTATGAAGCAGGATTTGCTTTAGGAGATTTCTGGTGTCTCCCCAGTCTGCCCTTTGGGTGTATCATCCTCAGAGGTGGCCAGGTGGTACTCTGGCTCAGTCTGAAGTGGGCTGCCGGGCACCTCCTGGATGGGGCCCTGCTGCAGGCCCACAAATAGCTCCCACCCACGTTGGACTTGGAGTTGACTTGAAGGGCCAAACAGCGAACTGAGGCCAGGTACTATTAGTTCCAGGCTTAGGGCTGCTCAGCAGGCGGTACGGGGCATGCTGAGGCCAGATGCTGCTTGTTTAGGTTTTGTAAACCTTTGAGAGGTTTTAGGAAAGTCCAAAGCATGAGCCATTACAGCCCATTTTTATGGAAAAGCCACCCGAAGTGGCTTAGTTGGGTCTACAAGTTGTTCGGTAGGGTCCTAGGAATCACCAGGACGGGGGTACTGTGTTAGCCAGGTTGATGGAGACTCAGATAGGGCAGCTGCCTGTGTCTGCACGCTGGTAGCGAGGAGTAAACTGGATTCCAACAAAGAAACTGGATTCTGCCAGCATTTCTGTCTCAGAGAAAGCTGCCTCTCCACCCTCGCCCTGAAGCCAGACAATTTAGTTCTTCTCCATATGTTCCCAGTGCCCTTTGTGCTGCTGCCCAATGTTGGAGCTCAGAGTGAATCCTGAGTCCATCAACAGGTAAGTCTGTATGTGGGCCTTTTAAGAGGAATGCCTGGGACTCCAGCTGCCCTCTGTCTCACTCAGCCACAATCTCCATGGGTTTTCACGGCCAGAAATTGTGGAAACTTCTCTTCCTGGCACTGGAACCCTGGGCTGGGGGTGTGGAGGGGGTGCAGGGACCCCTCACTCCTCAGGGGGGACCTCCACAGCCGAGTTATCTCTACTGATATTATCTTCCATACATGGGTGTGGGACCAGCCCTTTCTGCGTTTCCACCCCTCCTACTCGTCTTGATGTGTTTTTTCTGTATATCCTTAGTTGACTTTAGGACTTTTGTTCAGCTAGACTTAATGCAATTCTCAATGGTTGTTCTGTAGTATAGTTGTAATTTTGATGTGGTCATGAGAGGAAACAAACACAGCATTTACCTATTCCTGTATTTTTACTGGAAATCAGTGTTCTACCTTTTTATAATATAGTTTTTGTTTTTATCAAAATTACACGTGCATATTGTTTGGAAAAATCAAGCAGTTCTACAAAACTTGTTACAAAAATCATAGTCCTGCAATTTTTTGCCACTACTTTTATTGCCTCCTCTTCCAAAGAGACTGCTTTTATACTTTTAGCTCTTAGCCGATTCTTTTGGTATATACCTCCTTTTCTCTAATATATTTGTATTACTGTTTCTTAATTTTCCTTTTTTACATTTTATTAATGGCATCCCACTATGGAAGATGAATATTTTATTCTTTTCACTTGTGCTCCATTACATACACACACACTAGCCAGCCTTCCAGTATAGTTATAATAATGATAAATGACATTTATCATTAACATTATTATGAATATTTAAATTGTAGTCACAGCTGAGTCATGTATTATTGTTTTTCTTCCCTGGTCAGCTTTTTGTCTTCTCCGAAATTGTCTTATTTCATTTGCTTTCTTTTTCTTTTTGTTTTTATGATTAATTCACTTCCACTCTTTCAAGTGTGCTCAAACACATTGGAATTCTATTAGTATCATCTTCTTGCAGAAGTTTCTCCTGGAGCTTTTTGACCTTTATTCTAGATTGGTTACTCTAAGCATTGTAAGATCTCTGCTTTCTCTTTCTTTCTCTCTATGTTAGATTCTCTTTTCTGGCTCTCATACTTCCTTTGTCTTTGTTGGAGTTATGTTCACTAGAAGCTTAATGTGAAGTAGGTAAAGTTTTTGAGGTATCTAAACTCTAAAAACATGAGTTTACTCTTTTAATTAATAGTTTGGCTCGGTATAGAATTCTAGTTTGAAAATATGTTTTCCTCAGATTTTTAAGTTATTGTCCATTTTATCAGCTTCCAGATTTGATCTTGAGAAGTCTGATGTCATTTTGATAGTTGATATACAAGAAACTTGTTTTTGCCTTTGTGCGCTTATGGATCTTTATTTCCCCTTCTAAGTTTTCCAGAATTTAGCAATGATGTAGGTCAGTAAGGATGTTTTTATCCATTATGCTGGATACTTTGGATACTTTGGGGGCTTTTTAATTTGTAAACTTTCAGTACTGAGAAATTTTCTTAAAACATTTCTTTGAAAACTGTCTGCCCTCTGTTTTTTGTTTGTTTTCTTTCTCTTTCTTTTTTTGCTTTCTCCCTGAAAGTCTTATTTTTTAAATATGGAGCCCCTGGACAGTCCTACAGTTTTCTTGCATTTTCTGTTTTTTCAACCTTTTATCTTTTTGTTTCATATTCTGAAGGGTTTCCTCAACTTTATCTTTCAGTCTCTCCACTGAATTTCTTAATTTTTGTATTATGTTTTTAATTTTTAGCTGTTTTTGATTCTTTGAATGTTCTTGCTCTGGTTTTTTTATGCTAAGAATAGTTTGGGTATATTAAATTTTATTTAGTATCCCTTTCCGGCATGTCTGTCTTTTCCTAGCTTTTTTGGTTTTGTCTCCAGTTTTCATGTTAGAGACTTTGCTAATGTCCAGTGATTTTTTTTTTTTTTTTTAATTTAAGTTTATCAGGGTAACATTGGTTAATACAATTATATAATTTTCAGGTGTACATTATCATTTGACATCTGTATATAGTGAGTGTACCACTCAATGTCCAGTTTCCTTCAGCTACCATATATTTGATCCCCTTTACCAACTTCACCCTCCCCCTAAACCCTATATTTGACCCCCTTTACTCCATCTACCTCCCCACTCCTTCCCCGCCCCACTAGTAACCACTAGTCTATAGTCTTCTGGTCTATATTCCATTAGTCTATATTCTATATCCATGAGTCTCTGTTTGTTTGTTCTGCTCATTTGTTGCTTTTAGGTTTATATCCCACATAAAGATATGTGATTTTCAACTTTTTCTGTCTGGCTTATTTCGCTTAGCATAATTATCTAAAAGTCCATCCATGTTGTCGCAAATGGCAGTATTTCATCTCTTCTTATGGCTGAGTAATATTCCATTGTATATATGTACCACAGCTTCTTTAGCCAATCATCTATCGAAGAGCACTTCAGTTGCTTCTGTGTCCTGGCCACCGTGAATAATGCTGCTATGAACATCAGTATGCAAATATCTTTTTGGATATGGGTTTTCAAGTCTTTTGGGTAAATACCCAGTAGAGGGATTACTGGATCATATGGTAGATCAATTCTTAGTTTTTTGAGGAACCTCCATACTGTTTTCCATAGTGGCTGTACCAATTTGCAGTCCCACCAGCAGTGTATGAGGGTTCTTTTTTCTCTGCATTCTCTCCAACGTTCGTTATTACTTGTCCTGTTGATTATAGCTATTCTAACAGGTGTGAGATGGTATCTCATTGTGATTTTGATTTGCATTTCCCCAATAGCTAGGTATGTTGAGCATCTTTTCATATATTCATTGGCCATTTGTATGTCTTCTAGGGAGAAGTGTCTGTTCAGGTCCTCTGCCCATTTTTCAATTAGATCATTTGTTTTTTTGTTGTTGTTATTGAGTTGTATGAGTTCTTTGTATATTTTGGATATTAGGCCTTTATCGGAGGTGTTGCTTGCAAATATATTTTCCCATTCGATGGTTCTCTCTTTACCTCGTTGATGATTTCTTCCAGTGATTCTTGATTGTCTTCTCACATTTTATAATAGAGTATTAATAGTCGATTGGGAGTTCTCTGAGTAGTTGGGCTTGTGAAATGATCTGCACTGGCCATTTTGTTTGGAACTCTCAATGTCTTTAACTTTTTTCCTCTTCAGCTTGTCTCATTTCCTAGAAAAGATTTTTTTCTTTCCAGCTTGTAAAGTGAAGACCTGATTGTCAGCATTTTGAGAGTCCAGTGGAAATAACAGGCTAGGGAGTCTCAGTGTGCAGTATTTCATACATTTACTTAACTTCTCTGTTTACGTATGTTACCCTTACTTAGAGCTGTGCCAAATTTTCCGTAGTCCCTAGATCTTCTTTGTACCATTTCTAGAGAATTAACTTCTGGCCTTCTCTTAGGATGTGGAAGGAGCAGGTCCCACCATGTTCAGAGTTGGAAAGAAGATCTGGGGAAGTAATTGCTTTTTGATCAGACTTTTTTAGTCAGGCCTTCTGTTTTTAACCCCATCTTAAACCCTATTTCGAGCAGTACCTTATGCTGTTATTGTTTAACCTTTTATGGGCTACATAATGTAAATTGATTTATTTCTTGGCTTTTGCACTGTCAGCTCAGGATTCTGCTTCTTGAATCTGATCACTCATCCATTTATTTTCCAGCTTTCAAAATTTCATTCTGATTTTCTCCTCCCCACCCCATCTCTGACAGCTCTATTAATGAATAGGATTGACCTGTAATTTTCATTTCTCATAATGTTTATGTTTAGTATTGGTATCAAGGTTATATTACCTCATAAGAGAAATTGGAAAGTGTTCCTTTATCAGTTGTTCTTAAAGATTTGATGGAATTCACTTGTGAAGCTGCATACACCTGAAGTTTTCTTTATAGGAAAGTTTTTTTTATTACATTCAAATTCTTTAATAAATATAAGGACTACTCAGATTTTTAGTTTTGGTTAACAATGTTTTTCTAAGATTTTGTCTATTTTGTCTGAGGTTTGAAATATACTACAAAGTGTTTATAATATTCCACTTACCTTTTTTATATCCCCTAAGATGTTTAATAACATCTCCATTTTCATTCATGGTAGTTGTTATTTGTGCCTCCTCTTGTTTTTATTGGTCTGACTGGAGGATTTTCACTGTATTAATATCTTTAAAGAACCTGTTTTTGACTACTGTTCTCTATTGTATATGTGGTCTCCATTTTATTGTATTTTTTTAATCCTTCTACTTTTCTTTGGGATTCATTTGCAGTTCCCTTTCTGAGTTTTTGAGATAGAAGCTTAGTACATTTTCTTTCTCCATTCTCTTTTAAGGCAATAAATTTCCCTCTAAGCTTGGCTTTGACTGCAATTAAAAAGTTTATTATGTACTATTTTAATTATCTTTCATATAAAAATATATTCTCATTTCCATTTTGACTTTTTCACTCATGCATTATTTAGAAGTATATTTATTAATTTCCAAATATGTGGGGCTTTTTTGGTTATTTTTGGTTACTGATTTCTAGCTTAATTTGCATAATGGTCATCCTTTGATATCTGTTGTTTAAACTTGCTTTATGGCTCAGCATATTTATAGTCAGCTTCATTTATAAATGTTTCATATATAGTTGAAGAGTGTCTATTTTACAGCTATTGAGTGCATTTCTCTATCAGCTAGGTCATATTTATTAACTGTGTTCAAATCTTTGAACAGTTTTACTATTTTTTTTAATGATTGTTTTTTCAGTTATTGAGAGAAAACAATCAAGTTATCACATAATTGTGGATTTATCTGTTTCTTTTTTTAATTCTGGCAGTTTTTGCTTTATATATATGAGGCTATGTAATTAAGTGATACAAATATAGAACTGTTCTATCTTCCTAGTGAATTGAGCCTTTTATTAACTTTAATGAAATGTCCTTTTAACTTATTTTTTCCTTCTGTGTGAGATATTAAAACTGTATCAGCTTTCTTTTGGTTACTGTTTCCATGGTATATCTTTTTCCATTATTATATTTCAGCCTTTTTATATTCTTATATTGTAAAGGAATATATATATCATTGTTATTTTCGAGTTTGGCAGTCTTTGCATTTTACCTGGAGAATTGACTACATTTATACTTAATGTAATTGCTGATATATATGGGTTTAAATCTACCCATCTTACTATTTGCTTTATGTTTGTCCCATTTGTTCTGTGTTCTTTTTTGTCTTCCTTATTGCTTTTTTCTGATTTTGGGAGGGAGGTGAGCCTGTTAGTTGTACAGTCTTTAACTAGAATGATTACAAAATATGCCCTTGATTTTTTTTGTCCATGTGAGTTTTACTAACCTCTTTACTATCAATAGGGCAGTGGTTAAATAAGTATAGTACATCCATTCAGCAATGAGGAAATTATATGTTTAAGTGATAAAAGAAAGCAATATGCAAAACTGTGTGTTGTGTCAAAAAAAAAAAAAAAAGGTTTAGAGTAAGCATTTTATTTTAGCTTTTGTATCTATAAAAAAACGTCTGAAGAGAGATACACAGGAAGCTAATCATGATGGCTTCCTTTTTGATGGTGGTGGTGGGAACCAGAGGGATTCAGGATCTCTCACTATACCTTTTTATATAATTTAAAAATTTTTATTTTGAACCATGTATATGTATTACTTAGTCAAAAATCAGATTATAAAATAGGGATAAAATCATTTGCTATTATATTTTGGGGGATATGAGGGAGTTTGGTTTAATGCCTGTGTTCAACCTTTCATCTTTAACCAGAAGTTTTTACATTTCAGATTAAATCATAAAAAATTATCTTGGTAGTCATATATGATATAGGAAATATTTATGTTTATCGCTATCGCATGTCATTTTTCTAAATGTTATACAGATACACACATTACTTTTTATTGTGATGGTACGTATTAATCATATTTTGTTTTCTTTGTTAAAAGATGTGAATTTAGAAAGCTATAAAGGAGTTGTTAACTTTTTTTCTTTCAATTTGATAGGTTTGAGAAATTTCTGTGGTTCATTAGCTCAGAGAACTATCTAATTATAGGTGGACGAGATCAGCAACAGAATGAAATAATTGTGAAAAGATACTTGACACCAGGTAGGTAAGATTAAAAATCTAAAGAATTTTCTCTTAAGTAATTAGACCAGTTATATCAATATTAAGTATACATTTTCATCTTAAACTTCTTTGTTGACAGATTTAATTGGTAGAAAGAGTTTGATGCTCAATAGTTATGGTTCGACAGTTCTCATTTTAAGTGAATATTTCTAAAGTAGTAATACTGAGCTAATCTACAGTATTGGGCTTTTGATTCTCTACTACTTTAACAAAATAGCTTTAAATCCTCCAAAATATTGTAGATCAAAATTTTTAAAGCTTAATTTTTCTGTGCCAGACTTTTTTTGCAACCTTTTTTCACATTTAGAAATAGGACTTAAGCCTTGTGGAATAAGGCCTCATATTTATTTTTTTTGTTTGCCGATCACCACCTCACAGTGCCTAACCCTCAATGGTGAGTATCAGAAATTAATAATATCAGAGCTAATCTGATGTCCACTGACGGTCCTGAACCAGGAGAGAAAACAACAGGGATCACATTACATGGTGCCCAGGTTTTGCACTGGCTGCTCATTTTATATATTAAGATCCATGAACTTTTCCTTTTCTGATTAACCATTCACTCCTACATTCAGCTTTTATTCTTTTGTTCGTTCATTGCTATAACATACTTAGAATAAAACTGGAAGTCCTCATCATGGCTTATAAGACTCCTGGCTTCTTCTCCAGCCTCATTTATTACCACTCTCTCCTCAGTCTGGCCTCTTGACTTCTCTCCATGCATGGAAAACATCTATAGTCCTCAGGACCTTTCTATTTGCTAGGATGACCTATGCTCCCATATGTCTCTCGCCCTCTAGCAGGCTAGCCTAGGCTTGCTTACATGATAACTCAACATGTTTCTAAAAGAGAGAAAGCACACTGGCCACTCAAGGCCTAAGCCAGGAACTGGCACTTGGTCACATCTGCCACATTCTACTGGCCAGGACAGGTCATAGGACAGGCCCAGATTCAAGGGATGGGGAAGTGGACTCCACCTCTTGGTGGGAGAAATTTCACAATCACAGAGCAGAGAGATGCGGGTAGATACAGAGAAAGGAATTGTGACCATTTTTGTAATCTGCCACATTAGCAATGCTGTCCTATTATAAGGAGGCCTATGAGAAATCTCTCAGGGGTAGGAAATGGATTTTTATTTATATGCCTTCTTATCTCTTTTATAGATTTTGAACCCTTAAATAATAAATAAATAAATAATTTTAACTTTAAAAAAAAACAGGACTTAAAATATTGTTTCTTGTTTTTAAGGGGACATATATGTACATGCTGATCTTCATGGAGCTACTAGCTGTGTAATTAAAAATCCAACAGGTAATATATTTCTGTTATTCAGAACTTTAATTCCTTTCTTTAAAATAATTTTAATATAAGACAAAGATTGTCAATAAAGACAATACCTAACTTTCAGTCATGGATAGAAAACTAGATACAAGGTCAACAAGGAAATAGAAGATTTGAACAATACTATAAGTTAATTAAATCTAATACATATTTCTAGTACACCCTACTTAACAACAGTAGATTCTCATTCTCAGATGCTCCTGGAATGTTCTCCAGGATAGACCATATGATAGTTTATAAGTGAAGTCTCAATAAATTTAAAACTATTAAATTCACACACAGTTTTCTGACCATAATGGAAAGAAATTAGAAACCACTACTAGAAAATTTAAAAAGTTCACAACAAATGTATGGAAGTTACACAATACACTCATAAATAATGGGTCAAAGAGAAAATCACAGGAGGTGTTAGAAAATACTTTGAAATGAAAGAAATGAGAACTATCAAAACATTAGATGCACCAAGAGCAGTGCTTAGAGAGGAGTTTATAGCTGTAATGCTTATAATAAAAAAGAGGAAAGATCTCAAATCAATAAATTTGTACACATTAAGATCTAGAAAAAGAAAATCAAATAGCCCATAGTAGGGAAAAGAAGGACATAATAGAGTGGAAATAAATGAAACAATAGAAAAAACAATAGAGAAAGTCAACAGAACCAAAGTTGGTTCTTTGAAATGATCAATAAAATCGATAAACCTGTAGCTAGACTGACCGAAAAAAAACAAGAGAAAAGGTTCAGTTTCCTAAAATCAGGAACAAAAGAGGAGCCATTAACTATCAACTTCTCAGAAATCAAAAAGATTGAGAGAATACTGTGTACATTTGCATAGCAACAAATTAGATAATGCAGATGAAATGGACAAATTCCTAGAAAGACATAAACTGCCAAAACTGACCCAGGATGAAATAGAAAATCGAAACAAACCAATAATAAGTAGAGTTTGAATTAGTAATAAGAAAAATCAACTTACAAAAGAAATCTTGGGCTCATATGGCTTCACTGATTAATTCTACCAAACTTTTAAAGAAGATTAAACAGCAATCTTTCACGAACTCTTTGAAAAAATAAAAGAGATGGGAACATTTTTTAACTCTTCTATGAGGCTGTTTTACCCTAATAATACCACCAAAGACATCACAAGAAAAGAAAACTATAGACCAATATCACTAATGAATATAGATACAAAAATATTCAACAAAATGTAAGGAAACTGAATCTAGCAGCATATTAAAAGGATTATACACAATTACAAAGTGGGATTTATCCCAGGAATGCAAGGTTGGTTTTAAGATATAAAAATCAGTGTAGTACAGTATATTAATAGAATAAAGGACAGAATCACATGATCATCTCAGTTGATGTAGAAAAAGCCTTTGGCAATAATTCAACATCCATTCGTGATAGAAGCACTCAACAAACTAGGAATAGAAGGGAACTTTCTCAGCTTGATAAAGAACATCTATGAAAAGCCCACAGCTAACAGTTATACTTAGTGGCAAAAGACTAAAAGCTTTCCCCCTGAGATCAGGAACAAGATAAGCATGTCTGTTCTTGTTGCTTCTGTTCAACATCGTATGGAGGTTTTATGCAGGCCATAAAGCAATAAAAAGAAGAAATATCCAGATTAGTGAGGAGCAAATAAAACTGTTTTCGGATGACTTGATCTTACATATTTAAAACCAACTATGTGTGTAAGACTTGATCTTATATGTTTAAAACCTTAAGGAATCCACCAGAAATTATTAATAAACAAATTCAGCAATATCCAGGATACAAGATCATAACAAAGGTCAGTTCTATTTCTGTACATTAGCAATGAACAGTAGTAAAAGTTAATAAAACACCCATTTATAATAACATTAAAGAGAATAAAATACTGAGGAGTAAATTTATCAAAAAAATGTAAAACATACACCCCCAAACTATAAAAAAAAATCATTGAAAAAAATTAAGACCTAAATAATTGGAAAGAAGTGTTCATGGATTGGAAATATTGATATTGTTCCAATGGCAATACTTCCTACATTAATCTACAGATTCAATGTGATCCCTCCCAAAATTCCAGCTCCCATTTTTTTGCAGATGGACAGGCTGATCCTAAAATTCGTGTAGAAATGCAAAGAACCCAGATTAGCCAAATCATTCTTGATGATGAAGTATAAAATTGGAGGACTCATACTTGCTGATTTCAAAACCTCCTACCAAACAACAGAATCAAAACTGTGGTATTAGAATGAGGATGGGCAGATAGGTCAATGAAGAGAATTGAGATCCCTCATTTATGGTCAGTTGATTTTCAGCAAGGGTGCCAAGGCCAATGGGATAGAACAGTCTTATAATAGATGATGCTGGGACAACTGATATGCATGTGCAAAAGAATGAATTTAGATCCTCTACTGCACACCATTTACAAAAATTAATTTTGATGCATCAAAGACCTAAACTTAAGACCTAAAACTATAAAATCATTAAAAGAAAATAAGACATAAATCTTTATAATCTTGCATCAGGAAGTTATTGCTTAGATATAACACCAAAAGTATAAAGCAACCAAAGGTGAAAAAACACTTAAATTGGACCTAATCAAAAACATTAAATTCAAAGGACACTATTAAGAAAGTGAAAAAGACAACTCACAGAATGGGAGAAAATACTTGCAAATCATTTATCTGATAAAGGACCAAAGAAGTCTTTAAGATTCAACAATAGAAAACCAAGTTTAAAAATAAGCAACAGATTCAGTAGACATTTCTTCAAAGATATGTAAATGGCTAAAAAGCACATAAAATGCACAGCATCATTCATCATTAGGGAAATGCAAATCAAAACAACAATGAGATACCACTTCACATCCACTAGAATGGTTACAATGAAAAAACAGACAATAAGTGTCGGTGAGGGTGGAACCCTTATACCCTGCTGGTGGGAATGGAAAATGTTGCAGCTGCTATAGAAAATAGTTTGACAGTTTCCCAAAAAGTTAAACAGAATTTACCAATTCCACTCCTAGGTATATAACCAAGACAATTGAAAATGTATGTCCACATAAAACATTTTTGCAGATATTCCTAGAAGCATTATTTATAATAGCCAAGAAATGGAAACAGCCCATATATCCATCAACTGATAAAGTGTGGTGTATCCATATAGTGGAATAGTATTCAGATTTAAAAGGAAAGTGCTGAAACGTGCTCTAACATGGAAGAACCTTAAAAACATTAGGCTAAGTGAAAGAAGCCAGACACATATGATTCCATTTACACCCGATCCTTGAACAACGCAGGTGTTAGGGGCACCAGACAACCACTGCCCCCCACAATGTAGTTGGAAAATCGGTGTATAACTTTTGACTCCCCAGAACTTCACTATTAGTTGCCTACTGTTGACCTGAAGCCTTACAGAAACAAACTGTGATTAACACCTATTTTGTATGCTATATATCAATATATCAATATTGATATTATCAATATCAATAATGATATTATATGTTATAAAGTACACTAGAAAAAAAAAATTACTAAAAATCATTAGAAAATACATGTACAGTATTTATAGAAAAAAACCCGTGTACTTCAAACTTATGTTCAAGGGTCAACTGTATGTAAAATTCTAAAGGCAAATCCATAGAGAAAGAAAGTAGATTAGTGATTGCCACGGGCTGGGAAAATGGAAAGTGACTATTATTAATGGGTATAAAATTCCCTCTAGGGAAGATGAAAATTCTGGAATTAATGGTAATGGTTACATAGCTTTATGAATATGCTAAAACCACTGGGACTTTTTAAGCTGGTGAATTTTATGGTATGTGAATTATGTTTCGACTTAAAAACATTTGAAATCTAGCTAGGGATATATTATTAATATGCTCTTTATTTTGATGATTTAGGCAATGTATAGTAATTCCGGAAGTCTTCAAAGTTTAAATAGGTGTTTTAAATTATCCTTTTTGTAGTGAAGTTAGAATTATTGATATAAGTGAGAAGATATTTCTTCTCCAACTTGTTTTATTTACTTAAACCATCTAAAAGCCTGCTATGTAAATACATTTTTAATATAAATAGTAACTTTTTGTAACATTGAAATAAAACTGTGGTACTAGTATTTAAAATACAAGAAGATTGAACCTGCCACACATGCGATTTTCAAATAGTGCTCTGTACAAAGAAGTCTGTACTTTGGTACTGAAGCATTGTAGCATTGTTATTTCAGGAGAACCAATTCCTCCTCGGACCTTGACTGAAGCTGGCACAATGGCACTTTGCTACAGTGCTGCTTGGGATGCCCGAGTTATCACTAGTGCTTGGTGGGTGTACCATCATCAGGTAATAAGGGCTGTGGTCCTTTTTCTTAATTTATTAAGAGCTACTGTGGGTATAGATGTCATAAAGGCTAAGTACCTTGGAGGCGACATTTTGGTGGTGGAAAAAAATACATAATGTCAGGTAGCAACTGCTATAAAGACTTTTTTTTAAAGCAGAGTAAGGGGATAGAAAGTGATAGGGGCTACCATTTTGAATAAAGTGTCAGGGAAGGCCTTTCTGTCAAAGTATGATTTGAGCAGCAGCTACCTAAATGAAGAGAGAGTGATCGTGCAATTATATGGAATAAAGAGTGTTCCAGTTACAGCTGGCATACTGACCTAAAAGGTCTTTCTCCTATTCATCTTTCTTGGAATTTTCTGAATTCTCTTTGGCCTTTCCAGAAAAGTAAATATATTCAGTGGTTTCATATTTACTTTGTTTTAGTAATTGTCCTTCTTTGTGGTTAATTCTATTTTATTTGATGATACTTCATTACATATTTGACTTAACACTGCTGTTGATACCACATTTTCAAGAATTATAATCAATAATGATATACTTTTACAAGGTCCTAAAGCTGTACAGCAAGGTAAAAAAAGAGTTCAGTACCATTGTCCTTTCTTAGATTTAGTTTTATTTTATATCTATTTAAATTATCTTCTCCTATGCTGTGATACTGCATTTTAGGAAATTAATATCACTTCTGGGATTAGATTTTTCTGCTTCAGTCGTTACAAAAGTGGCTTTAATTCTTTTATGAATAAGTTTTGGCAGTTTCACAGTTGTACAAAATTTTTAAAAATTGTGGAATTATATTGCTTACTCCTATTTTGACACATTAGAATATTATTTTTAAAAATCTGCTATCTTTAGTCCCTAAAATGAAAGGTTATTTTTTTACCAAAAATTTTCTCAGAAAAGGATTTTAATAAATATAGTTTTATTTTAGTAAATATAGGTTTATGATAAGTTTATTAAACTTTTTTATTTTTCTCATATCACATTAGAGGAATAGTGTGGACCAGTTCTGGCTCTAATCCAAGGCATTTGAAAATTATCGATGTAGTATATCCTTCATTATTTCCTTTCTTTGTTACTACCTAAGGTATATCTATCATTGAAGAGAGAGATCTGTCCTTTCCATGTTGAGAATTTTTGCTAAATTACAAACTTTTCAGGACATAACGCTTTTTACTTGAATATAACTTTACTCTCTTGAGTGAAAATTTTTTTAAGAAACGTATTTCTTAAGAGTATAATGTATATATTATTGTGTTCCTCAGGTGTCTAAAACAGCACCAACTGGAGAATATTTGACAACAGGAAGCTTCATGATAAGAGGTAATGACTTGTCAGTGTATTATGGAGACAGATTTGAGGACCATCTACTAATATTCTCAGAATAGATACTAATTATTTTTATTTCATACATATGAAATCTATTATGAAATAAGGAAAATAGCCCTAGTGTGGCAGATTTAGCATTTGTCATGTCATCTCCATTTATATTTTTTTATTGATGAGAGTGTACTTTCACATAGTTTAAAGTTATAAGGGTAAGAAAGAATAGCATGACCTTTTTTCTAAAAATGAATTATTCAGAGTCTGACTAACCCAAAAGATGAGAGCAAGCAGTCATATTTTTTTCTTTCCTAATTCCTGTTCCTTACATAATGCCAAATTCTGTAAATGGGAAATGTTCCTTCATGACAAAAGAAAGACAAAACACGTGTGACTATAGGTGTCAGATATCTTGCATGCATAAAATAAAGAAAACAGATTTTTTAATTGTTTATGCACATTATCTTTTGTAGGAAAAAAGAATTTCCTTCCTCCCTCATATCTAATGATGGGGTTTAGCTTCCTCTTTAAGGTACTCTTCATCTTTGTTATTTTTTTTTTCTGATTTTCATTAGTCTCACCTAAAGTTCCATCAATGAAAAAGAACTATTTCCATAGGTAGATGAGTCTTGTGTTTGGAGACATCGAAGTGAACGAAAAGTCAGAGTGCAGGATGAAGACATGGAGACACTGGCAAGTTGTGCAAGTGAACTCATATCAGAAGAAATGGAACAACTAGGTAGTTTACAGATTTTAATAAAGTAGCTTATAATGTTTTTTATTGTCTAGTTTTCTAAATTCTTAGCAGATCATATCTCCTTTGGGATAATTGAAATTAAAAAAAAAACTTGCTATCAGTTTTACTGAATTCTGTTTTTGGAAATGTTAAGTATAATTCTAGTGAATTATGAAGTATTGGATCCATAACTAATATATTTGGGTATATGTTTATATAATAAAACTTCCGCATTTAGTGGATAATACATAATGTGTTTAACAGAGATAGACTCAGGTTCATATGAATGAGCATTTACTTTCGGATTTAGGAATTAGAAGTGGTACAAAGATGAGTTATAACAAGTGCAATTTCCTTTATGAGAATTTGGCTTGATTTAATAATATATTTGCTTCCAGTAGAGAATAACTATAGTTACTGGAATAAATTTACCTACCTACCTACCTAAAGGCACTAAGGAAAATATGCCCTCTAACTTATTTTTATAGTTAGTTTTTCTCATATGGTCATTATTTTTTAGGAGTAATATTTGCATCGTTTTGTTTACAACTGCTGTTGTACTTCAGGATTTCTGTTTTTTGAATTTTCACCATGTTCCTGAAACTGTATAAAGTGCTTTATTTACATTATTTTTTACTGAATTCTCATGGTCATTCTTGTCAGATGGGTGGTGGCATCTCATTTTATAGGTGAAGCACCTAGACCATATAACCGTAGGCAGTGTTCCTTTCGCAAAAGTGTGAACACCTACTACATGCCAATTATATAACATGTATTATCTCATTTCAGTTCTCATGTGCAAATAACAGAATTTATAGAACTGCTTCTTTTGTCCTCCTTTTTAGAAAAGACAAAGTTATAGTTTTTATTGTAGAAATGGTCGCAGTATCCAAGAAATTTATTGTAGATTGTAGTAAAGGATCTTGGAGATCATTTATTCCAACCAGTTCATAGTACAGAGAGTATCCTTTTGTCTAAATCGGAGTACCCTTTGGGGATGCTCAGGCCTTTTTCTGGTTATCTTTTGGAGAAAAGGACATTAGTAGAATATTTTTATGAAGTTTTCAAGGAAATCACCTAGCTTTATTGTGATTGTAGCACTCTGACCTTTCCTTATGGTAATTCTACAGATGGAGGTGACAGTAGCAGTGAAGAAGATAAAGAAGAATTACATGAAACTCCTGTGGAAGTGGAACTCATGACTCAGGTTGACCAGGAGGGTATTACTATTCAAAGTGGCGGAGATGAGCTAAGTGAAGAACTAATTCAGGAAGAAAGTTCTGAAGATGAAGGAGAATCTGAAGAGGTGGTCAAAGATCAGGAACCTCTTGGTGAAATGAAGGATGA
Source organism: Pteropus vampyrus (assembly GCF_000151845.1). Classification (NCBI taxonomy): domain Eukaryota; kingdom Metazoa; phylum Chordata; class Mammalia; order Chiroptera; family Pteropodidae; genus Pteropus; species Pteropus vampyrus. Next base: position 3,948,495 of record NW_011888791.1, read on the forward strand.
AGGGGAAGAGACATTAAATTATCCTGATACTACCATTGACTTGTCCCACCTTCAGTCCCAAAGGTAGTTGAAAAACCATAATTTTGTTTTATTTTGTAAGCTAGGAATGATGAAGAGTTAATCCTTACAAAGATAGTACCAAGATTGACCTTCGTACTGTTACCCTTCATTTTCCTAAGGTCTTATTATCTTTTCACCATTTGGTTGGGGGGTAGATCTCTCTAAAGAAATTACCAGGACCTAAAGTAGAAAAATACAGTATATATGAAAGTGGCAAAATTAGGTCAAAAATAGAAATGAGTAAATTGTTATAAATGCTAATAATATAGCAAAGGCCATTCCATCCATAAAATAAGTGTTTTAGTGTTTAATGCCTTACTGGTCACCAAGTAAACAATACCATAGTTATAAAAGCATTATCATGGAAGTATTATCATTGAAGTAGTTAAGACTGGTTTAGGAGTCAGAACAGAATTGAGTCTTAGGGTGTATCCTTTGGCAAGTTACTTTATGTCTAAGCTTCAGTTTCCTTTTTGGTGAAAATGGAATGTTATCCCATTCACTGGGTTTTAGTGAAAATTATAGATGCATGTAAAGCATCTAGCAGTGTCTGGCACATAGTAAATGTTCAATACGTGTCAGCTATTAAAGAATGTATTTAAAAGTGTGAGAAAATGAGTAATTTTATTTTTTCTAATTTTACCGAATTTGAAAATTTGTAGGAATGCCAATACTTAAGACTTTTGTAAATGAATGCCTTCTACAGGCTAGTGCATCCTGTTTTCATAGGTCCCTCCAGAAATTGGTTTCAAAAGAAGAATCTTCTAATATGGTAAGCTGTTTTCAAAATTTTATGAAGAACATCATGTCCTCAATGAAGAGAGTAATTTTCTACTTCTACTTTTTAATTTTAATTTTTGAAAAATTAACATTAGTGATGTTGTTGTTTGCATTTGCTTTTTTTTTTTCTTTAATTTTAATAGAGTGACAGTAAATTACAGAGCCGAAGACATTTGTCAGCCAAGGAAAGAAGGTAAACATATTTTTGTTATCTAACTGAAAAGCATGTCAGCTTTTTTTTTTTTTAATTGACAATTCACTTATGACAGATCACTTAGCTGTTCTAAAGACCTCCCTTATTAAAATTACCAAGATTTAGCATAAATCTTGTTTGGTTTTTAATATTCAACTCTAATAGGTTTTTCTATTTTAGGGCCCTAATCTGTCACTGTAATCAGTGAGATAGGTCAAGTAACACGAGACAAACCTTTTATTACATATATATTGTACGATAGGGTTTGCAGTGTATTAAATAGACAGATTGGTTTTAGGATAATATTGATAGGAATAAACAGGAATGAATACTTGAAATAGGAAAGTTTTATATATGGGAGAAGACTTAGTTTTTTGGTTTGCTTTTTGTTTTTAAATATAACAGTAGGACTGAGGAGGAAAATAGAAAGGTACAGGCTGAAGGAAAGGAACAACTGAGACAACTGCTGTGGGTTAAAAAGACTAAAACCGGTAAAGCATTCAAGGAAGAGGCCCTAGATTGAAATGGAAAATAAACCTTTTTGTTTGAAAAAGATAATTATTAAACTATTACAGAAAATTCTCTGAGAACGTGGCACTACGCTAGATAGCGAGTATACAATGAGCTAAAATATAAAATTTGTGTCATGAAGAAGCTTTTACGTCCTGGATTCAGGAAATAGCCATAAACCTATTAGTACATTTGACCCTTGAACAACACAGGGATTAGGGGCGCTGATCTCCATGCAGTTGAAAATCTGCGTATAACTTTAGTCGGGTATCTGGATTGAAAACAGTTGAGCCTTGAACAACACTGATTTGAACTCTGTGGGCCCACTTCTTCGGGGCATGTAAGTACAACCCATATTGTTCAAGGGTCAACTGTAGTGTTATCTGAAAGTGATAATAGTGGTTGAGGAGTAAGAAATTTCTCTGAGTTCAGATGTTTGGGGAAATATCAGAAGTATACTTCGAAGATATATTAGGACTTAGGTAAATGAAGATAAGGTTGAACATGAAGACTCCATGAAGAATCAGCATGAACAAAGTGGGGCAGTGCTTTGAGGAAATGAGAGGTAGACTGAGGAGAAAGGGAGCAGAGAGTTCATGTTTGTGAACTGATAGATAAGACTGGCCAAGTATGGACCACAAATGGAGAACTTAGAATGGCAAGCTGCGTATTTTGGATTTTATCCTGAAAGTGATGTGAAGAGGACTTTTGTAAGCTTTTGAATGGGAATGTGACATAGGTAAACAATTAAAGATTAATCTCGAATTTCATGTAGAACAGATTATGGGGGAAATCACTGGAGGGAGTCTGATTAGGAAGTAATGATGACCTAGACTGAAGCAGTGACATTCGGAATAGAAGAGATTGCATGTGAAAACTATCACAGTAATAGAATTTCCTTTTCTTCCTTAATTTTGCTTGTTTTTGTATCCATTTATTTATTCAGTTAACCAACAAATATTTTATTGAATACCTAAGATGTGCCAAGGCCATGTTGATAGAAAGACTGCAAATCCCAGTGCCTGGTCATCAGGGTGTTGAGGGACTGTATATGGCTGCTGAGTAAGGATTAGTCAAGGATGACAGTGTGTTGTCTGAATAACAGAAACAATGAGGAATCCATGAGAAAAATTTTCAGTTTTCCTGTGTGATGATTTGCTGTTCTTTGTATACTGTAGCCTGATGATTATCAATTTAAGCAGAAGCCGTGATCTCTTATATATTACATATTCCCTTTTCCATGTAATTTTTTTAGGGCACTAAGAATTTGAAATTCTAAGAATAAGTTGTTCCCATTTCATTTATATTTAGGGAAATGAAGAAGAAAAAGCTTCCAGGTGACTCTGGGGATTTAGAAGTGATAGAGGGAAAGGACAAAGAAAAAGAAAATACTCTACATATTGAAACTCATCAGAACACAAACAAAAATGCCCCAGCTGTGCAGCCAATGAAGCGAGGACAAAAGGTAATAAAACTTTAGGGTGAATTGTTAAAGTCAGTATAGTACGGTTGTGAAGTTCCTCTTAATTTTTTAAAGTTTAAGTGAACAGATGATGTAGGCAAAAAAATAATCCTATGTGACACCCTTTGACTAAAAATTAGTTGAAAATATAGTGTTTGGGGAACATAGAGATCACTGTTTCATATTCCTTTAAGATCATCTAGACAGAAGACCTCATTTTATGTAGAAGAGGAATGGGAGATTGTGATTTGCCAGAGACACTCAGCTAGTAAAGTGGCAGTGCTGTTCTTTTATTGATAATTGAGCTTAGTAATTTCTTTTTCAATTATTAGTGTGATTTTGGTTAGAGTTCTTATATATTTTATTAAAGGTGGGTGATGAAGGAAGAGGTAGTGGATATAGAATATACTTTTTAAAAATGCTATAGCAGTGTAAAAAAGAAGGGATTGTGAACCAATATATCACTATCTTTTTAAAAAAATTCCTTTGAAATCTTAATAAAGATCATGTTTCATGATCTTTCCTCCATCTATAGTGACCAGAATTTCCTGTGTTTTTTTTTTTACCAGTAGGCCTCAAGTAAATGAAGGAACATACTACACATATGGAAGGGAAGAATATCGATTCTCCCCATATTAATATGTAAATTCACCATGACTTTAATTAGAATTGAGATTTTAACTTGATAAAGTAATTGTGAAGTTCATTTAAGAGTGAAGACTAGAGAATCGCTAAGGAAGTCTTAAAACCTTTAATGTTAGAATTATTAAAACAGTATGATGTTAATATAGAACAGGGAGATAGAAAAGTGAAACAAATGTAGACACAGGACCATTAATTGTACCTTTAAGCAATTAATATATGATAAAATAATACTATAGATTGGGAAGGTATGAAATATTAAAAATTAGTGGCTAGTCATGTTAAAGTACCAAAGTAAATTCCAGCTGTAGAAAAGAACTATCAATAAAACCGAAAGACAAATGGCAAATCTGAAAAAGCAATAAAAGAAATGCTAAAGTAAACAAGGAGAATTGTTTTCAACCAACAAATTAAGAGATAATCTCATTCAGTAAATGTTTACATGCATACCATGGGAATTCTCAGCGGGAGTCCTAACACCACCTTTGCTCTTTGACTCAGCAATTCCACTTTAGGAATTTATCCTAAAAAAAAATCAGTGTATGCACTAAGGATATTCATCAAGTTGATATTTATAATAGCAAGAAAACAAAATAATCTAAATGTCCAACAATATAAAATAACAGTAAATAATAGGGTGCATCTTTACCACATTGATTCTTCCTGTCCATGAATGTGAACTGTAATGATGCGACACTATTTTATAGTCTTCAATAAAGATATATTTTCCCCTAGTCTTACCCGTCTTATCTAGTCCTACTTAGAATTTTTCTTACTTTTTTAAAATGGTGTATTTTTAAAACTTTCACTTCATAGTTAATTGCTGGTATGTGGAAAAACAATTTTCATATTCTAGTAATAGGCAATCTTATTGAATATTTTCTATTTCATGTGTAGGCAGTAATACTGCTTTTCTTCTTTTCTAATCCTAATATCAATTATTACTTATGTTTTTTGCACTAGCTCAAACATCAGTAGTGCTGCAGAGAAGTAATAATAGTGTGCATCTTTGTTAATTACATTAATGGGACTATTTCTAAAATTTTCTTCATTGTTGGATCTTTCCTACGGGTTGTTGGTAGATATCCTTTATGAAGAGTTATTTTAATAATGATGAGTCAAGTTTTGTTGAATGCTTTTTCTGTATCTATTATTTTTCTCCTATAATTGATAAATGTGGTAAATTACTTGAGAAAAACTATTAAATTGGCCTCTGATTTCTCAAATTGTCCTTACCTGGTTTTGGTATCTAGGTTATACCATTTCCTCTTTTTCTACTCTCTGGAAGTTTATGTAAAGTGGAGGTTGTTGGTTCCTTGAAATTCGATAGCATTTGCTTATAAAATTGTACCTGGTGTGTACAGTTTTGCTGGTAGGTTTTTAATAAATAATTAAATTTCGTGTTTAACTCGATGAATTTTTATTCATGCATATCAAGACACTTGAACATTTCCAGTCCTCCAGAAGGCTCGCTCTTGCCCCTTTCTAAATAGTATCTCCACCAAAAAAAAATTATTCTTACTTTAATTATAGATTATTTTGCCTGCTTTTGAACTTTATATAAAAGTAATCATATGGTATATACTCTGGCACGTTTCACTCAACATTCTGAGTATCATCCATGTTGTTTATAACAGTTCATTTGCATTGCTAAATAGCATTCTGTTGTATGAGTCTGCCACAATTTATCTGCCTGCAGTGTTGTTGATAGACATTCTTATATATGTCTTTTACGTCTACAAGTATATGTTTCTGTTGTGTAGCTAGGAGTGGAATTGCTGGGTTATAGTGTATACATATTGTATTTGGTTTTAGTAGATATTACCACTTTTCCAGAGTACTTATACCAATTTCCTACCAAGCAGTGTATCAGAATTCCAGTTGCTCCATATCCTTACTAACATTTGATATTGTCAGGGTGTTTGGTTTTTTTTGGTTTTGTTTTTTTTGGTTTTGTTTTTGTTTTTGTTTCGTCATCCAAGTATGTATATACTACAGTCTTTTTGGCTTTAATTTGCATGTCCCTGATGACTAATGATATTGAGCACTTTTTCATGTTTATTAGACCTTTGAATTTTCTCTTTCTGAAGTGCCCATTTTAAAAACTGGGCTGTCCAACTTTCTCATTGATGTATATGAGTTCTTTGAAATCCCGAATTACGAGGCTTATCTTGGATAAATGTATTACATATACTATTCACATTTTGAGGCTTGATTTTTTTTTTCACTTTTATAATAGTATTTTTTTGATGAACAGCATTTGCTAATTTTAATGAAGTTCAACTCATCAATCTTTTATGGTTAGTTTGTGTGCGTGTGTGTGTGTGTGTGTGTGTGTGTGTGTGTGTCCGTGTCCTGTTTAAAGAAATCTTTAAAATTTTAGAGATTTTTTTATTTGGGTCCCAGCTAAGATTAATCAAGATGAACATCTTTGCAGGTGAGGCCTAGATGTCTATAATTTAAAAACCATTAGGGTGATGCGAATGTGTAGCCAAAGAATCACTAGTTTAAGTTGATGAAATTCAGTCTTATGAGCCTCTGCAATAAGTACCTAGCCTAGCTTTGCTGCCTTATTTCTTGTTCTTCCTCTAGCCTAGCTTTGCTGCCTTATTTCTTGTTCTTCCTCTGTATATATAGCTTGATCCAACCAAATGTGATGACTTGCTATTACTACTCTGTCCTGTCTTTACCTTATAATCTTCCTTTTCCTATGTTCTAAGATACTATAAAATTTACTTCCTTTAAGACTAACTTACAGGTTTGCTTTATTTCTCCCCCACAGTTCTTGGTCAAGCTGAATGTTTCCTTTCTCAAAGTTATCTTAGAAATGTTTGTACCTCTTATTTAGATTATCTTGCATTAATTTATCCTTACTCATATGTATTTTCTTTTACCACCAGATGGTAAATTCATTGAGGGTGAGGACTGTGGTTTATCTATCTTCATAATGGTGCCTCGCCCAATAAGCATTTTAACAGCTAACTAAAGAAGAACCTTTTCTTTAAAAACATTTGTTGTCAGGTTTTAACTGTGGAGTTTTTCCAACCAAAATCTTTTTGATTTTGTAGAGTAAAATGAAAAAAATGAAGGAAAAATACAAAGACCAAGATGAAGAAGACCGTGAACTCATCATGAAATTGCTGGGGGTAAGTAACATCTAAAAACATTTTCTTCCTTTGCTTTCCAAGGGGCATCCAGACCACTGCCTATCTAATATGCTAGGCATTTAATCCATTTTTTGTTACAATATTGACAGTATTGAAAATACTGACATCAGCTGTTTTCTTCTGTGAATTAAAGTCTGCAGGGTCAAACAAAGAAGAAAAAGGAAAGAAGGGGAAGAAAGGAAAAATAAAGGATGAACCAGTGAAGAAACAGCCCCAGAAACCTAGAGGTGGACTAAGGGTCTCAGACAGCATAAAGAAAGAAACTCCATCCCTTGAGGTTATAACTCATGAGATACAGGATTTGGCTGTAGATGATACGCATGATGACAAGGTAAGGCTACCACACACATACAGGCTTTTGCATCTTAGTTAGGGTGACGAACCATCCCAGGGTTCCCAGGACATGGCACTTAACAGTGCTAAAACCAGAATGAATGATAACCCAATTCTTAATGGAAAGTCACCTTAGAAATACAACCTATGAGACTAAAATTGCAGAACATAAGCATAAAAGTGGTAGTGTTGATAGCTGACAAAAAGTTTATCACAAGTCTTTAGAAAATAATCAGTTTTATAGAGAAGCTTTATTTGATTCTGGTGGGAACTGACTTAATTAAAAGAAGACAAATAATTGGGATTGTCTGGAAGATAAATGGAAAATAAAGTTGTACTTCTCTAGGTTTTTCTATAGGATTACATGTAGTATTGCCTTACATAATGTTGAAAGTGGTTACATAGTTAAAGTGCCAAGTGCCCTAGTAGGAAAACCAGTAAGAAGTTGTTTTCCAGTTAAGATGTTTGCCTAATTGTTCCATCGACCGAATATAAAAGCCCAGCGTTAAGCATATCTTCTTGCATGAATGTGTACATCTTGAAATTCTGAGCAAAAGATCTGTTTTATAAACTTGTAAAAAAAAAATTTATTCAACTTCTACTTTTATTTATGGCAGTTAAAGCTTTGGTTATAGTTGTGTGTTCCGTTCAGTGCAGGTAATGCTTATGGGGACTCTAAATGTATTACTGTTTTCTTTTTTCCCTGCTGAACAGTATTGTTGTTTAGTAATATTAAAACTCATTTTGATCCTCAAATTTTTACCGTTATCTTCATATTTTATTCCGTAAACCCTAGACTCACAAATATTCATTAAAGATGTTATTTTTATTTATTATTTATTTACTTGTTTCTTTATTATGAAGGTTAAATGCCACGAAGTAGGGGGCAATGTCTTAACCATATGTGTGTTGTCAGGCCCAAGGGCCTCTTCCATCCTAGTCAGAGGGAGTGCTAACCTTCTTTTCTTTCACACAACACTATCCATCATTTTAAATCTTCCTTGTATTTACTGCTTTAGCACATACTCTATGGAAGTTTTCATCTCTGAACTTTCAGACTTCAGAGAACAGTCTTTTTTCTCTTTGAATGGCATTGCTTTCTGAAATATTTAGACACACAAATTACTTCACTCAGTTTCAGGACATTGAAGAACACAATCCTGGGGTCCTTATCTTATGGGTTAGATGTGAGTCTTGTTATTTCACTGTTTCTCCTCATAGTTTTGAGTGGTGTGGAATTTCAATTTACGTTATAACTGACTTTTTAAATTGTGTTTGTTTGGAACAGGAAGAGCAAGAGCTGGATCAACAGGGAAATGAGGTATGATTTTGGGTTGGAGTCTCTACTACAGCACTCTGGCTGCAGTCCAGTTCCCAGAACATTTTACACACAACTCCTAATTAAAACTGAAAAGGCTAAGACAAAACTGCAGGCTCTGGAGTCAGACATTCTGGTTTTGAATCCCAACTTTGCCACATAGAACTGTAACCTTGGAAACATTTTGTGCCTCAGTCTCCTTATCTGAAGAATGGGGGTAATTGTCCCTACTAAGAGACAATTGTTTTGAGAACTATACGTAATATATATGAAGAATTTAGACAAGTTCATAGTAAATACACTACCTGAGTACCAAGCATTTTGTCTCTAAATTTACTTGTTTTTAAATATGGGCAGTCTTATAGACAGCCCATCAAATGGGAACTCTAAGAAAGCACTAGGGTTTCTTGTTAAGAACAAGCAAGAGAGAAGGCTATTCTGGCCCTGAGTTTTTCAACTTCACCACTGTGAACATTTGGGGATGGATAATTCTTTGTTGTGGGTAGCTGTCCCATCCTTGGCCTCTACCCACTAGATGCCAGTAGCACTGTGCCCTCACCCACCCCACTCCCCCCCATATTCTCCCCAAGTTGTGACACTAAAAACATTGTCCAGTGTCTTTTGGGGGGCAAAACCCTATGGTTGAGAACTACTGGTCTAGCCAAAGCATCAGTCCCATTTCCTTGTAATGGATTTAAATCTATTCGTGGTCATTATTGTGCTTCATTTTAATCCATAGTAGTTTTCTGCAACTTGAGTTATATCCAACAAGTTTTTTCTCCCTCTCTCTTAAATGTATTACAGGTGCTATTTTGAAAATCACTGTTGTCATTTCTCTTTATGCTAGGCAAAATTATAAGTAGTAAAGAATATGTTTAAATACCATTGGTCTGAAACACTTTGGAGCTGTAAAGTAGAGCTTAAGGCTATCTATCAGAAAAGGATAAAAATATGTTGACATATCAATTTGACAGGTTTAGAGTTTTCCTTTTTTAGAACTGATGCGGATTACTTTAGTAATTGTTTTTGTTTTCCCTTTTTAGGAAAACCTGTTTGATTCTTTGACAGGGCAGCCACATCCTGAAGATGTACTACTGTTTGCCATTCCAATATGTGCCCCTTACACCACCATGACAAACTATAAGTAAGTCATCACTAGTTTACTCAAAACAGCTGAGACAATAATGATTGATGAATTGTTTTATAATCTCTCTTTAGTAACATATGCAATTCCTTTTTAAAGATACAAAGTGAAACTTACTCCTGGAGTTCAGAAAAAAGGAAAAGGTATTTAAATTTTTTTTTTGAATTATGATTTTAAATATTTCTTGACTGAACAAAAGTAGATTCTTCTATTTTCTATTTACAGCTGCAAAAACAGCCTTGAATAGTTTCATGCATTCTAAAGAAGCAACAGCAAGAGAAAAAGACTTATTCCGCAGTGTTAAGGTAAATTATTTCTCCATAACTTTCTGGAGATTGGTGTTGCAACTAAAAATGGCAGCAGTTATAATTTGTTGTTTTTGTTCTTGCTTCACTTAGTAGTTGCAAGTTGCGGCTATTATTTTGGTAGAAAATGCTGTCTTACTTGAAAAGCAGTATAAAATAAGTAAAATTTCAGGTGAAAATTTGGAAATCCCTTTCTTTTGGTAGCAGAGGATACATAATTGTCTTAAGAAATATGATTGACCACATAGAACATGAAGATATTCAGTAATTTTTTTTTTTAGGACACGGATTTATCAAGAAACATTCCTGGCAAAGTGAAAGTGTCTGCACCCAATCTTCTGAATGTAAAAAGGAAATAGCTGAAATGAAATCTTAAAAATATTTGAGAAGAGCCATTTTATAGCCTTTTGGAAGTTCAGAGATGAAAACACCACGTAACAAGACTTCTGCATTTAAAAATGAACTAAACATTGCCTTGCTGTATTCGCTAAAAGGACTTAGTTTTCTTCCAGTTTTATATAGAAGAGACACTGTCTATGATAGGATTTCATAAAATATTTGTGGACAGATAAATGGTAATTATATACATCTATAATTAATTCTCCTATATTTCCTTGAAATTGGGAGGTTAACAGTAAGTATTCATTTCATGTTGTAAAGAAACTGCATAGTGAAATGGCTCAATTGCTTAGACTGTTGACTTGGTAGTCTGCTAATATATCTCTGACTCACAGGCCATTCACAAGTTTGTTTTTTTTTTTTTTTCTGGTGGTGGTGGGGAATGGAGGCAGTTAAACATTTAAGATTAAGAACTGAAGGAGTAAATTTCTTTCTGCCTTTACCTGTACTTGTCAAAAGTATATTAGACCAGATTTAAAATACAGATAATTCCCATGACTAAGTTTAAGAAACAGCACCAAGAAGAAAATGATCATTTCCATGCATTCATACGCCTTCACTTTTTGTCTTCTTTCTTGTAAACTCATTCATTTCTGTACCATTTTATTTTCCACCTCTAGTAACTTATCAGTAGCATGTTAGAGAATATCTTAACCTGTAATATAAGAAGTGCACTTTTAGGCTTACCACTGAAGACTCCTGACCGACCTTTCTTCTTCTGACAGAATGGAGAATAGTCATACCTTATTTCCATTCTTTTATGAGCTACAAAAGTTACTTTTTAAATGATCAGAAAACAGCTGTCTATAGTCAACATGACCACTTACCCCAGCCCCTATACCAAAGTATTAAGATCAAAGTACTGAACGGCTGTTGGTCTTTCTAAAATTTCTTTTACCAGCTTATTAGTCCTCCTATTTTTCCAACTTGAAATGTTTAAAAAAAAAAAAAAAAACTAATGTAATTATGTAGCCTAGTGTTGAATGCACAATAGACTACACTCGCCATGAAAAAAATCTAAAATTTTTAAAAAGTATAATGTTTCTACAGATATATATCTTGACATTACCAAAAAGGAAATATAATAATCATTTGTTGGGGATAAAAAGCCCTAGTATTTTCTTTTGTTTTAATAGAAGAGAGTTACTGGTGTTAAATACATTTATTGTAAACTTTTAGACACAAAAATAGGTTCTCTAGGCCATTCACATGCACATTAAAACCAAAAAGCTGCAAAACTACAACAATGCATATAATTATACAAACAGTGCCACTCTCTGATGTTTACAGGATTGCTGTCCATGCAAGGTGATCAGAGGCATTATCTCTGAAGTCTTAAGATCCAGAAGTGTTGTTACTACCAAACCTCTGATTAACACTGTGAAGTAAGTGTTTTGGAAGGCAGTTCCATGAGTTGGCTAACATTTCTTTAAAGCAAATGACTGCTTCTAAGCTTAGCCTGAACGTGAACAAGGAAAGAGAAAAATAATTTCACTTTACTGTTTAGAAGTATATTCACTTAAAAAACTATTAAACATTTTCTTTAAAGATTTTCATAGGAACTGGTTAGTTGTATCAATGAAAACCTGTTATTGCCCTTAAATTATCCATAAACCAGGTTTTTCAAGAGCATTACTTGAAAGTGTTAAGAAATGCAATTTAAAATAGTCTAAACACCAAGTAAAAAGTTCTTCACCTTACAAGAGATTTTGGTTGAACTGAAAATATGAGTACTTCATTACTGTGTGCCTGAAAAATAGTTAAGAACACATTAAAAAGCAAGTACTCCACAAGTAAATTTCAGCATTATGAACTGTCCTTTAACACAGGGTAGTATACTTACAGCTCTGTGATGGACAAGGAGGTTATTGGCACACCCACCAAAAACAATTACTTCTCCTTCAACACTGGCACAAGCTGTATGCCATAATCTACATTTAAAACAAAAGCTTGAGTTTGAAGTCACCCAAAACACCAAAATTGATCATTTACACTACAGAACAGAAATGATGAAATAAAGACTAGTGATCTTTAGTTCAAAACATGAAGGTGAGACGCAATTATCTTAAGGAAACATAACTAAAGTTAGAAAAATGTCTGTTTTATCTGGATGTTATCATTTTCTCTGATCCAGTCCTAATTCATGCAATGAGGGGTTTGAACTGAATGGACTGTTCTCTAGTCTTTGTTAGCAATAAAAATCTTATGGGAGATGAGTGGTATATGGCCTCTTCTTCTTCCTCTTTTCATAGATAAGGCCAGCTGGCCGTACACAAAACATCTGAGAGATGCTAAATCTTCATGAGTAAACTAAAGTATCTAAAGGCCTGATAATTCTAGAGAAAGAATTATTTGTGCCAAATGAAGTCTCAGTGGCATGACAGTACTTAGGTGAGAGGCTTAGAAAAAAATGCAAGCTGACAAAGCTAAAGGTGCCTTGAACACCAATTCTGACTATCTCATTTCCTTTTCTGTTTAGAAGTCTTTGTAAAAGTTCTTTGAGATTAACAACAAAAATATCAGTGTTTAATAGGCTCTTTGATTGTTTGACTTCTTAATCTTTATTGTTATACAGGGTTACTCTGCAAATCTAATTGAAAGTTCTTTTTTTCATATACATTCTTTAAGGTTTTGAATTTCTAGTTTTTAATGATAGACCTAGATGCAGTTCAACTCACTTAGGTAAAGAGCTTGATTATAAATTTCAACTATCAGTAATTTTATGATAAAGGAAGAAGTAAAAATCAAAATTCAGCCCTATTTTTCATACAGAGATGACCAAAAAGAGAGTAGCTGATACTAGGATAACATTAGTTTTCTCTCAAAAGGTATGATGTTTAAACTTACTGAATGCTAGGATATTTATTAGAAGAATGATAGATTAAATGCAGCCAAAATTTCCTCAATCATTCAGTCTTATACACCTCTGTGGACCTCATTGTAAGAATTACCTTTTTTTAAATAGTTCATACCTTGGTTTGTCAATATAGGGATGATTAAACTGTATCCATTCATTTTTACTGATGCAGTAAGTCCAAGCATCACCTGATTAAAATAGAAAAGAGCTGTGAAGTATATTATTCTGTCAATGTGACATTGATATTTAAAGGGCACAGCTTTAGCAAGAAAGGTAATAAGTCAGATTATGAATAGATACAGAAAGTATATTTCCTTTTTTGCTCTCTGCAATTAACCAATTAAGCCCTTTGCATGTCTTAGCCCTTCAGTGGGGTTTTCAAGTGCTCCAGGTCATTTCTTTACAGGATGGATATGTCATAATATGAAAACAATTACAGGTACCTGTTATAGGATCAAAATTAATAGCAAACCTTCTGATCAACTCTAGCCCTGATATCTAAAAGAGACTAATTTTTCCAACTGTATATTATATGTGAATAATATATAATGATTTCTTATTTTCAAAGGACTTACTTAGTGGCTGTTTATCAGTGGTAAATCCTCCAAAGAGAAAGAGATGATCTGAAGAAACTGGTGTTAGTGTGTGCCAGGATCGGCCAACTGGGCATATGCCTTGTGGAATTCTGAAAATAATAGCTAAGTTAAAATATCGATGTTTAAAAGCAGTTACTGTATTTAATGCAGAGGAATAATGAAGTTTTCTTTTAAAATTTATATCGAATTAAAAAGATTTTAAATTTAAAATCTTGGTATTAACTGCATGCTTTAGAATAACTATTTTCTTTGAAGTTGGAGTCATCTTTAGACCTTTTCTTTTTTAACACTGAGCACATGCTATGTGCCAGACACACAGTTATGGGAAATGGAAATAAATTCCTCATTAAGGATCTAGTGATCATGTTTACTTAAATTCAGTTACAGAAAATTTAAGCAAGTACATTATATACTAATAATAGAGAATAAGGAAAAAGCCACTGAAATTTTGAACTTTTCTAATTATCTAAAGTGATACCTACAATTCATTCCACTCCCATGTATCCAGATTGAGATAGTGAAGATCATTCATTCTAGCATCCTAAAAAAGGATAGTTAGTTATCATTTTGAATAGTGCAAAAGCAAGTCAATATACTGTCTCTCTGTGTACTATAAACTGTCTATATACTCACTCGATATCTGCCTCCAAACACAAAGCCTTTGTTTCCAACAGTTGCACAGGCATGGGCAGCGCGAGGTGAAGGTACTTTACCCTATTAAAGTCATATAAGCAATTTAATAAATACATGAACTTTTTATAATTACTAGAAAGTTTTCTCTGGATGTGGGATAAGAATATGCAAGACACTTGAGCTTTTAAGCAGAAGTGCAGACTTCTAGTCAATAGCAATACTAAAGGCTGTCTACCAAAACTGGAAATTTTTGTTTTATATTTTTGAGGTATATTACTGAATGAGCTGTTTAATAAATGGAATGCTTGCTTTAGTTTTATCTTTTACAATAAAAGCTGGCACATTATATGGTATCTGTATCAGAGAAGAAAGAAATCTGATTTTGAGTAACAAATTGCAATATAGTGCTAGGTCATTTATTTTATTAGGAACAATACCATTTAGCATCTATTAAATGATAGATACTGGGTTAGTCTCTACTGTTTATTAAACTTATTATGAGTTCTAGATTCTTTGGAGAATATGAAAGCTATGGCTCTTCTCTCTCCAGAAAAGAATGAACTGTCAATTTTATACCACCTTCCAACTTCCCTTCTCTAAGTAGCATTGCTTTAATAATCACTCTTCAATAACTCACAGTAGTTATAGGCTGGCTCCAGATAAATGTTTCAGTGTCTAAAATATGTACATGATCATTCCATCCTCTTGGATGACTTGAATTCTACAGGAAATAAGAATCTCTGAGTTATTTCACAAATAATGCAAAATTATACAGCCTTTATCTGATTAATAAGGTAAAATGAACAAAACCACTAGCAAATAAAATGTATTATTTCAATACCCTAAGTAGGCCATATGCAAATATGAAACTTCACTTACCCAAAAAGATGTTTCATCAAATTCAAAAGTTCCCAATACTTTATCTTCAGGTAAATATCCATACCCTCCAAAAAATATTAACCTGTTTTATTAAAAAGAAAAAAAAAAAAAAACACTGAAAATTCAAACATCCACAGGTTAGGATACAAGAGTTTTCTTACTTTGTCATATCCTATAAATTGAGAAGTCACACTTGAGTATACAAAAATACTTATTCAAATAATAATGGCTAATATGGTTAACAGTTATATCTGAGGTGCTGTTAAGTGCTTAGATGTATTAACTCAATCCTCATATGGGCCCTAGAAGATATGTTCTATGGCTATTAACAGTTATTGGCTAAGGATACTTGAATGGCAAACCACTTTCCACATAAAAACCAAACCTGTAATGCTGCTAACTCACTTGTTTTTATACACCCAGACACCAAGTTTGTCTTTTGATGATGGAGGAATTCCTTGGCAATCAATTCTTTCCCACTGTAATACTCTGTCTGTAGACCTTGAATCCAGCATATAGAACTGTCAGAAGCAATAATTTCAGTTAGATTTGGTTATGTGAAAGAAATTCAACCTTGGCATTTAATTTTACTGTGATTTATGATAATAAGAATGTCATCTAATTCAGGGCTACTAAAACTATGACCAGACTGGCTGCCAGTCTACAAACTACTGCTGGTCTGAATATAGATAAGGAACTTGTGCCAGAATATAAATTACCTAAGTCACTAAGCATCCTGTTTAATTCAGCTAATCTTTTTTTCCATAGCCACACTTTTTTAATGAAGGAATGGAAGTGTGTTGATTTACATTCTGTGCTTTGGATAGGCACTTTGAGTTATACTGATCTAATTTAAGGTTATCAGGAGTGTATTACCAAAAAATCAGACTTAGCAATTTCACCTTCAGATTCGATTTAACAAACACACCTGAAGTGCCTACTTAACTATACTCTAGGAGCTAAGGATAAATCTTTAAAGATTGAGTATTGGTCTGTCAAAGGGTTCACATCCAGGTACTTGAATAAATCTGACCACTATATATATTTTTTATTTAAGACTCTTAAGCTTCCCTGTGATCGAACTTAAAATAATCAACCCTAGTCACCTGACATAAAATTCCTACTATTTCCCTGACCACCACCTAAAGCCACAGCTTCTTTCCTTCTCAAAGTTATTTTTCTCCCCCATGGCCCTGAAAAAGTACATGGCTCAATTACAGCCTATAGCACTGCCTCACCAAATCTTTTAGGCAGAGTCTTTTCTTCAAACAGAACTTAAAAGCCTTGTAAAAACAAACAGCTACAGTTACTAAAATGGAGGAGGAAGGGGCAGACTGGAGCCCACCTAACACTGTTATGCTCCTCCCAAGTTATCTCAAATCTTTACAGTTCCTAGGATTGCAGTTTGAAACCACCTCAACCATATGCTCCATTTATACTGATCCATTTGACATTTCCACAAACAAGACATCTGCTTATACCACTGCATCTTAATACCTCCATCCTGGCTACCCCTTCGAGTTATAGTATTCAAGCGTCACCACTTGGGTGAAGACAACTTTTTCTGTTTCTCCATCCTACCAAATAAAATGTCAAGGATTCCTTTTCAGATTCAACAATATTTACTGAGCTATTAATATGAGCCAGGCTCTGTGTATCTTCATCATATGCTACTGAAATCATTTACTTATTATGTGTCCCTTCCAGAATGTAAGCTCCAGGAGGCACGGACTGTATCATTCATCCATCTGTGTCTCCAGTGTCTAACCGAGTGCTCAAATGCTTAGTAAGTTGCCAAATAAATGAATTTATAAGAGTCTACCTATATCATATGCACCTTTCTGACTTCATCTGTCTCTCCCTGGCCTGAGAGAACAAGTGATTTCTTTTTCCTATTTGGAAAAAACATGGACAAAGTCTGAACAAGAGTATGTTATGGTGCCATATCATAGGAATGTCAGTATATTCAGTGTTCATTTATCTTTATGGCTTTCAGAGTGGTGGAGTATTAATTTCTACCCTGTTCTCATTGCATCTTGTTTTCATCTACTTTACAACTATTCATCTAACACTTCAAGTTTCTAAGAGGATAAGCAGCTGCAAACAAAATACAAAGAGAAACAACCTAGGAAGTTACTGCACACAGATTACCAACCAAAGTTGATTTTACAAAAGGCCTAGGTAAATACAGACTGGTAGACAAAATACTAAAGTGCACATTCTTACCACAATCAAGTATAACTGGGACAGAAATAACTATGGGCTAACCTTAAAAGTCTAAAGTCTGAAAGAATGAGATTGCCTTGAACCGTAATCCTTAGAAACACTAACCTTATTTGTATTGCCTCTTGAATGGTGTCCTCCAAACAAGTACAGCACCCTGTCTACACACACAGCACAGCTTCCTGACATAGAAGGAGGAACATCACCTTCAGTGTTTATTTTTTTCCTGAGGGGGACAGAAACTAAATGTAAATAAGCTTCCCAAATGGAAAGAAATACAAAACTCTATTTTCTTCTATCTATATTCCCACAATAAGGGGGGGTTGGGGGTGGGGAGAATAAAATGAACAGGCTGACTTGATAATGTCTAGGGTCTCATCTAGGTCTCAAATTAATACAAAGAACTCTCTTCCTTCTTTACTATTCCACAGGCTTTGCCAACTGGTCCTACACACAGGCACAGTTCTAAAAGCCTCAACATCATATTTTATTCTAGGAGCATACCACTTTATGTTTTCAAACTAAATTGTTTGCTTTTTATTTACATGGCCATAAGTGGTTTTGTTTTTGTTTTTCAGTAGGCCAGGAACCCAAAAGGAAATTTCCTGGTCCTGACAGATTAATAGGTGTTTTATTCAGTCACTTCTAGCCATTCAAATGAATCTGATTCAGATTCAGACCTATGTAATACTAGACACTTAGGTAGTGCCTGAGTGCTTTGCATGTTTGAACTCATTCTGAATCTAAAAATGAATCTATATCAAAACAAAGAAATCTAAGATTCAGAATATTAATAGGATACTCAAGGTCTGCTCACAATGTCACTTTATGCTAAGGTTTTAATAAGTTTTGGCAGGCTATTAAAAATTCTTTATAGGGCTGAATGTTTTTTAAATGAAAAATTCCCCATTAAAGGAAAAGTATTATAAAAAATTCCAATTTTCTAGAAAAAGATTAGCGAACAGATTAACACTGATTTGCTATGTGTGGAAATAACCCTTATTTTTTGTTCAACTCTTAAAACCAAGTGGGAATACTGTTCTAGTTGTGAGATCTGTAATATGTAGCATATGTAAAGCATGAAGTTCTCAAAAGGCAAACCATGGGGGAAGATTAGAAATCCTCAAACATGGCTAACCCAGCCTTTTGAGAATCACATTAATTCTACCAAGGATATACTCTTGAGTACCACTGTTATGAGAGTAGCAAAAGATCCTTTCAGAATATCCCGTTTGTATGGAAAGCAAATTTAAGTTTTGTTTTTTAAACAAAACATACTATTTCAGAGAGATCCGCATAGAAATTTTAATGTTAGAGCTCATTAAAATACCACCTTTATTTCTAGCAGATACAATCATGAATTTTTTGCCTCATTCAAGGTACCGTATAACAAGATACAACATCTTGAAAAAATACATAAAAGAATGGAACTTTTATTATATTTCCATTCCAGAATCTGAAGCCTCTACTTATTTTAATATTACTATGATACTTTATAGAGCCCTGAATAAAAATTTCTTCAGAGGTCATAAAAGCATCTAATAATTACTGAACTACTTCTGAAGAGATGCTAAAGTATCTAAGCTTAGCAGCTAAACTAAACTAGCAGAATATTCCTTACAGAACATATAGACAGCTTAGCATCTTTAATTAAAATATTTTTATTCATTAGATTGGGTTTTACAGTTTTTTTTTTTTTTTTTTAGTCCCCCTTATAATATCCATAGTTACCATCTTCCAGTCTCCATGTTGTAGATCCACAATTCTTCTCTAGGCAGATAAAAGTCATATAATCCTCTGACTTGGTTATTCTAAAAAGAACCAAAAAAAAAAAAAAAAAGCAAATATAAAAATAATTGGTATTGTACAGAGGCACTACTGTGATTTTTCATATTTAATATTCTGTTATGAAAAATTAAATAGGACTTAGAATTCTATCAAATGCACAATCCTCCCCACCCCATGCCACATACTCAAAGTAATGCTTAATATAGACAGCTCCTAATTCAAATTTTTGATAGAGCAGTTGCCACAGTGCAGGTGCAGTGGTACAGGAAGTTAAGATATCACTGGGAAATCTCTAAAGCCACTTTATCATGAACAGACGATGCACCAAATGTCAACTGCAAGACTTCAGGAGAGATTACATGTGCCATGGTCAGCAGACTAAAAAAAGGTCTACCTTGAAAGTGCCTGACTCATACGAACACATGATGTACAGTTTTCTAGCTATTCTTTCTTTACCAAGATGTAGAGGGTAGAACTGCAAATATGCAAATATTAAGTCCTTACACAAAATTTTAAGTTCCTTGTTCTGCTCCATTTCCTTTCAGGTAATAACTCTTAAAAGACTGAGCTTACCATATGCCAGACCTAGTTGAATGTTATCAATGGATTGCTTAGGTAATCCTCACAGTAACCCTAAAAAGTAGTTGATATTACAAAAAAAAAGGGGGGTTTTTAGAGAGGTTTATAATTTGCCCAAGGTTACTTAGCAAATATGGTGGTACCAGGGTTTCAGCCTCCTTTTCCTGAATTTGCAACTTCAACCACTGACTGACCTCTCTAGCCTTTGAACCTCCCTTTCTGAACAATGTCAACATACAGTAAACAACTGCAGGTCACTGAGAATGGGCGTCAGTCTAATAAGCTTGAGTATTATACAGAAATAAAGCAGTTTACCATGTAAACATTTTGCTTTCCACTCCACCACATCTGAGGGGAAAGGCTAGAAGACACAGCAGGCTGACCTGGAGTAGATCAGCCTGGCCTAGGGAGGAAAACGGACTACTGTGTAGGAAGTTAAGGTTTATTGCCTTCAAAACAATCTCCAGGCATTTCCGGTGCCTACTCTCAGGGTTCTAGCCAAAATGTGGGAGAGAGCCTGTCCTGGACCCTCAAAAACACCATCAGAAATATTCCACTGTGACAACTCTCTTCCTCACAACCAAAGAAAAGTCCCATTCCCTCAATGCTGATTTTTACATACAGAAATTTGAATAAAAGTAGTTTAAGATGAATTGTGACTGACCAACAGATTTACTTTTCTCCAAAGGAATTATTTACTTTTTAATAAGTGTCACCATATACCTACTCACTTCCGCTTAACTAAGTACCCACTAAACATATTCACTGGGGGCTCCAGAAAACACTGAAAATTAATTAGGGCTAGCCAAAAAAGGGGTGTGTGTGGGTGTGTGTACACTTTTGTGATTAAACAAAATTAAGTAGTCAAGACAGCTACAGCAGTTTTTCCCATCTATCTTTTCAGAGTCATCTCAGAAGAGGTCAACTATAATTAGGTCAACTGCACCATAAGCTGACATCTACTGTCAGAGTCACAAAGCAAGTCATGGACTAGATTTCAGGCAATTGGGAGATCATTTTTAGGACCAAAAAGGACTAAAAAGAATAGTTTTGGTAGAAATGGATAGAGCCACTCCAGCAAATGAAATGAGACAATTCTATAACATGAAGTGTTAACGGGAAGTTCTAAAAAAGCAAGAGAACTAGTGAGCAAAAGGTTTAGGAGACTCGGGTAGGAGTCCCCAGTCAGAGGTAGAGAAAGGTAACTACACTGTTTATGACTGGGGTCAAGGAACTGCACCCTATAGTTATAATTTTTATTTATTTATTTTGGTTACTAGTTGAGTTTTTCCAATTCATTTTCTTAACAGGCATCTCTTCTGAAAATTTCAGCCCTTTCTCAGCTGCAACCAAAAGGAAAATAGCCCTGAAATGTTCAGTGTGATGGCCATCTGCACAGGTGTAGCTGGGACACCGCAACATGCGGAAAGGTTGCTTAAGGCAATTTCTGCAACCTCTCAGAATTCCAGGGGGTTTTCCTACACCTCCGTCGCCCCGTAAGTGGCCAACGGTATCGGTGAGGCGAGTTACCCCAGCTCCAGAGGGCAAAGTGCCCTAGCTTGGCCCGAAGATAGGTAAGAGTGACGGCACACATCGTCAACTCTCTTACACACACCCCAACACTTTTTAACCAAAATATGTCTCGCAGACAAGCACCGCCCAGCGCACCCTCCCATTAAATAACGCTCGGGCCGCCTCGAGCTATGCGCCTGGGGGTAGGTGGAGGAAAGCGGGCTTTCTGAGAAGGCTTAAGTGACAACCACTCAGAAGCCTTGGGACGGGATGGGGGACTCGTGGGAAGGTTCCCACACGCAAAAAAAAAAAAAAAAAAAAACACAAAACAAAAAAACGAACCAACGGGCAGGGTCGCGACGTGGGGATGCGGGAGGCGGCCACTCGGGCCTGCCCGCCTGGCCCGCCGACCTGGTCCCAGGTCACAGCTAAGAGATGCCTGCCGCGGGCCGGCCACACTGACCTTGTAGCCGCCCCAGACGAACATGTGGCGCCCGTCGCTGACGGCTACGTGGCCGCTGCGCTCGGCGGGGCAGGTGAGCTCCATGGACTCATAGCTCTCGTAGGCTGGCCCCGGCAAGTCGTCCGCCCGCACATCTTCGTTGCCATCAGCCATCTTGAGGCTGCACTTTTTTTTCAACAATCCCCACGCCAGTAAGAGGGGAAAAGACAAAGGCGAAGGAAGAAATGCACGGAGGCGAAAGGGACAGGGCTGAGGCAGCTCTCTCAGCGCTCGCACCCGCCCGCGCCCCCTCGGCGAGTAGTGTCTCTCGGCTGCCGGGGCAGCGGGGTCGCAGCGGGGGACAGCGTGGTCGCCGCGGGGGGTGGCGGCGAGGGCACGGGGCCGGGAGAGGGTCTGCCGGGGGCCAGTACCAGCTTCCAGCCCGACCGCCCCGCCTCCCGCTCGCTTCTAGGGCCCGACAGCCCTTGTTTACGCTGAGGCCCGAACCGCCCGTTCCGCTGACGCCACCTGCCGACTCCGGAAGTGCGTCCCGCGCGCAGCGCCCCCAGCGCCGGGTCCTCGCTGCTCCGCCCCAGGCCGGGGTCCTGAAGCTCTGTGACTCCCGGAGTTTCAAACGCGCTCCGAGCCTCCTTTTGCTGTGGGCACTACAAAAACATGCTGGATTTTAGCCTGTTTTTCCCCCCAAAATGACTTTCCCTTGTTTGATTGAGGGATGTCCTCAAAGGGTTTACCGCGTGGGAAGGGGTAGTGAAATTGCCCAACTGGTATGTTTCTAATTTCAGCCTCTCCAAGAGACAGCTAATGCCCCGTTTAACTCTGGACGCGAGGACTAGCGCCTCGCCCCTCCCCGGCCGGAAGGCTCCGCGGGTTCCCGGGTGAGGGGCCTAGGGTGCGTCTCTGGCACTCGGACTTCGTGCGACCACTCCTCACCCCACCCCCAAACCGAGCTTGGAAAATTGCTAAAAAAACGTTTCAAAACCCATCACTGCCCAGCCTTTCAGGGAGGATGGCGAATCTTGTTCACTGACACTTTTATATTTTATATGATACATTTCAATTTGGCCAAGGGACATTAAGAATTACTGTAACCTAAATTTGATTTTTCATCTGTAAAATAAGGCCGGACTAGAATACATCTTAAATCCCTAATGGAATGGTGCCTCTGTACTTGGATGTGTTTGGTTAGGGGACTGTGCTTTATGATTTCCTTGCCCATCTTCACGCTGGCATGGACACCTAGAATGAATACATAGGAAAACAATGTAAGGCCTTCCTCACTAAAATTACCACAGCCTGAAACCCTTTCCCTAGCCACTGCCTGTATGTTTACAACTTACCAAAATTTGAAGAATGGGTGACAGCAGGATTTCAATATATAACTTTTGGAGGAACAAACATTCCATCCATAACAGGGTGATTTTAAAAATGTTCCTGCTGTTGTACAGCAAAGGAAATCATCAACAAAAAGACAAACGACTGACTGGGAGAAGATATTTGCTAATGATATATCTGATAAGGGGTTAATATCCAAAATATGTGAAGAACTCATACAACTTAACAGCAGCAGCAGCAAAAACAATCCAATTAAAAAATAGGCAGAAGACCTAAGTGAACTGCTCCAAAGAGGAAATACAGATGGCCACTAGACATATGAAAAGATGCTAAAGGTCTTAATCAGAGAAATGCAAATTAAAACCACAATAAGATATCACCTCACACCTATCAGAATGGCTATCATCAATAATCAAAGACCAATAAGTGTTGGCAGGGATGCGGAGAAAACGGAACCCTCATACATTGTTGGTGGGATTGCAAATTGGTACAGCCGCTATGGAAAACAGTCTAGAGGTTTCTCAAAAAATAAAAATGGATATGCCCTTTGACTCAGCAATTGCACTTTGGTTTTATCCAAAGAAAACCAAAACAATTCGTAAAGATCTATGCACCCTGATATTCATGGCAGCACAATTTACAATAGCCAAGATATGGAAGCAACCTAAATGCACATCAACAGACAATTGGATAAAGAAGTTATGGTTTGAGACAATGCTTGGCACCCCTGCCGAAATCCTGCAGCCAGAATTGGGGCTGAACAGGGGCGGAGGGGAATGGCGTAGATGTTAGAGGCTCTGCTCATCCCTCTGGCGACCAAATCACAGTTGTGACGGAAACAAGGAACAGCAAGCAAGGAAAAATCACCTGTGGTCTAGAGGAACAAGCCATAGGGAGAAATCCAAGAAAGCATCCTGCCATGGCAGAAGGTAGGATGAGGCAAGGACGCGGGGCTGCCCGGTCTCAAGAGGCTGAGTGAGACGGAGGCCGCGGCAGTGGCAGAAGCCTCTTAAAGGGGCCATGTCTGCGAGTGGATTTTCACAGCGACGGACTCGCTCTGAGCACCAGTGCCGATTAGACTGTGCACAGGAGGCACCGGAGACTCACAGGGAAATGAGGTTGGCATGAAGGCCAAAGCAAGACTCACTCTGTACAGAAGTGCCAGTGGTATCCATTGTTCCCTGTTGAGCCCTTTCCAGTGTGCTAGACACAGCGCCGCCATAGCCCAGACGTCATCAAACTGGATAAGAGGTTGCTCCGCCCAGAGGATTCCCTGAAGCCCTGCCTAACGCAACTTGTGGCCCCACCCAAGCCACATCCAGGTACATCCTCAGCAAATCAGATGCTCCTTACTGAGCAGCACCTAGACTCACACTGAAGGCAGCTGGCCTCAGTTTCCGGTGTGGTTTTTTGAGGCAACTATACATACAGCATCTGTGGATTGCTTGCTGAATCTTAATAGGTGGCCCTGGAAGGGCAGAGGCTTGAGCTAAATTTGGCCTGCAGCTGAACCCTTCTCAG